>NC_037677.1:109989750-110289750 GCF_003255815.1 Theropithecus gelada | reverse complement strand
TGTTGGCTAAGCAGGTCTCGAACTCCTGGCCTCAAGTGATCTGCCTGCCTCGGCCTCACAAAGTGCTGGGATTACAGGCGTGAGGTACTGCGCCTGGCCAAAATTGCAGATTTCTGGGCCCCGCCTCCTACCTAATAAATTTTGACATCTTAGTTTGGACCTAAGACCTTCTGATTTTTTTTCTTTTATAGTTAGTTCTTTTTACATTTAAGAAATCTTTGTCTATCTCAAGGTTATGAAGATGTTACTGAGAGGTCAGTTTCCCCCAATTAATCTATACATTCAAGGCAGTCCCATTCAAAATCCTGGTGTTTTTCTGTGGAAATGGACAGACTGATTCTGAAACGAATATAAAAACACAAAGCTCCAAAAATAGCCAAGAAACCAAAGAACAAAATTGAAGGACTCACCAGATTTCAAGACTTATTCTATAAAAGCAGACTTACTCTATTAACTCAGCATAGAATTGGCACAAGAAGAGAGAAATAGACCAGTGGACTCCAATACAAGGTCCAGAAATAGGGCTGCATGTATATGGTCACTTGAATTATGAGAAAGGCATCACTGCAATTTACCATAGCAAGAATGATTTTTCAATAAACAGTACTGTAGTAATTATATAGAAAAAAATGAACCTTGACCGTTATCTATACATAAAAATTAACTCAAGGTTTATTAAAAATCAGGGTGTTAAAGGTAAAATTGTGAGACACACAAAATTGTGGAGCCAGCATTTTAACAAGCTCCCTGGGTGATGATTACACGACTAAAATTAAGAACCACTACTCTAATGCCCAATGTTTTCTCAGGTTACTCTAATTTGTATTGTGTGTAGGTTTATAAAGACTTTATCTCGGTCACTTTAATTGCACTGCTCTAAAGAGCTTTGCACACAGCAGGTGTTCTATATGTGCCTCCTGGTTGGTGGTGCAGATGAAACCACAGGGAGACTGACAGCGCAGTGTGCCTTGTAGCTTAGTGCTTTGCAGTTGAGACTGAGCAGAATCCTCCAATTTTAGCTAGGAATTGTTTGTCTATCTTTTTCCTCTTTTCTGATGGAAACATCACTGACGACATCTTCCTTGTGCAGATCCATGACCAAGAAGACGGTGAACAGTTTAAATCAGTTTTTCACTGGGACATGAAATCCAAGGATAAGGAAGGTGCACCTAACAGGCAGCCCCTGGCAAATGAGGTGAGAGAAAAGTGATAAGTGGGTTTGGAAAAAGAAAGAATGACATACTATGTCAATTGAATGTATTATTATTATTACTTCTAGAGAAAATCAAGTAGGTTTCCTTTCATCCAGTTTGTAATTCCTACTGTCTATGGAAGACCTCAATCAGCGTGTCCTGACATCACCTGAACTCTATCTGCCCCAGACCAGGTTCACTGTCTTCCCCTTCCAGCCACTATATTTCTATCACCCAGGTTTGAAACGAAGACTACCCTTTCTTTCTCCAACACTTACTCAGCTCCACCCCTTTCTCTCCACTCTCCCAGTTCTGATCACGTCATTTCCTGCCTGGACCTTTACGAGGCTTCCCAAGATGGCCTCTTTCCCTCGTCTGGGCTGTCCTCTCTCCAGCTTCTCTCCACCCTTCCCGGGTATCCCTGACTTACTCTTCCCACCTCCCCTGTCTGTTGACAGACTCATCATTTCAGAATTCCTTAGCCATTTATTTTATTTACACACATAATATATGCATAAGAATTTGCATTATTCTCACTGTAAAAAAAAAAAAATCCAAACAGTACAAAGGTAACCCTTTATCCACCACCTCCAATTCCAGTTTTCTCTGTAGAAGTACCCGCTTTCATCAACCTTGTGGGTAGCATCCTTCCAGACTTTTCTCTCTTGATTTGCAAATAAAACTATCTATATCTGTCTTTCTAGAGTTTACTTTTGGACATGTTTACTACCATTTATTGAAGGATCTTGAATGAGTTATTTAACCGTTCTTTACTTCAACTTTCTCATCTGTAAGGTGAACTTCAAACACTTCCTAACATAATGATATTGTGATGATCAAAAGATCTTGGAACAGTGGTAGGCACAATAAATATCAGCTAGTATTATTTGTTATTGAAAATTACATACGTATATATGTTATATAAACCAAAAGTATCTGAGACAGGTCTCAATCCATGTAGAAAGTTTATTTTGCCAAGGTTAAGGATACGCCCACGACACAGCCTCAGGAGGTCCTGACAGCCTGTGCCAGAGGTGGTCAGAGTACAGCTTGCTTTTATACATTTTAGGGAGACATGAGACATCAATCAGTACATGTGAGGTGTACATTGGTTCCATCTGGAAAGGCAGGACAACTCGAAGTGGGGGCTTTCAGGTTGTAGGTAGATTTGAAGTTTTCTGATTGGCAGTTGGTTGAAAGAGTTATTAACTAAAGACCTGAAATCAATAGAAAGAGATGTCTGGATTACAACAAGGGATTGTGGAGACCAAAGTTTTATCATGCAGATGAAGCCTCCAAGTAGCAGGTTTCAGAGAGAATAGATTGTAAATATTTCTTATCAGACTTAAAGTCTGTGTTGGTATTAATACTGGTCTGTAGGCTTTTCCTGAATTCCAAAAGGGAGGTGGGTATAATGAGACATGTTTGACCTCCCCCTTCCCATCATGGCCTAAACCAGTTTTGCAGGTTAACTTTGGAATGTCCTTGGCTGAGAGGAGGGGTCTGTTCTGATGGGTAGGGGGCTTAGCATTTTATTTTTCGTTTACAGTATATTAAATGTATACTTTTTTCATGAAACAATATGCATTGTTGTGAAGTAGTTTTCACTCAACAAATATCTTGGAAATATTTCTATATCAGCATCCTTTTAAGCCATCGTGAATGGGTGGATCATAGGTGCACCATTAAAAATGGATGTACAAGGCCGGGTGCTATGGCTCACGCCTGTAATCCCAGAACTTTGGGAGGCCAAGGTGGGTGGATCACCTGAGGTCAGGAGTTCGAGACCAGCCTGGCCAACATGGCAAAACCTCGTCTCTACTAAAAATACAAAAATTAGCCAGACATGGTGGTATGTGCCTGTAATCCCAGCTACTCAGGAGGCTGTGGCAGGAGAATTGCTTGAACCTGGGAGGCAGAGGTTGCAGTAAGCTGAGATAGTCCCACTACACTCCGTCCTGGGTGACAGAGCAAGCCTCTGTCTCAACAACAACAAAAAAAGAATGGATGTACAATACTATACTATCCTATTGATAGACAGGATTACAGGATTATTCAAAAAATTTTTTTCTATTGCAAAGTTGCAATGAACACTCTTGTTCAAGACCTCTTTTGTACACAAATGAGTTTTTTTCTAGACTAGCTAATGAAAAAACAAAGTTGCTAGATCAAAGGGTATGTCCCTTTTAAATTTTAATTGGGGATCAAATTGCATTCTAAAATAGCTGTACATTTTATATTCCCAAAGGCAGTTTGTGAGAATGCCTGTTTCCCCACATTCTAACCAGCACTTGGTATTGTCAGATAAGTGTTTGGACAATCTGCATCTTGTTTCAATTTAGATGTCCCTGATTGCTAGTCAGGTTGAGTGTAATTTCACATATGAATAATCTGTCTTTCCAGATCTCCAAAGGCTGGCTCTACCCAACCTGTCCAACTTGCCCCCCTCCAGCCCACCTGGCTCCCCATCTCTTTCCCTCGGGTCCAGTCAAACCCAGCTCCTCATGGTCCTAAGTACTGAGCCCATCACTGCCTTCATGCTTTTATTCATGGCAGCCCACATTCCTGGAATTTATTCAACAAATAATTATTGAGTCTATGAGTTGCTACATACTGTTCCAAGCTTTTGGGATGCATTAGTGAACCAAACACAAAAATCCCTGCCCTCATGGAACTGACCTTCTAGAGTGGATGCCATTTTTTCTCCCTTGGCCTCTGCTAATTGCCCTCAGCCCTGGAGGTACAGCTCAAATTCTATCTTCCTGCTCCAAATGGGACCCATCTCTTACAGACTGCTTTTTAAAGATTCTTATTGTACTTATCACTCAGACAATACACTTAAACCATAACAGTTTTCTAATTGCTATTTGTTTCATGTTAGTTTTATCTCCCAAGGTGGTAGGTCATGAGTATCTTAAAAGAGAAACTTTGCCTTTCCTTTTTTTTTTTTTTCTTTTCTTTCCATTGTCAGTTGTCAAGTAACAGGTAGTAGGTTTTTGACATTTGTCTGAATAATGTTGATTAATCTCAGATTACGTGACCGCAGTGATTTCCCCTCCTCCTCACCCAATCCTGATGCAATGGTGTGCAAGAAAATGCTGCTATATTCCAAATTTTCCTGTGACATAGTGGTTTTCAGAAAGTTCAATTATTTAGAAACTTAGGTCATTTTCTAGCCTGAAATAAATGAACATTTCAGTTAGCTAAGACCCAGGATTTACCAATAGGAGTTTATAATGTTTAAGAATATCTTCTTTTGACAATGTATGTAAGTGTTACTGGGAGTCTGGGACATGTGTTTGTATCCCTTCGTGTGCTTCCTTTGTAGAGAGCCTATTGGACTGGATATAGGGAAGGGAATGCTTGGTGCCCAGGAGCTCTGCCAGACCCCGAAATTGTAAGGATGGTTGAGGCTCGAAAGTCTCTTGGTGAGGTAAGCACCCTAGAAATTGCTTTAGGAATTGGTTTAGCAATTACTTAGCAATTAGTTTGACTGTTCCTTGACTTTTACAATTGTGGTAGACAGAATGATGCTATCATCCCCAAAGACACCCGTGTCCTAATCTCTGGAACCAGGAGGGTCAGAGTCAGAGGAAAGGTGATGCAGTGACAGAAGCAGAGGCCAAAGCCATGTAGGGCAGGAACTAGAAATGTGGGGGCCTCTAGAAGCTGGAAAAGGCAGATAAACAGATTATCCTCTAGAACCTCCAGAAGGAATCATCCCTGATGGCCCATTTTAAAGTACTGACCTCCAGAATCGTAAGAGATCTTAGCAGGCTTTCACATAGGGAAGACAATTTTAGCCTGAATTGTGGAAATCCTCAACCATTTGCACAGGTTACACTCTAGGTAACTAGATCCCTCCTAGTTACCTCTAGGTACACTTACCCTTTGAAGAATCTACTTTGGAAAACACTGTTAGTCCTCATGACTTTTCCTTTAGAAAATGGAAAGAAAACGCTAGAAACACAAATGCTAAGGTTTTAAGTCTCATTAGGAAAACTAATCATCAGAGATATTCAGAAAGTCAGAAGGAAAGAATCAGAGACATTTTACTTCCAATACTGTAGGACTCTTGCTAGCAGACGAGTTACAGGAAAGTCACCCACATATTAATTAATGGCTGTGTTACCTACAGGCCTTAGAGTCAAAGGGCAGCCCTTGAGTTGTGCTAGGTCCCCATATTTTGATATGAACATTGAAGAGGAGCCCCTTTGACATGGGAAATATGAGTTCTTCAGTGCTGATGGTTTTATTCAAATTGCCAATTATAAGCCATATTTAAATTTATTACAGGTGATTGAAATATTTCCGAAGCACTTTATAAATCTAGTTTCATTGGTTTTATTGCAGTTTTCTTAGCTGTCATTCAATATCATCTCAGTTCTCATGCTGACATTGGTTCTGACCAACAGGAATATACAGAAGACTATGAGCAACCCAGGGGCAAGGGGAGCTTTCCAGCCATGATCACACCTGCTTATCAAAGGGCCAAGAAAGCCAACCAGTTGGCCAGCCAAGTGAGTGTCTGGGTGCTTTTTCACCATTGATTATGCTAATTTTTGTCATTAAAGAACCCCCATGGTTCAGGGAAAAAACAATAAAAGAGTGCTTTGGGGAGGTAGGTACCACAGGTGTCATATTACAGAGAAAACTGTGTTCTTGCCTTTTCCCTGTCAAGTATTCTCTGTGCGGTGATTGGACCATATCTATAAAATACAGAGAAGACTGTGTAGTTCACCCAAAGCCTGGACCACATGATTTCTTGAGTTTGCTTTAGCATTGAAGACATTTTTTATTTTTTTATTTTTTATTTTTATTTTTTGTGAGAAGGCGTCTTGCTCTGTCGCCAGCTGGAGTGCAGTGGCACAATCTCGGCTCACTGCAACCTCCGCCTCCTGGGTTCAAGTGATTCTCCTGCCTCAGTCTCCTGAGTAGCTGGACTACAGGTGCCCACCACCACACCCAGCTAATTTTTGTATTTTTAGTAGCAATGGGGTTTCACCATGTTGGCCAGGGCAACAATGGTGACCTTGTGATCTACCCACCTCAGCCTCCCAAAGTGCTGGGATTACAAGCGTGAGCCACCGCGCCCAGCCGAAGACACTAATTTTTAACTGGGTGTCAGGTCCACCGGAAGAGTAGCAAAGTTTATTTGTTAAAAGCTCAGATTTTGGAGCCAGAATGCTGAAATTTGAATCCTGGCTCTATCCCTTAGTGCTAAGTGACCATAGACAAATTACTTAAGTTCTCTCTTCCTTGGCTTCTCATTTGTAAAGTGAGAAAAACATTGGTTCTGCCAAATGTGATTGTTATGGAGATTAAGCAAGTTAATATTTGTTGGAGAGTGGCAATCCCTGGTACACTCCTGGACTTAGCACATTGGCATAGATACTTTTTGAGGAGGAGCCCATGAAACAAGCCACAGAAGACTTGCCACAGGTTTGTGTTGGGTGTAGCCTGATGGTGCAGCTTTAGGAGAGCCACAGGGAGAGGTCATTGCAGAGGCTGTGAGGTGGGTGCACCCTTGACTCTACTGTCTTCTCATCAGGTGGAATATAAGAGAGGGCATGATGAACGCATCTCCAGGTTCTCCACGGTGGCGGATACTCCTGAGCTGCTACGGAGCAAGGCTGTGGCACAGCTTCAAAGTGATGTAAGAAAGGAGGGAGGCCAGTCCATCACTGATGGGCATTTGGGTTGATTCCTCGTCTTTGCTCTTGTGAATAGTGCTGCAGTGAACATACACGTGCATGTATCTTTATAATAGAATGATAAAAAGGAACAAGATCATGTCCTTTGCAAGGACATGGATGGAGCTGGAGGCCATGATCCTCAGCAGACCAATACAAGAACAGAAAACCAAACACCCCATGTTCTCACTTATAAGTGGGAGCTGAGCAATGAGAACACATGGACACAGGGAGGGGAACAACACACACTAGGGCCCATGGTGGGGAGCTGGCGGGAGGGAGAGCATCAGGATAAATAGCTAATGCATGCCGGGCTTAATACCTAGGTGATGAGCTGATAGGTACAGCAAACCACCATGGCACACATTTACCTATGTAACAAACCTGCACATCCTGCGCATATATTCTGGAACTTAAATTAAATTTAAAAAAGAGAAAGAGAAATGAGGCAGGCCAAGATGCAGTGGTTTGCACGTAAGATCCTTCATTCTTTCCTTGCTTGGAGGTGGAGGGAGGGAGAATGTAGCAGACATTCTAGTCCTGCATGGGTACACAAGAAGAAATTCCTGAGGTCAAGGATGGTTGGCTTTGATAAGTCAGTTAGCAGAGACCTCGCAAAAACACTTCTTTAAAGAGAAAACTTTAGATTGGATTAACACCAAATTGGATGTATCTGAGTAATCTGAGAGAAATCTCTCTTGCCACTACAAATCAGAGAACATAATTTCTAAATAACTTTTACCACTTGCATTTACATAACTCAGATGTTCCATAGCATAATAAAATCAAGAACTTAGTGTTGTTCTGAATGGGATATTGAAGCAGAAATCCAGCTTCTGCTTAATATGTGGTTTCCTCTTGCCTTAGCCTCGATCTGGGGTTGAGAAGACTCTTGTGTCTCCCAAACGTGGCTGACAACTCCTTGAGGGCTGAAGACTTATTCCTCTGCCCAGGCCCAGTGCCTGGCCTGCACCAGGTGCTTAGCAAGCACGTGTTGAATTCCACATTGGGTGTCTCCATGTGCCAGGCACGGTGCTGGGTACTGGGAATAAGAAGGTGAATAAGATGCACATGGCCCATCAAACAGTAAGCCAATTATATGCCATATGAGCTATGACAGGAGATGGGCAGGATGTCATGGAACCCTTAGCAGAGCATCTCACTAAGATCATCTGATGAACAGTGGGATTGGGGCATGTGATTCACATTTTTTTTTCCCCATTTCAGGTGAGATACACACAGGACTATGAAGAACAAAGAGGGAAAGGCAGTTTCCCTGCGATGATCACACCCGCCTATCAGATAGCCAAAAGAGCCAATGAGCTGGCAAGTGATGTAAGTTTCCTTGACAATGTGGTCATGTTAGGGAGAAAAAGGAATGTGAATCTGGGCCTGGGGAGTCCAACTTCCTGTCGACTTTTGCATTTACCCTGAAGCCAGGGAGTAGTTTTCTTTCACAGTTTTAAGTCAATTTTACCATGACAATGACCTGGCACTTTTATGTCTGAGACATACCTACTCCCTAGAACCAAGCAGAAAAAGAATATTCCATTAAGACATTCACTTTTACTCTTTTGGCTCCTGTGTATGGGAGTCAAATTCACCGAGTTTGTCCTTTGCCTTCAAACAGGTGAGGTACCATCAACAATATCAAAAAGAAATGAGGGGAATGGCTGGTCCAGTCATTGGAGGAGCTGAGGGCATGTTGACAAGGGAATGTGCAGACCAATATGGCCAGGTATGTGATAAAATGATCTCCTGCCCTGCTCTTTTCCATGTTTGGCCCCTTCTAGGTTGTGATATAGCTATGACCATTTAATCAGGGGTGGGGCTGTCGTTTAATTTACCTTATTTAGGAAAGGTAGATTTTCCAAGATAGAAAGTAGTGGACAAACAGTTGTACAGGGCTCAACTTGACCCACTTAGGAAAACAGATTGAGGCACCTTTTTTTAAATAAACAAATGACTTATACCAATATGGTGGCTTGGCCAAGAAGAAAGCATTCTTATCTGTCCATTGAAGAACAGTCCCAAGGACTAAGATCAGCTAAGCTTAGCTGGTCTCTATCATAAGCAACATAGAGATCAAAATGCATCTTGAAAAATATTGGGCATTTCACTGAGTAGTGGGGCTCATTTTCTTAGAAAGTGAATTTGTTATCTAGATTGGTAGATAAATCAGTATGCCAGAGAATGCAAACCCTTTTTCCAATTTCACTTCTCAGATGAACTATGTCTTGACAGGGAGTAAAAAAAAAGATTAAGATGATAATCACAAGCTAATTATTCTTTGCACATCCCTCTGTCTTTTCTGGTACTAGCCAGGTGTTGTAGGGTAGAAGGGAAGCATTATTTTTCACAGTTGCAAGTGAAGAACATTGGAAGAACACGAGTGTGTATTGGAAGAATACATTCTATGGGTTCAAGTGATTTTTTTTCATAATTGGACAGTTGTTTGAATTATTTGGCAGTAAGTACACTCTCTACAACATATATGATTTAGAAGACCACAATGAATTTGTTTCTGTTCTTTAGAAAAACACATTGCCGTAGTTAGGCATATGCTCATATGAGTCTTAGGATGTGTTTGAAGGTCGGTTGGGACTCCTTTGAAAATGTCTGCCAGAGCAGAAATGCTTGGTTTTGAATTTAAAAGGCCATTTAATCAAATTCTCTAAGTTAATTAAATAGTCTTTTAGTGCTTTAAACCAGTGAAAAATGGTTTTACTCATTTCGTATTTTAAATATATTGTTTGGAAAGCTCAGGACAACTTTTAAAAATCAGCTTTTAAAAAAAATATCTGGCTTCTATATTTGGCAAAAAATATTTTGTCCTGTATTTGGTCAATCCTATCTACCAGTAGCTATAAGACACATGTATCATTTCATATGTGTACCTAGACATGACTGTAGGTACAGATAGAATGTAACTTTTTAGTATCATAGCTGGTTCTTGATTAGTAGGAGGCTTTGATTGAAGTTTTCAGTCCTGAAAATAACAAATGCAAGAATCAAAATGGGTGTTGTTTGATAGCACTGTCAGCAGCTGTTGAGAGGACTCAGTCTAGTATGGCATTTCACTGTTGTGATTTAGCATGACTCGCCAGGGCATGAGGAGGAGGGAGCAAGAGAGAAGCCAGCAGGCAGATAACTGTAAATATCTGTAGTGCCTTAAATGCCAACCAATTCATTCTTTTTAACAAGTAACTAGACTTGTTAAAAGGATTATACCATGTAATCAACAGGAATAGGTGTCTTGAAAAAAGATTAACACTTACAACATACATATATACATATACACACACACACACACACACACACACACACACAGAGCGAGAAACTGGAGTAAAGTTACAAACACAGAACTATAGAGCAGAATGGGCAAAGCCATAGAGCATATTACCAAAGAATTTGAGAACCTTTAAAAAAAAACGTATTACTTATTATATTTGGCCAGAATATTCTGGCAGCCAGGCAAAAAGGAGAACTCAGGCTAAATGGTTTTCATTGTTGGATAACGGGGAGCCTGGATTTTCTAATCTGACCCAACTATTTTATTTTAGAAAATGTGTGTGCCACAGTCCAAGCCCTGGTGCTGGAGCTGGGCAGACCCCTGGCTTGGAGGAGGCCACAGAGAGATGGAGTCATGAGCCTAAGAGGGGAACCACATGGGCTGTTCCAGATTTGTGCGAAAAGTACAGTGAAAACACAGAGGACTCTGCCTTGGGCAGGTCCAGGGGTGAGGGAGGACTGAGGGACTTCTACGAGGAGAAGGTTGTCTCTAAGCTGGGTCTTAAAGTACATCTGGCTGCCAGGGAGGGGTTATCCGTCATGTGATGACAGCGTCATGAAAGAGAAGGTTTTCCTTTCTGGGAGTAGATGGTTGGTGTGGGGAAGAAAAAAGAAAGGATTAAGACAAAGATTGTAATCCTTAGTCTGAAATATACAGTTAGTCCCATTTCAGATAATCTTATGGTAATTCGAAGTTTTTCCTCCCAAATTACAAAAATTATATAATACTCCTTTTCTGGTTACATGACACATACCACTGGGGGAGGCAGTACCACTGGAGGAGACAGTACCACCAGGGGAGACAGTACCACCGGGGGAGACAGTACCACTGGGGGAGACAGTACCACCCACTGGGGGAGACAGTACCACTCGGGGAGACAGTACCACTGGAGGAGATAGTACTACTGGGGGATACAGTACCACTGGGGGAGACGGTACCACTAGGGGAGACAGTAGCACCAGGGGAGGCAGTACCACCGGGGGAGACAGTACCACCGGGGGAGACAGTACCACCGAGGGAGACAGTACCGCCAGGGGATGCAGTATCACCGAGGGAGACAGTACCACTGGGGGAGACAGTACCACCGGGGGAGACAGTACCACTGGGGGAGACAGTACCGCCGGGGGATGCAGTACCACAGTACCACCGGGGGAGACAGTACCACCGGGGGAGACAGTACCACCAGGGGAGACAGTACCACTGGGGGAGACAGTACCACCGGGGGAGACAGTACTGCCAGGGGATGCAGTACCACCGAGGGAGACAGTACCACCGGGGGAGACAGTACCACCGGCAGAGGTCTCTACATAGATCTGCCACTGGGCATGAGTAAGGTAGTGTTTGAGACCTGCTGGAAGACAAAGGACTTCCCTGGTTGTCAGTTAAAAAATGAATATTCCATAACATGTAGGCCTGGGAGAGTGGTAGAGTGTCTGATTTATCCAGTGGAAATAATGATGATCATCATTATATCAGTTGCCATTATTTAGTGCTGACTGTGTGCTGGGTACCAGTAAGTGGTCCTGACTCCAGGGTCTGCCGTCTTAAAAGGAATGTTTAAACCACCACATGGACATCACTGGAACCCGAGGTGGATGAACCTCTGTGATAATAGGCTCTGTGAGTGGCCATTGCTGAACCCCGCACATCTGGGGAGGAAAGCATTACTCACTGAAGTTTTTGACCCACCCAGCAGGGTTACCTGGAGGAGTACGAGGAGCACAGGGGAAAGGGCAGCTTCCCGGCTATGATCACTCCAGCATATCAGAACGCCAAGAAAGCCCACGAACTCGCTAGTGACGTAAGTACCATGTAGCTGTGACCGCAGAGCCACAGAGGCAGAGAAGTGAGACTTTGAAGGCTGTGCTTACTGAAACCTCCACACAGATACATTTATTACAGCTGAGCCAAAGTAGAATGTTAGCCCTCAACTCCCATCCAAATTTATGAAGATTGCTTTGGCCCCATTTGTCTGCTTCCAAGGAGATGCACATGGACAACAAGTATAGCTCGCTTGAGACCATTTGAAGCAAGTACAGAGGCTGGCCAGCCAGAGTGGGGTATTAGGAGAGTTTTGCCAAATGGCCCAATTAGAAATTGAGTAATTTAGGGGAAGAATTGATTAAAATAAGTCATATGATTATCAAACTGGGTGTAACCCGGTGATGAAATGATTTTTATTGGCAGAATGTTAGCCTGCTGGCAGTCCTTGAAAGGCAGGCTATAATTAAACTTGGAAAAGTGACATGCTCACTGCAGATCTTAACATGCCAACTGTAACTTGGTCTCATCAGAACCTAGCATTCATTTCACACCCCTTACCATTTTCTTTTTCTTTCCTTTTCCTTCACTCTCTTTCCTTTCCTTTACCAAAGAACTATTCACCTATTACCCATTGACCCATAACAGCACCCTCTTTCCCTGAGGAAGGAAGTTAAAAGACATTACTCTGCTCCTCATTAGCAGGGAAATGATGTTTAAACCAAGGGCAGAATGGGTTTGGACTGACAACTTTTGTTATGATTATTTTAAGACTTTATTTATTTTTTTCCATGCAGAATTAGAGTATAAAGTGTAAAAAGTGTGAAAAGGGCCAGGAAAATTTTAATAACAAAAAAGGACAAAGTAGTTTATAGATTTAATGAAGAGAAAAGACCATGTGAATATTTTTTTTTTCCTTCAGAAAATTGTATGAAGTAAATGTTGACATTAAGTCCAGGATAACTTTGGAGTAATTCCTCTCCCGGAGCATGGAAACATCAACTCCAGCCCTGTTTTGTGTGTTTTTATTTCAGATAAAATACAGGCAGGACTTCAATAGGATGAAAGGTGCCGCACATTATCACTCGCTTCCAGCTCAAGACAACTTGGTTCTCAAACGGGCTCAGAGCGTAAACAAACTCGTGAGTGAGGTGAGTGTGGGGGAAGAGCCACACGCATGAGCATCACCTTTTTTATCTCCTACAGTCAGTGAATGAGGTGACCCTATAATAAAAAGCTCTGGCTAAAAGTGTGACACCGGCCAGGTGTGGTGACTAATGCCTGTAATCCCAGCAGTTTGGGAGGCGGAGGCAGGCGGATCACCTGAGGTCGGGAGTTCGAGATCAGCCTGACCAACATGGAGAAACCCCGTCTCTACTAAAAATACAAAATTAGCTCAAATTAGCTGGGCGTGGTGGTGCATGACTGTAATCCCAGCTACTAAGGAGGCTGAGGCAGGAGAATTGCTTGAACTTGGGAGGCGGAGGTCACAGTGAGCCGAGATAGTGCCATTGCACTCTAGCCTGGGCAACAAAAGTGAAACTCCATTTGAAAAAAAAAATGGTGACACCACCTATTCTGCCCATTGGTTACCGGTTTCCAAGAACAGATATGTGGTAAAATGCAATTTACAAGACAGCCTAGAATCAAACCAATTACATCTTTCTCTGATGGGTCAGAAGTTACTGCCTAGATCCTCGCAGGGCTGTCAATATTCAAAAGTGCCAGGCAACGGGCTTCTAGTTGCCAGAAAGAATACTGGAGGATCCATCTTTTAAAACAAATCAAACATCTGAAAGAGTGTTTCAAACGTCAAACCCCTCTCATTCTCTTATTATTGAAGTCTGAGTTCCGAGAAGCCGTGTGTTCCGTGTGAATTTCCCTTACCTTACATGCTATGCTGGCTGCCAGAGGGGTGTGTTTGGTTTGGCTGGCCCACAGCTTAAGACGTTTTTATTGTGAGGACTGTTTGGCAAGGAAATATCCCCTCTAGATCCTCATATCCTTCTCACGCCCTAGTGTGTCCTTCATGGCATTTTCCCTCATTTGCATTTCTTATCTGGACTCTTGAAGGCATTTGACTTGGCAGCCTCTGGCGACGGGAACAATTATGGCGATTCAAAGCACTCACGTAACAAGTTATCTGCAACTCACAAACAGATATGCAAATATCCAAAAATACTTTCCGTCTCTAACCTCTAAAAGCCAGTCCTTTACCCTAACCTGTTAGCTAACCCGTGGTCCTCTAACTTGGGGCTGCTCCGAGTCACCAGGAGTGATATTTTCCTAAGCCTCATCAGAAACCTCAGATACTTTGAAGTGATAGATGGCTGCTGAGGCTTTGGAATCTGCATTTTAAACAAATGTTCCAGATGATTCTCGTGCTCTAGACCAGAGGTCATCACACTACAGCCTCAGTGACAAATCCAGCCCACAGCCTGCTTTTTAAAATAAAGTTTTATTGGAACACAGCCACATGACATTTGTTTCTGATTATCTGTGACTGCTTTGGAGCTACAAGGACAGAGTTGAGTATAACAATTGACAAAGAATATGTGGCCTGCCAAACCTAAAATATTTACCGTCTGGTCATTTATAGAAAAAGTTTGCTGGCCTTTTGCTGTCACTCACAGAACACTAGATCTAGATAGGACCTCTTCCACCATTAGGCTCTCACTTTGTCATACGCCTGGAAAAGTAAAGTGTCTAATTCTGGGTGGTAGAGACAGAACTGGATCCATACCACTGGGAGCACTTCTACCACCCAGGAATAACACCGTTAACATTTTGGCCTTTTTTTTTCTTTTGAGAGGGAGTTTCACTCTTGTTGCCCAGGCTGGAGTGCAATGGCGCGATCTCGGCTCACCGCAACCTCCGCCTTCCACGTCAAGCGATTCTTCTTCCTCAGTCTCTAGAGTAGCTGGAATTACAGGTGCCCACCACCATGCCCAGCTAACTTACTGTATTTTTAGTAGAGACAGGGTTTCACCATGCTGGCCAGGCTGGTCTTGACCTCCCATTTTGGTATTTTTCTATATGAATATACTGTAATTGAACAGATGAATATAAAAATATATTTATGGTATTAGAATTAGACATACCCCCACCATATAGTTTTGTAAGATATGATAACAAACTGAGGGGTATTTCCTTTGGTAAAGAAGTTGCAAGGGAACCTTCCATTTCTTTACGTCCTTATGTTTAGTCAGTAAGACAAACCAGCCATCTATTGCAGGTAGTTGGCCTTCACTGCCTCATGCTAATTACCTGAGGTGACTTGGAGTCTATTTTATTAATGTAGCCTCACATCCTACATCCAGGCACCCAGGAGAGCTCAAATAGCCAACTGATTTTAAATTACAAGACGCGCTGCATCTGAGTGGTCTCATTTATTATACTCCTTGTAAAGTAACTTTCCTGGTTGAATTGCACTGAAGTATACCTATAAAGATGTGCATACATCATAAATGTATAGTGGGAAGGATTTCCTTAAGTGGGACACATCTGTGTGACTAGCAATCAGATCAAGAAACAGAACATAACCAGACATCCTCCTAAGACATTTCCATTATAGGAAATATGATTTATCCCCCTAATACATTTTCCCTCAAGAGTAACTACCTACCTGAGTTGTAAAACCAGTTTTGCCATTTTCTGAGTTATGAAATCTTATAGTATTTGTTCTTGAAAGCGACTATATACTTTTAATTTTCTGAATGAAACCAATTATTTACTATTTATTATGATTTGTTTTTATCAAGGGAACTATGTCCTGCTAACTTAGCATATTCTATGCTTGATATGTTAAAATCTTGGGTTGAAAGTTTTCTAAAAATATCCTAGTCAAGTCCTGAGACATTTTCAAGAGTGACTTTGGATTTGGTTCTATTGTGTGTCTGGTGTTTTGATTTCCAAGGTGGAGTATAAGAAGGATCTGGAAAGTAGTAGAGGTCACAGTATCAACTACTGTGAAACACCTCAATTCAGGAACGTGAGCAAGATCTCAAAATTTACCAGTGATGTGAGTTGTTAACACTAAGCTTTTGTTTGGGCACTTTTGGTGAGCTTAGTTTTTAGGTCTCCTAAGAGGGACAGTCTATGGGAATGGATCTATGTGTCTTGGAGAAGCATGGCCTTTTAGGCATAAATGTCTGGGTTTTGGTTAAGACTGCCTGCTGGGATTGGTCCTCATAGTGTTCAATTCTGTCACATCCCTGATCTTGACCCTGAGTCTTCTGGGCAGGACCTGTCCTCTCCGTCCCCTTGCTTCCTTGTGTGCAGCACAGTGCCCGGGTCCTAGTGATGAATGCTGGTGAGGGGGCCTGGCTGAGCATGTGACATCCCCTCTCAGTGTGACTTTGTGCTTCTGAGTTAATATCACCTCATTTCACCCTCAGAGTCACCTGGAGAGCCAGATGTTATTTCCCTGCCTTACAGATGAGCAGATATGTACTAGAGGGGCATTCGCAAATTTGGAGATTCTCAGAGCAGGTCTGAAGATGTATCTTCATGGACATCAAAGACCTGTACTAGATAGTATGTTTTACTTTTGCTTAGTTGCACATAATAGTAGAATTTAAAATTGCAAGGGACTGTGTAAGGTGCAGTGAGGAATTTATTTTGCATAAATGTAGTGGTTTAAGAGCCAACATACCTGATTTCACGGTTATTAATAGTGAAGTGGCCAATTTTGGGCAGTTGTTTAAGCTCCCTGAGCCACTCTGCCCAACTCTAAAATGGGGATGATAATAGTTCCTTCCCCCTCATAGAGTACTTGTAAAGATTAACTCAGATAAGTAGAATCGTGTCTGATATATAGTCATAAGTAGTGTTCTGTTTAAATACTCGTAGTACCTAGAAATGCAATGGCCTCCCAGGTTAGGTGATATTAATACCCCAAATTTCCTATTTATGACCTCTCGTCATCCTGTTTTGGTCTTCTTTTTATTTGGTAAGTGGCATTTGGCACATGGCACATAACATTATTATTTCACATGGTCACACTAGTGACCAATTTTTACATCACAGAATTTGGCAAAGCTCAGGTTTTGTCCTTCATATATTTAGAAATGGAGGTAATGGCATGCAGTGATTTGTACCAGCCTCAGCATGAGGCTTTGCATGTGACGCCCGCATAGTCAGCGCCTGCCACCGTCTCATGGTAAATTTTCACATTGGAAAAATCTGGTAAATTTAAAACTAAAAATGTAAAAATGAACACAGAAAGTCAAGTCCGTTTTGTGCTGTCTATGCTCATCAGATCCCATGTTTCCTTGTCTTCCTGTCTTACTCCAACTTCTTGTGGGTTGAAAGTTACGTTATTAAAAAAAAAGTTTGCCTTATTTTTTATTCTGTGATACACTGACTATTTAAATGGCTTATATTTAATCATTTATGCTTTGGATTTAACGCATTAAGATGAGTAGTCTATCTTCAACTACTTGCGAAGGGAATGCTTTGGTTGAAAACTTTGTGTTTCTATGTAGAATAAATATAAAGAAAACTACCAGAACCACATGAGAGGCCGCTATGAAGGAGTTGGTATGGACAGACGCACTCTGCATGCTATGAAAGTTGGCAGCCTGGCAAGCAACGTGAGTCCTTTTATGCAACGGCCTGTAGGGATGGAGTGGGGCGGGGCATGAAGAATTCAGCCAATTCTTTTAAAATTTCCCTTAAAAAAAAAAAAATCTATCTTCTATTTTAAAGACTGTGTAAAGACTAACCCAAAACAGCTTCTAAATGTTAGTGGATACAACCAAGGCTAGGTAAAATTCCTGAAAATTTTCAAAGGCTACAAAGTATTTATCTTAGATTTCTCTAATTTGAAGAGTACTTCAATCTATTATAATGAATCCAGTGTGGTTAACACTTTCAATTTCTGAGAGAGAAAGAGAAATGAATAATTATGATTCTTATTCCAAATTCCCCAGGGTTCCAAAGCTTTTGTGATTTATTTGGAGTTGGTTGGTTGGTAAGCTGGTTTGTTCCTTCATTCATTTTTTTGATCGTTGTATTCATTGAAAACCTGCTGTGGCCTGGCACTGGTCAAGGTAGTGGGATAACAGGGTAGATCAGGTCCTTGTTTTCCCCTGTAGCATATAATCTGTTAATCTCTCTTTGGCTTTGTCAATCCAGTTTATAGGTTTACAAATGCTAGGTTGTAAATCTTGGAGGTAAAAGACACTTAAAGGAAACTGATTTCATTATTGAAACATACGAATGTTGGATTTTCTCTGCTTAAGAATGTCAATTTGATCTTTAGAAAAAAAAAATTAAATACTCTAAAGACTCTTGACCTTTCCATCTATTTTCTCAGGATTAGCCAAGGAGCTCTTCCATTGTCTATCCATGTGCACATGCCTCTTTTCATATAAGTACCGCGCGCTAACCGATTGTGCCACTGAAGCACCGCAAAAGCTTCTTTTCAACAAAAATGACAAACAGCTTCATAATTAATAATAAATATAAAATAAATGTACTACAGATGGAAGTTAACTAATTTTGAATTAATTAAGAGGAGTTTAGATTAATTAAAGACAAAAGTATGAACTAACTTAATTTTCCTTGGAGGTGATGAAACTGAATTCATTTGTTTCTGGGTATTTAAAAAATATTTCTTATGGCATTCAAACAAAGCCAAAAGAAAGTAGAAGCTGATTTCTACATTCTTGTTCTTTTCTTCGTGTTTTAGGTTGCCTACAAAGCTGATTATAAACACGATATTGTCGACTACAACTACCCAGCCACTCTCACGCCTTCCTATCAAACAACGATGAAACTGGTGCCCTTGAAAGATGTGAGTTCCTTTCCAACAGCTCTTTCTGCTTCGTCACTTGTCACTTCCTTCCTGAGGAGTGATGTGTAGGCAGCAAGATGGAAAGAAACATGATACAACAGTTCATAGGAGGGTGAAGGGATTGAAGAAAGGGAAATCCTTTTCCATTTTCCACTAGGAAGTTCATTTATGCATCCTTGCACACTCTTAGATTTTCAGTGTGAACTAGGGACAACTCTAGTTTTGTCTTGAAAATAACCTGAGGTTCAGTTTTTCCTCTTAGAACTCAGTGAGCTTTGTCTGCTGGGCACATTTCAAATGCTTATTCCTTAGCAAGGATGACTTTTTTCTTTCTTTGAAAAAAGGTTTGACACGTAGTATGTTAAGGACTGAAGGAAGTAAAATAAAATGTATATATACGAGTTGAGAGGAAGTGGTAATATTGACTCCATTTTTCCTCAGGAGCACATGGGAAAGTATATGTATCCCTTAATTATTACAGCAGTGATTTTATTTATGGTTTGGCTTGTTCCAAGCAAAATGTGTACAATTAATTAAATTTCTTGTTTTCTGATTACAAGAATTTTACTATATGTTTATTATAGAAAATTTAGAAAATACAGAAAAGTACAAAGAAAAAGATAAAAGTCACCTACTAACTTAAAAAGTACTTCAAGGGGCTTATAAGTAAGGTTGTATTGTGGTTGCCAGTGAAAGTTATCTCCAATCAATCAATCAATAATTGAACAAATAATTCAACGTGTATTTATGAATGTCAAGTGCTACTTTCCTTTCCTTTCTTTTGGGATCAGTACAAGTTTAGAAGTTGATTGAGGTTTTGCTACTGGTAGATAAGTCTTTGAATCTCTCTCTCTCTCTTGCTCAGAGTTGGAGCAGTAGGATTCAGTTGGGTATCTCCAGTGTCCAACCCAGTGCCCAGATATCAAAGCGCAATCATTGGCAAATTATATTTATTGAATGAAAGGGGCTTTTCTAATGTGTAATAAAACTAGGATTCAGTTGGGTATCTCCAGTGTCCAACCCAGTGCCCAGATATCAAAGCGCAATCATTGGCAAATTATATTTATTGAATGAAAGGGGCTTTTCTAATGTGTAATAAAACAGGAGGTAGGAAGCAGAGGAATTGATCAGGGGCCTAAACTTTGCTTCTCTTTTTCTCAGGAAGTTTGGTTGGATTGACTTGACTTACTCATTTTACAAAGTTAAACTTGACCGCTACTAAAGCTACATTTATTTATCTATTTATTTATTTTTTGGCTGTATACATTACCTGGGAAACTTGCAGACCAAGGGCACCTTATTAAAATTTGAAGATGTGCTTTTGCAGTAGGATTCCAGATATCACGTCTAATAAGTAGCACAAAGAATGAAAGATGTACTCCCGTTATGACATGACCTGCTACTACATTTATCTAGATAAGACTCAGAGTCAAACCAGGCACCTGGAAGCCCACCCAGGAAAGTCTGATGCAAACTTAAACCAGACTGAATTAGAAATATTAATTGAGTTTAGAGGTGAGTTCTAAACTGGCAGCCCATGAACCACATTCATGCTACAGAAGTGCTTTGTTTGGCTACACAGTGGGTTTGTTGTTGTTGTTGTTGTTGTTTTAATTGAACCAACATGTGGAATTTCTGAGGTCAGACAAAAACTAACATGCTCACCTTTTCTTGAAAACTCTGAGACATTCTGCCCCAGATCCTGCAAGGCAGCAATTGGCTGGGACTGGGTGGTGGCTGCTCGCTGTTGCTGTACCTCCTTTAGCTTACCTTCCTGGTTCTGATGTGAATTTGAGTTTATCACCCATAATGCAGGGATTTTAGTAATCAGGAAGTTTGGGGAATCCATTTACAAGAACAATTGTGGTCTCTCTGTCTGGTCATCTTAAAGGTGGTGAAATAGCCATGAAATTAAATAAGCAAGCATGGGTTCTTAATTTGAGAGCATTCCCTTTAGATAGGTTTTATAAACATTGATAGAATTAAAATGAGACTCTATCTTTAGCAAAGGAAAAAGAAACCCTTCAAAATGTAGATTGAAGCAATGGCCAAGCATTTGTGGTGTTGCAAAGATGTGATTAATCATGGAGACTTTTAATTATGTCCCACAGAGTAAAGTAATTGTACTCAGTAACATACTTAATGCAGAATTATCAGGAAAGAATATGCCATTTAAAAACATAGTTTTTGTGACATTTTATCATGCATAATTCTGAATTCTAATAGACTCTATTATGAGATGATAATTTTGCCTTCTGAATTAATGCATTAGGAAGTCACTGTACTCTAATCTAATTAATAGTTGACATTGAAATGACTTTATATTTCCTAATTTTCTCTACACACCCCATGTCCAAAACTCAACATGCAAAAACTTTTCTCCTTGAATCATTAACTAAAAAGCACAAAATTATTATTATTATTCTTTTTTTTGAGATGGAGTTTCACCCTTGTTGCCCAAGCTGGAGTGCAATGGTGCAATCTCAGCTCACAGCAACCTCTGCCTCCCAGGTTCAAACAATTCTCCTGCCTCAGCCTCCTGAATAGCTGGAATTATAGGCATGTGCCACCACGCTCGGTTAATTTTGTATTTTTAGTAGAGACGGGGTTTCTTCATGTTGGTTAGGCTGGTCTCAAACTCCTGACCTCAGGTGATCTGCCCGCCTTGGCCTCCCAAAGTGCTAGGATTACAGGTGTGAGCCACCGCGCCAAGCCTAGTGATGTTTTTTAATCTTCAAATCCAACAAAACTCTCCATGGCCCATTGTCAGGAGCACTTCGTTATTTCTAGGTCCTGTTCTAGAAGTTCACTTGTAAGTCATTTGTTTGTTTCTGGAACGCATTTCCCTGTCTAAACAATGCTAACTCTGGCTAACAGGAACCCCTTGCCCATCTGTACAATAAAAGTAATAGCTCTAAGCACACTAGTTTTGGCAAACCAGGTTTACAGCGTATAGGTATAGCGCCACCTTGCGACGCAGACTCCTGGGATTTGAATCATAGCTCTGATACTTACTGCCTGGATGACCTGGAGCAAGCCACTTTCGGTCTCTGTGCCTCAGTTTCCACACTGTAAGGTAGGGATAATAATAATGCCTAACCATAGGGTGGTGGGAAGGATTAAATGAGTTAACATGTATGATGTACTTGGAATGGTGCTGCATGCATAGTAAGTATCATGTGTTAGTTATAATTATGATGAGCTGGTTGAAATGAGTACAAGACCCAGCGAAGACACGGAGTATACAAGTTAGTAGCCAGTGGTCCCAAAGTGGCTATTAGACCTATTTCTCTTGGGTCACTGGATTTTTTTTGTTTTGTTTTGTTTTGTTTTGAGATGAAGTCTTGCTCTATTGCCCAGGCTACAGTGCAGTGGTGTGATCTCAGCTCACTGCGACCTCTGCCTCCCAGGTTCAAGGGATTCTCCTGCCTCAGCCTCCCAAGTAGCTGGGGTTACAGGCACAATCACCACGCCCAGCTAATTTTTATATTTTTAGTAGAGACAGAGTTTCACCATGTTGGTGAGGCTGGTCTTGAACTCCCTATCTCATAATCCTCCCGCCTCAGCCTCCCAAAGTGCTGGGATTACAGGCACGAGCCACTGCCCCTGGCCCGGGTCACTGGATTTAAAAAATATTGAACTATTTGTTAGCTTTGAAAAATTGCAAGATTTTGCATCACAATATGGATTTCTGGTTTCTTTGGAATAACTGGAAAATCTAGCTTCTGTGTGTCCTATTGGTTGCATGACAACCATCTTCTAGAGCTGGGCAGCAGCTGCCTCCCTCAGCCATAGTCCTCTCGACTCCTTACTTCTGCAACAGTAAGGCCAAGCATTGGGCTTGTACCCAGCTAGTGGTCTATCTGGCTCCTAGAGACATTTGTGACTTTTGGGCTGCAAAGACTCCCTGAGGTGGGCTGTCATCTCAGGGAAGTGGCCATAGGAGGTAGCAGCAGACAGGAGGAAGACAGAAAAGCAAAGACATCAGCCTGTAGTCTAGACAGACAGGAGTTGATAGAACAGTACAAGAGTGGCCAAGGTGTGGGCCCCTGGGGAGGGCAGAGCCAGCTGCCAGAGGAGGCTGGCCAAGGCCATAGGTGAGGCACAGGCAGAGATATCAGTAGATAGTGGTGATGCAGAAAAGGGGTGTTGTTCTCAGGCAAAACCCAGGTCTGAAGAATTTGCCACACTGTGTGGGATTCTGGGAGGGGCCTTTGGCCTTAGGCAAGAAAAAAGAGACATGAAGGCTGCGAATGAGGTGTTCAATGGTGATCCTGTCACTTTGAGCCAAGCCAGGGGAGCTCAGCTGGCAAGCAGGCCCAATCTGGAGCCCGTGGGCACAGAGATTCAGATGTCCAGAGGCACTGGGTGAGTTTGTGATCCTGGGAGTGAGGACCCATCTGAAATATCTGTGTGGGCAGGGAATGTCTGAGTTTGCTCACTCTGCAGAGTAGGAACCCCACAACAGTTTGTTGAAAAAGTAAATGGATGGGCAAGTGGATGAATGAAAGGAACCATGTGAGCCTAAGGGAAGGAGAGCAGGGTTAGGGATGAGTTTACTTCTTCCTCTTTTACCTGGATTTCAGATAACCTTGATTAAATTCTAAAAGAAGGCCAGGTGTGGTGGCTCATGCCTATAATCCCAGCACTTTGGGAGGCTGAGGCGGGAGGATCCCTTGAGGCCAAGAGTTCCAGACCAGCCTGGCCAACATGGGGAAACCCTGTCTCTATTAAAAATACAAAAATTAGCCAGGCATAGTAGCGCACACCTGTAGTCCCAGCTACCAGGGAGGCTGAGGCACGAGAATCTCCTGAACCCAGGAGGAGGAGGTTGCAGTGAGCCGAGATTGTGCCACTGCACTCCCACCTAGGTGACATAGTGAGACTGTCTCAAAATAATAAATAAATAAAAATAAATTGTGAAAGAGGTTATCTGCTACCCACAACCTCTCCCTCTTTTCTGTATCCTAGCTCTACTTCTACCTGCATAGGTTTCTGGGGCTCTCACTCAGCTCACCTTAGCCCCTCACCGCTTATCGCCTACTATCTAGCCTCAAACCTGTTCCTTTACTTCCCTGCCCAAGCTCCCATTCACTCTGCAGTGGATCTTGGTCAGGTGTGTTTGGAGAAAAATAAGATGATTGGATGCATATATTCCTGTGGGCAAATGGCTAATAATTCTTAATACTTGAAAGGGCAATTTGTATTTTCAAAGGGGAAAATTCACTAGTCCTTGATGTCTTGAGGTGGGAACCAGGCAGTCAATGCATCCAACTGCACTGGGGATTCTGCCTCCTCCTCTTTTGAACCTACATCTTCTATGAAAGTGCTAAGCTCAGGGCAATTTCCTTGGGAACTCTGGCAAGGCGGAGGTGAGGGCCAGGCAGGGGCTGGTGTACAGGGTGGGGACATGTTAGGGCCACCTACAAGGAGTCACTGATACTCCATTGCCTCCCACTTAAAGATGCATGTATAACTTGGTTGGACTTTTTGTTCCTCTTTCATTTTACCTTTTTTTTTCTTTTGACACTTCTTTCTTGGTGAAGTATAAGATGTATACAGAAAAGTATACTATGTGTAGATATATGGCTGGAATTATTTATAAAATGATCTCGGGCATATATTTTCATTGGGAATGAGCCCCAGGCACAGAATTATTGGGACATAGGATATGTGTGTGCCCAAATGCCATACTGTTTTCCAAAGTGGTTGTACCAATCTGCACTTCTGCTAGCACTGTTGTGAGAGTTTTCATAAGTCCTCATCCTTAGCCAGCACTTCGTATTATCAGCAGTTTTAATTTGGCTCTTCAGGTGGTGTGGAGGGGTATTTTGTGGTTTTGGTATGCCTTTCTCTCATTAATAGTGTGGCTGAGCATCTTTCTCTATGTTCACCGGCCACTTAGTTCACCTCTTTTATGAGTTGCCTGTTAGGTGTCTCACTCTCCAAGGTACTGTTTTTCTATCTGTGGGCTTGGAGTGTCTGTCAGTATCCAGTTGGAATATCTGACTCTTTTTCAACATAGTCATTTGAGAATTGCACTTTATTGGGCTTGGGAGAGGGAGCTAAGCAAATCTTCGAGAAAAGAGCAGGTGACATCTTTTTGTGCTGGTTTTTACCTAGGCCAATTATAGGCAGAGCATCGACAAGTTGAAGTACAGTTCAGTGACTGACACGCCACAGATTGTTCAAGCCAAAATCAATGCCCAGCAGCTGAGTCATGTAAGTAACCGTCGCCTGCCCAGCTGGGCGTGGGGGTCTTGGAATTGCTGCTTTGAGGCCTCTGGACATCTGACCTCCAAGGATTTGACTTTCATGAATAGTGACACATGTCTTATTACAGCCAGAAAATGACCCCACTTCTTTTAAACTTTTTATTATGGAAAATTTTGAATGCATGCAAAAGTAGAGAGCATAGCATAATGAATCCCCATGTACCTGTCACCCATCTTCAATAGCAATTGATTCATGGCCACCCTGCTTCATCTATATACCTGTCCAATTCTCCTCTTCCACATTATTTTGAAGCCAATTTCAAGTATTGTATAATGTAATCTGTAAATATTTCAGTATGAATCTCTAAAAGGTAAAAAAGGAAAAACATATTTATATAATTTTAACATATCATATCAAAAATCTAACAATAATTCTTAGTATCACCAATCATCTAAAGTTTAAGTTTAATTTCTGGTCAAGACTGCTTCTCGGATGATGCTGTATTCATCCAACAGGAGTCACATGTCTGGTTGGCTCTTTTGTGTGTGTGATTTAAGATGGCTTTTTGTCATTGTGGGTAGGCATTTGATAATTACCCGGCATATAACAAGATATTCAGCACTGCAGCAAATGTTTTTTTAAAAAGTTCAATATTCTCAAGTGCATGTAAGGGGAGTTGGTGAAGCAGTCATAGGGAACTCTTTTGCAAACTCATAACTTCGAGTGCATCTTTGAGTTTCTTTACTTTTCATTTGACTCCTTCAGTTCATTAATTTAAAACATTCACAAAAAGTACAGGCTGCCTAGTAAAATGGCTTTTCTGGAAACTCCTTCTCAGCTATGGGTCTAAGGGGGAAAGAGCTATGGGTCCCTAAAGTTCTCTTTCTGCCCATATAAAAGCCCTACAGATTTATTTTAAATCCAACAGGTGAATTACCGTGCTGACTATGAGAAAAATAAGTTGAATTACACATTGCCCCAGGATGTTCCTCAGCTGGTGAAGGCCAAAACCAATGCCAAACTCTTCAGTGAGGTAAGACAGCAATGTGGGGAGAAGGTGGAGGGGTTATGGAGCGATGTGAAAAACGAAGATACTGGGATGGTCCAGCAAGTGGGAAGTGTCTATCCCTGAGAAAGGCTCTTCAGAGGCATCCATCAAATTGTAACTTTGAATTTTGCTGTGTCATGGCATGTGGTAGTTTACTAGTGATAAATTGGTCATAGCCATTTAGTCCCACTACATGAGCATGTGTACAATCTATGTGTGAACACACACACACCCCTACATCCTCATCCTCATCACCCTGGTGAATTGGTGATTTGCTGTGTGGAGGAATTTTAAGTTTTTTTTTTTTTTGAGACGGAGTCTCGCTCTGTCACCCAGGCTGGAGTGCAGTGGCGCGATCTCGGCTCACTGCAAGCTTCACCTCCCAGGTTCACGCCATTCTCCTGCCTCAGCCTCCCAGGTAGCTGGGACTACAGGCACCCGCCACCACTCCTGGCTAATTTTTTGTATTTTTAGTAGAGACGGGGTTTCACTGTGTCAGCCAATATGAAATTTTAAGTTTTAAGAAGATCAATCTGCATCATCAGATTCTCCCTGGAGTCACAAGTAGGCTATGATTTGGCTTCTCATTCTAGATGGAATTTTGGGGGCAGGAGAAGAAAAGAAAAGGAACTAACATTGTTTAAGTGCCTGTTCTACCCTGGGGCAGGCACTGTATATGTGGAATTATCGTAAGTCCCAGCAGGTATTGTAGGGGCACAGTTAGTGGCATGGGCTTTGGTGTCGGAGAGACCTAGGTTCAGATGTTGGCACTGCCATTTTTTAAATTTATGTAACCGTAGGTGAGCTCTTTAATCTCACTGAGCCTCACAGGCCTAATGTGAAGATTTGCGGTTAATGAGTAGAAATCATTTAGGAAAAGGCCAATAAACAGTAGTTGTTATTGCCAGGGCAGTGTCAACACCCCACATTTATGTTACACTTCACCACTTTAAGATCTCTTTACGTATACTCTATCCAATTTATTCTCACAGCAATCCTGAGAAAGAGACTGTGATACGCTCTTTGCAAATAGGAGACTGAGGCCCCAAGAGGTCATTGGCCAAGGTCACATGATCAGAAAACAACAGAGCAAGGAGCAATACATGGGTCTTTTCTTTGTCCTGTTCCATTATCACTGGCCTGCACAGCTCTACAACGAAGGAATCGATTAACTGTGTTAATAATTACTGTTATCATTTTGATAACGACAGCCGAGACTCTGGTCTGTAAATAGAGGAAAAAACCAACTTTGCTTTAAAAAAATATCTTTGACGTTTGGCAGGAATATGAGTAGCAACTCCTATTCACTTGTGGTTTTGTTTGTCAGGTTAAGTATAGAGAAGGCTGGGAGAAGACAAAGGGGAAAGGATTTGAGATGAAGCTGGATGCCATGTCTCTGCTGGCCGCCAAAGCCTCTGGGGAGCTTGCTAGCAATGTAGGTTTCCTCTCATTAATTCAAGAATGCATAAGAAATGGTTCCAATAAAATGTCAGTGGTCCTGCCGAAAAAAATAATGACTCTTAACATTGTAAACATCGCAATACTTTAATCTTTTTCTGGATTTGTGAAAGATTGGGAGGTGTTTTTTCAGAATTGTTCCCCTTGCACTTGTTAAAACCAGAGCCCCATAGACGGCAAAGCTTCTCTCTCACTCACAGTAGACCTTCTTCTTTCTCTCAAGATTAAATATAAAGAAGAATATGAAAAGACAAAAGGCAAAGCCACGGGTACAGCCGACTCTAGGCTTCTACACTCCCTGCAGATTGCTAAGATGAGCAGTGAGGTAAACTCTTTTTCTAACCCCCAACCCCTCACTTACAGTTGTGTTATTTTAAAAGTTTTTCTTGGGCCTCCTTCACCTGGGACTGTTACCTTTTTATTGACTTCTACCTGCAACTCTTTTCTTTCCTGGCTTATGTAAGAAGTTTGTTTGGTTTATTTATTTTGCCAAAGCATACTGTTTTCTTTAAATGATTGAGGAGGGTGGCCCTAAGGGTGACAGCATCTGCTGATCAAGGTACAAAGGTGTTCAGTTGCATTTATTCATGTCACAAATGTTTGCCAAGTGACTACTATGAGCAAGACACTGTGAGACCCTGGGGCTATAAGAATGAGCAGCACATAATAAGTTTCTCCCTAATGGAGCAAAGCATCCTGCTTGTTGTGGCACTGTCCTGGTCCTGTGGTTACAACATATATGGTATTCAAATATTTAGCAAGCCAGGGACTCCCAGGCTGCAGCCAATCAGAATGAAGATGCTTGTAAACAACTGTAATGGCTGGAAAGGAACCTTGGTAAATGTCACTTACCAAAAGGCTTTGGGGAAGGAGAATTCTGCCAGAAGAGACAGACCTGGTTTCTAATCAAGTCTTCCCTGCTGATGCTGAATAGGGAAAAAGACAAAAGATTGCCTGCTCCAAGCTGTGAGGCCAGCTTACACTGCTGTGATGGTACAGTTGGATGTAATTATCCAATGAGTCATTAAAGAGCCGCAGCTTGAATAGAAGAGAGTTGGCATCTGGGTTGCCATTTTGGACGTGTCTACAGAACAAACCAAATGAAGTGCATAGTCATGAAGCATAAAGAGGCATTGAGAATTTGGCTTCAGTTTAGACAGAATACATTGATGTTTCATATGTGCAGTTGGAGCAACTGGGGGTCAAAAAGGTTGTATCTTTCCCAAAGCCATATGGTAGTCAGCAGTAGTGGTAGAGGGGTAGTGAATTAGACCCTAGAACTCTTATTACATGGCACCACACTCCTCCTACTATAGCACACTATCTTTCCCCATCATCACCACCATCATCACCACTATCTCCATCACCTTCACCATCACCATTGTCATCGTCACAATGATCAATCACCATCATTGCTGCCATCATCACCATCATCACTACCATCACCACCACCGCTATCACCACCATCATCGTCACCACCAAACCACCGTTGTTATTGGCATGCTGACATTTATCAAGTGTTTGCTATGTGACAGTCCCTGTACTAAGCATCTTTCAGCTATTATTCATTTACTTATCACAACAGTCTCCCAGAGGGAAACGAGTCCTTAGAGAGGTGACATAACTTTCCAGAGGTCACCTTCTGTTAGAGGGCAGATCAGGTTTGAACTCAGGCTTGTCTGGCTCTGCAGCCCAAGCTTCTTTATTCTTTCTCTTAAAGCATCTATGAGAATTGGGAATAGAGTTTTCTCCTGGAGCAGCCGGGTAAAAAGGTTTAGCATTGGCAAGAGACAGTCCTGCCAAAAACAAAGTAGTGTGGAACCTCAGCTCCCTCATGGCGCTGCCTTTCAGAGCCGACTTGGGTCAAGCCTTTCTGACAGAAGGGTGGCGGTGCCCAGAGTGCCGATTCTTCTGCTCCCAAAAGCCTGGAAATCTTTCCTGCATTTTCATATCACTCCTGCAAAGGGTGAGCTTCAACTAACAAAACAGTCCTTGTTTTGGTACATTCAAGGTTGAGTATAAGAAAGGCTTTGAAGAGAGTAAGACCCGGTTTCACCTGCCCATGGATATGGTAAACATCAGACATGCTAAGAAGGCCCAAGCTCTTGCCAGTGACCTGGACTACAGGAAGAAACTGCATGAATACACTGTGCTGCCCGAAGATATGAAGACTCAGTGGGCCAAGAAGGCCTATGGGCTCCAGAGCGAGGTGAGCCTGCACATTGCCAGTTCTCTTCATGCATCTCTTGCAGTTGGACATGCCTTCAGAGTGATTCCAAACCTGTGCATGAGTCTCTTACATAACTTGGAAGACTAGGAAGAACTGCAGGAAATGTACTGGGGCCAGAAAGGACAGATAGGGAAGTAGAGATATAGTTGACACAATGGAGACTGGAGGGTGGAGGATCAGGGCTCACAGCTAATGCTTAAGTCAAGATGTATTGGTGATGGGGATGAGTCAAGGAGAAGAAAATGTTGAAAATGATAAATAAATCCTGGAAATTTAGCAGGTTGGCAAAGAAAGGCCATTGGTCAACAAATATGAGAAACACCTTTTTGCTAAGGTTGCGGTATCTCAGCACTAAGGTAGAGCATGCTACTCTCGTTACAAAGTGGGCCCAGTGGCTGTATCTCCCAAGTGGAGACCTGCCTGATCATAAAGGAGCAGGGAGCAGTTCTTCCAGGAAGGCAAATGCAGGATCAAGATCTTCCTAAGTCTCCCATCAACTCTGTCCTGTCTCTATCCATGTGCCCAATGAGAGCTTTGTGGTTTTTCTCTTGTAGCTGCAGTACAAGGCTGACCTGGCATGGATGAAGGGAGTTGGGTGGCTGACAGAGGGGAGTCTCAACTTGGAACAAGCCAAGAAGGCTGGACAGCTGGTTAGCGAGGTAACCTGCACTTGGGCCTCTGGCCTTCAGTAGTCCTCAGCCCCTGACTCACGCAGGGTGATCTTTGCCTCTAATTCCCTTTCTCTACCCCCAGATTTATTCTGGGTGTGATTCAAAGTGGGAGTACTTCATTTCACACCTGCAGTGCATTCTCAGCTAACTTTCCACAGCCTTAAACTTCCTGAGATGGTGTCATTAAAGAAGCCTACCTATTTACTTTGAGTAGCAGTTGCATCCAAAGAATAATTTGGTTTAGAAAGGTGTAATATACAGCACCTGGGAAAACAGCATTTCTTAAGTGAGTAGTGTGTGATTCCTTTTGAATCAGAGAGTCCAGTATTTGGAGGATACCGTTCTCATTATGCCTGTGCCTTAAATTCACTGCAGATTTCAGGCAAGTCATTTAACCTTCCTGGTCCTCTTTCCCTCGTATAAAAATGAAGAGGTTGGCCTGTAATCCCAGCAATGTAGGAGGCCGAGGTGGGCAGATCACGAGGTGAGGAGATGGAGACCATCCTGGCTAACACGGTGAAACCTCGTCTCTACTAAAGACACACAAAAAAATTAGCCAGGTGTGGTGGCATGTGCCTGTAATCCCAGTTACTCAGGAGGCTGAGGCAAGAGAATTGCTTGAACCTGGGAGGCAGAGGTTGCAGTGAACCGAGATTGTGCCACTGCACTCCAGCCTGGGTGACAGATCGAGACTCCATCTCAAAAAATAAAACAAAACAAAATAAAATAAAAATGAAGAGGTTGGATCAGATGCGCTCCCAGGTGCCTGCAGCTCTAAACCCTTGCCTCTCTTTACGCCATAGAAAGCTGGCTCTGGCATCAGGCAGAGGAGGACTTCTGAAGGACATTTCATTTGGAAGTGTCACTATTTCAGGAACTTTGTTTGGAATCTTCAAAGGGGATTCTTGTTTCAGGGCCAAGAAGGCTGAGTCGGCATATCTCTTGCAAATGATAATAATGGTGATAATAATACCTGCCATTTATGGACTGATAATCATTATTGAATCGCCACTTTGGGTGTATTATATACATATTGTTAATGTATAGGTCACCACAGTCCTATGTGATTAGATGGTATGATTATCCTATTAATATTCCCATTTTACAGATGAAGAAAGCAGGATTGAAGTTATACTTTTAGTAAGTAGAAGAGCTGGGATCTGTCCCCAGGGTGTTTGATCTGGTGCCCTGGCTCTTGACCATGAGACAGTATTGCATCTCAAAAGCATATCTTGTAATGTACTCTTATATTCCCACTGTTCTCACCCTCCTCTGAGACAGACATATTTAGGCTTAGAATGTAGAATGAGATAGAGAGAAAAGCATAGCCCTTTAGGGCTTTCATTACCTAGCTTGTTGGAGACTAACTAAAATTCAGGTGGAGCAACCAGAGCCCCATCTATCTTGGACAGGGGTGCAGCAAAGGGGAGAGAATGTAGCCAGTTGGTCCTTGAGATTCAGGAATGTCAGTTTCTATCTCACTTCCTGTATTACCTGCTAATTTTTAAGCTCCTCCAAGGCCAGGAGGATATCATCTCCTTCACCCTTTTTATGTTCCTCTGTGCTCTGTACGGAGTAGATTCTTGGCTGCTCAGGAAGTACTTGTGATTTGACCAATGCATAGTCTGGGATGACCAGGAATTTCCAACAATGGCAGAGCAATGTGACTCCCTTCAGTTATGTGGTGAAGGAGTTTTCCCATTCAACACAGTGGAACTAGGGAGGAAAATTAAAAGTCTCTTTGGAATGTTTTCTCTAGAACTTTTTTTCCCCTAAAGGCAGAAAAGTTGGAGTTCCCAGTGTTCCAGTCACTATGTTGGGTTCTGTTGGTTGCCATAACCCTCCTGCTGATGGCATGGGGAATTTTGCCAGAACCAGGCTGTGAGCTCATCTCTGATCTCCCTGCCATGTGAAGCTTTTGCTTCCACACGCTGTCCTCAGCGGCCACCTTTCCCAGCAACTTTGGCAGTTTCAGTGGAAAAGCCAGAGGAGCTAATCTTCAGGAAAGACAAGAAGTCCCTGAGGGGGGACAGAATTAGCACATTGAAAATTTACCAATTAATTTGTGGCTGTGAGATGGGGACACTATGAGGACAAGACCTCAATGATCTGGAAAATCAGAAACTGTGAAGGCGAATTCCACCTGACCGCAGGCTTCTGTCTGTGGCTCTGTGTCTCCTTTCTTAAAGCTTCTGCTTCCTGGACAATCATGATAACACCATGGCAATGGCTATGTCCTGACACTGTCCCAGGGACCTGACTCACACGTAAAACATGGTGTTGAAGCCTCTGCTCCACACTAGACTGAAGTAGCTTCTACTGTTGTCCTCATCGTACACTCCAGGCAAGGGTGGCTTAGGTTGGATTGAGTGATGTACCGGAGGTGATGAAGCTGGAAGGATGAACAGGCAAGATTTGAACCTCAGTCTTCATCATTGTAAAGTCCAAGTTTCCTCCACCTCACCCTCCTATGTCAGGTCTATATTTATAAAATGTATACCTCCCCAGGGCACACGGTGAAATACAGGGTTACTGAAGAGGAAAATTACATTTCCCATTCAGTAATAGCAACTAAAACAAGTTCAGTGGATCAGGTGATCTCAGGGCTGTGTGGTTCTGTTCAAGCTGCAGGATCAACTAGAACATTCCTCCCAAGGGAATGCTTGGACCACAGAAAGTGTGTGTGTGTGTGTGTGTGTGCACGCGTGCACATGTGTAGGGCAGTAGGGGCAACCCAATCCTAATGCTGTGGGGTCCCTTTCCTTTGGAAACAGAAAAACTACCGGCAGAGGGTTGATGAGCTGAAGTTCACCAGTGTGACCGACAGCTCCCAGATGGAGCACGCCAAGAAGAGCCAGGAGCTACAGAGTGGGGTGAGTCCTGGGCTGCCCTTTCTCCACCAAGCTGCTGTGTCATGGGCCTGGGATCCTTCAGGGACAACAGCAAGTGCTGCCCAGGCATGATCCAGAAACCAAAGAGCCTTCCCTTTAAATAGGCTGGACCCAGCTTTCCCCAGGCTTCCAGGCCGTTTCTGGAACTGGACACCAGGGGCCTTGCTTCATCCACCACCATCTCCCCCGATTTTATAAGGGATAGATGCAGGGCTGACTTTATTCCTTTTCAGCTTCCAGTATTCTCTAGTTCCCTTTTTCTTCTGTCTCCTATCTCTCGTCAAAGACTCTCTAATTCTGGAGCCTGGAGAGAATTATCTTGGAGGAGGACAACATTTGTGTTTGGGGTGTGAGCAGGTCACACCCACATAAGCTTATTTATGGGGCCAGAACAAAGAAGCACCACACACATTTTTTACAAATTAGTTCTCTACACCAAGCAGGACCATAGTTGCCACAGTCTGTCCGGGACCTTCCTAGCGTTCCTTCCTAAAGGTCCAGGTGAGATATACTTGCCAGAAAGGATACTATCAGCATAACTCAGAGTCAGCAGAAAGCCACTGTTTGGAAACTCAAGTTGGGGCTGGAGGGGAAGCAAGGAGAGAAAAAGAAGAATGATAAGTTTGCCATGGAGGAGATGTCCACGCATGCTCACTTTCCTGGTGTCAGTACCCATGAATGGATTAAGGTTGATTATGGAGGGGAAGGAGGCAGAGTATGCTTCTTATTTTTCCCACCTGGGGAGTCTGTACTACTCTGAACCCCGTGGTGGGGTATTTTTATGGCCACAGACAGTGTAAATACCAACATTTGCGGAGGTTGATACCATCCCAAAGGTAAGGTGTGAAAAGAGAAACCTTGGAGGGGTTTTCAGGTTGGCTCCCTGCCACATTTTTCTCCCAGCTCCTCCCCACTGCTTCTCCTTCTCTCATCATCTCTCCTTGACTGTATTCTGTCACTCAGAGTCTGATCTGGTGGGTTTTGTAATGGACTTTCTGTGCAAGTCAGAGAAGTGCCAACCAGACAGAGACACCATGAGGGATGCCACCCTGCCCACCTCGCCCCTGCCACCTGTTCCTGACTCAGTGCTCTCTCTCAACAGGTGGCCTACAAGGCAGGAAATGAGCAGTCTGTCCATCAGTATACCATCAGCAAAGACGAGCCTCTCTTCCTGCGGGCCCGAGCCAATGCTGCAAATCTCAGTGAGGTACAGAGAGAGGGAGTGGGCAGCATGAACTCTGCTCTCCTTTGTGTATAGCCACCTGGTAAACCAAGCCCACCAGCCATGGCATAGTGTCTGCGTCAACTGAGGTTACATACATCTGTTTGTTGTAAAAACAGCTCACCCAGCAGATCTGGCTCCTGATCAGTGTTTCAGGGGGAGAGGAGGACAACTTTCACAGGAATGGGCTAGTGGAGGACTCTAGCCACTGAATGTATCCTGGGGTTGGATGTAGGGGTTATTCTAGGTGCCAGAGTTGAAACAGCATAATCGTGGTAGAGGGGAGTAAGAGCTCAGTCATTCGCTCCAAATGGTCTGGGTTTGATCCTTGGTTGCCACTTACTAGGTGTGTGACCTTGGGCAAATTCTTCGTTCTCAGGTGTCCCATTGGTAAAATGATGCCAACATTAGTCCCATCCGGTTGTCATGAGGTTTTAGTGAGTCTCTACACATCAAGCACTCAGAGGCAAGTGCACAGTGGTAGCTGTTAGTCATGAAAGTATCCATAGTTCCAACTTTCCTCCTGTCTGTATCTTCTGGGGAAGGTGTTTTCTTTGCTGTCCCTGCTTAGCTCCCAGGTCTTTGGGTTCCTCATCTGAGAAATAGATGGGGAGGAGAATTGGGAGGAGAAGCAGAGGTTAAATTGATTCACATGCAGAAAGGGAAAGGAGACTTCCAGAAGAAAGATCTTGAAATTTGGAGATAAGAGCAGGAGAGAGAACAGGAGGTGCAAGGAAAAGACCCAGGTGGACTAGAGGCTGGGGGAAGGTGGGAGGAAAGAGAAAGAGGTGCAGCTGGAGCCGCTGCTGGCCGGATGGGGTGCATGGATGGAGATGGAGAATAGACTTTTCAGAAACGTCACTGTGTCGTGCTATGCTATCCTACCTTTGGCATGTTTTTGAGGCTTCCACGAAAACTCCTAGTATTTGTTAAGGCTTCTGGAGTTTAATTTCTGCTTTTTTTTTTTAATTGAAGCCCTATGTGTTAAGAGGCCTTAAGGCAGGAAGAAGGCCTGGCTGTATTCAGATGACATGATTTCTGTGACTCTCAGAGAAGAATGTAATAATCAATATTGCTTTCCTAGAATGGTCATTAGAGTCTAGAGAAATGCTTTCACATGAGAATGCTTTCACATGAAAACCCCCTCACCTTCTCTCCTAAATCCCCTTAGAAACTGTACAAGAGCAGCTGGGAAAACCAGAAGGCAAAAGGGTTTGAGCTACGTCTTGACTCCTTGACCTTCCTGGCAGCGAAAGCCAAGAGGGACCTGGCTAGTGAGGTGAGTCTGTCCCCAACTTGTAAAAGAGACTGCAGAATCCTGTGTTTTTATACCTGGGAGATTCTCTTGAGTGTCTGGGCAGGTTCTTAATCTCTCTGAACCTCAGAATTCTTATCTGTAAAATGGAGATAATAGCCATAACCTTGCAATGAGATCATCACATCTGTGCCTGTCTATTTAATAACTGCTTGCCACACATTGATTTTCAGTAAGTGATGACATACTATTTGTAGTAGTAGCAGGAGTAAGAATCCAGATTTCTCACTTTACAGATAAATTGATGCCCAGAGACATTCCATGACTTTCTAAGGACATTGTGGTCTGTTAATGGTTAATACAGGCTCTGGTGTCAGATAGACCTTCTATGAAATCCCACCTCTGTCATCCATTAGCGTTGTTACTTCAGGAAGGTTGTTTAAGCTTTAAAAATCTCAGTTAACTTGCTGGTAAATTGGTAATTGCAAAATAATGACAAGGAAATGGAATGAATTGATGTACATGAAGTATTGTATAGACTAATGCAATCTGTTAGGAGTCGGATGTGAGAAAAGGAGCTTGAGCCAGGATTTAAGTCAAACTCTGCTTCCTTCATCGAGAAAGTCTTGCTTCCAAAAAAGATCAGCTAAACCAAAAACAACTGGCTTGGTGATGTGGTTGGTTTACATTCTGACATAAGCCCTTTGTCTTATTCTTAGTTGGTAACATTTCACAAATCAGCACTGGTCTGTGGATGCACTTCCGTTACACAGGCTTGTCCCGTGCTTGGTTCTACCATGGGTTCGATAAGGGGTGGCAGATATTGATACTGTTGTTGTTGCCAGAGCTGAGAGTAGAACATGAATCTACCACTGACTGAAGCAATGATAATGTTGAAAATCATGCCCCACACTGGTGCCTTCTGACAGTTTTCACAACTTTTTCATATTTATTCTTGCTTCGGGTCCTTGCTACTCTCGACCTAGTGTTGGTTTTCAAACCATGTGCTCCTTTTTGCCCCTCATACTTCCCCAAATATATATGTACTCCAGTTATCTTTTAATTTGAGTTCCTTTCATAAGCAGCAATTGTAGTTTGGCTATTCTGTATGTTTTTCATTTCATGGCTACTTTCATTTATAACTCTGAGCTTTCTGGCAGCTGAGGTGAAAAGGGAAATAATGGGTAATAATATTTTCTTTCACTGATGAAAGAAAATATATCAGATGTTCAAAAAAGGCAAACTTTCATTTGACTCTAGTTCTAATAGGATTCTGTCCAATGGCTTTGTCTTAGCTCTCATACATGGAGTCTGAAGCCTAACAATTCCTTTAGGAGAGTCTAATGTATCCCTGCTCTGTTCCTATTTAGGTGAAGTACAAGGAGGATTATGAGAGATCCAGAGGGAAGCTCATTGGGGCAAAAGGTGTACAGGGTGATTCACAAATGAGCCACTCACTGCAAATGTCCAAGCTGCAGAGTGAACTGGAGTACAAGAAGGGATTCGAGGACACCAAATCCCAATGCCACGTCTCCCTGGACATGGTCCACCTTGTGCATGCCCGCAAAGCTCAGCATTTAGCCACAGACATAGGCTACAAGACGGCGGCACATCACTTCACGGCTTTGCCCACAGACATGAAGGTGGAATGGGCCAAGAAGGCTTATGGCTTACAGAGTGATGTAAGCTCTGTGTGAGTGTGTGCACATGTGTGTGTATGTGTGTGTTGTGTGTGTGCTAGTGCAAGTGTTTCCCTAAGCCGTTCAACGCAACTATTTATGCTATGGGACACCTGTTTCTGGATCCCTAAGTGGCAACACTTTACTTTGTTAGTGGTTTAACTTTTATTCAAACTAGGCTGATTTTAGATTCTGTACTAACAAACAGAAGAAATCATAGAGTTACTTTTTCCTTCTTGGAATTCTGGCCTACATATGTTTTCCAGGTTTCTTTTTATTGCCGGGGGAAGTATCTTTGTGTCACTCCTAGCAGTGGCCTGCTAGGGGAGAGCGTCGCTGATAACTCACCCCAACTTTGGTAGTTCCCATTTTTGGAATGGGTAGGTCGCTAATCTTCAATAACCCTTTCCCCGTCCTCCTGATCCTCGCCTCCCAGTTCTGCTTTCTGTCTTCAGGTGACTCTTGCACAAGAATGGGGGTGAACTGAGAAGGCAGGTCAGCTGCAGTCAGACTATTACACAGGAAGTGTGTGTGTATGTGTATGTGTGTGTGTGTGTGTAGACACACCCTTCCTGGTAGAGCTGTTTCATGATAGATGATGATATACTAGTTTTAGAGAAGTGTCCATTTAAATGACTTTCCATTAAAACTACTCATTCAATGGAAACTAAAGAAATGAGAAGAAATACGCCCTGCCCCCCCCCACCGAGGTGGCCAGGAAGGAATTGGCACTGTGGGAAGCCTCCGCTGTCTTGTGAAATTCCCTCAAATAGCGCCCACCTGGGTTCTGTTGTGAATTCTCATTTTCTTGTCCCCCATGTGTCATTTTAAACAAGAAAACTGGTAATGCAGACAATGAGGACGTGCTTCTTTCCGAGTAGACTCGTCCGTAATGAGGGGCAAGGTTGGTTTGGCCCCTCCTGCGCCACCCCCAGTAGTGTTGGGTGGGGCCTAAAGCCACTGTCCCAAGGGATGCCTCCAATTAAAGGGGAAATTAATTGACTTTTGGGAGCCCTACCTGTGACTGTGCAGAAATGCGTAAGACAAAAGTGGCATCTAATTTGACTCAGCTGGCACCAAGGCTGCGTCGGGAGCCGCTAATAGCCCTTTAAATGTCTGTGCACCAACAATGGCCTGCTTTTTTTTTTTCTTTCTTTCTCCTTTGTCAGAACCAATACAGGGCAGATGTGAAGTGGATGAAAGGCACGGGCTGGGTCGCCACCGGGTCATTAAATGTGGAGCAGGCGAAGAAGGCAGGAGAACTCATTAGTGAGGTGAGATTTCCTGACAGCCTGTAACGGGCCTGGCTGCATTAGGCGTGTGGCGTCTCTGTATAAAATTAAAATAATTTCCACTCAAAAGGCAAAGAAAAAGGCAAAGCCACATGAAAGACCTCAAAACCCAGACTAGGGCTGGTAATTAGAGGGAAACCACATACGAAACACACACCAGTAGGGGCCCTGGCAAAAACAAAGTGGGTGACAAATGATATTATGAATAATAATGACAATCAAACAGAGCTCAATTGCTACCCACCAACTTACCTTTTTAATGAAGCAACACAGGAGAGATGATGAAAAGATACATTTATTGCACCCAAAAAGCCCTTCGGTGACTTTAGGCACATTTTCTTTCTCTCCCTTTCTGCCACAGAGTCAACAGTTTTTGAATATTCACGTGGTGGTCACCATGTGACATGGTTCTTTCTTGAGGGAGGGTCTCACTTCAGTTTACTCAGTTCTGCCTACTTATAGCCACCTTGACTGGAACCTACAGCATCACTGCTTGCAAAAAGTTGTTTCTTCATATTTCATGATGGTGTCATTGAGCAGCTCTTTCTGAGTTTTTCAACCTCGGCGCTATTGACATTTTGATTTTTCTTTGTTGTGGGGTTATCCTGTGCCCTGCAAGATGTTTAGCAGGACGTCCTACAAGGATGCCAGTAGTGCCCTCTGTGGCAACCAAAAATGGATCAAGATATTGCTGAATGCCCCCCAGGGAGCAGAATTGTCCCTGTTGGAGCGGCACAGGATGAAGCTCCCAGGAGGCTGGACACCATCAGACCATTCACACCCATGCTCTTTATGTTTGCTTGTGGGGAGACTTGATCAGAAGACAAGTGAGCATTTGCCTAGTTGTCTGAATTCAGAGTAACCTGGTCTTTCTAGACTTTTCTGGGAGGGAAGGGGACCATAATGGCCATAGTCCCACAGGATGTTAGCTTTGGCAATGAGCCTCCTGGATTATTATTATTATTATTATTATTTTATTTTTATTTTTTGAGGAGAAGGCTTTCTTTCTGAACCTATAGTTAAAATAGAAAGACACCTTTGTTGGTTTTTCAAACACACCCGTCCAGCATTAGTATTTTCCCATGGAACGTCATTCTCACTACCTGGCACACTGTAGAGTTGACTTCAAAAAGTGGCCTTATGCTGATTGGCCTGATTTTTAGGGACCTTGGTCAACACTCAAGGCTCAGAAGACCCTGGGAACTCCATGGGAATAGCACTGCTCTAATTTGTTCATTCTAGTTCAGGAGAGGCCCTCTGGGAGGATGAATGTGAAGAACTTGTAGGAATAAACATTTAGGTTTGAAGATTCATGATCCCAAACTCTCAATATTGGGCTCACTCACAAAAGGAAATGAAGACTAAAGACCATATTTGCATAATTTAGACTTCAAGATGATTTCCTTCATGTGTCCAAATCTGGCAGCCAAGGGATCTTCAGGGGACCATGTATCCCACAGCTGTTAGTTAGTCGCCTCATTGTGCATACTTTCTCAACAAATTTGCTTATCCTCTTTGATGGGCTTGTCGCATGCTAGTCCTCAAACTTTAATAAGTAAAGCAAGATATCTTTCAGCAACTTTCCCCCCCATCTTATGTCAGGCTGTCACATTTACAAGTTAGTGTCGAATTGGGCCACCTTGTTCTTCTTCTTCTTTTTTTTTTTTTTTTTGAGACGAGTCTTGTTCTGTTAACCAAGCTGGAGTGCAGTGGAGCGACCTTGGCTCACTGCAACCTCCGCCTCCCGGGTTCAAGCGATTCTCCTGCCTCAGCCTCTTGAGTAGCTGAGATTACAGGCGCCCACCACCACACCCAGCTAATTCTTATATTTTTAGTAGAGATGGGGTTTCACCATGTTGCCCAGGCTGGTCTTGAACTCCTGATTTCAGGTGATTCACCCTCCTCAGCCTCCTAAAGTGCTGGGATTACAGGCATGAGCCACTGCGTCCAGCCTGGGCCACCTCCTTAACTTCCAGAGAGAATGCCTGGCACTGTTGAAAGAGCCACACATTCTCACGCACACCTACGCTCCAAAGCAGAAGTCAGAAAGCCTTTTCTGTGAAGGACCAGATAGTAAACAGTTTTGGCTTTGTAGGTCATATGGCCTCTGTCACAACTAGCTGGAAAATGGCCGTAGGCAACATGTAAGTGAATAAGCGTGGCCATGTTCCAATAAAACTTTATTTACAGAAACAGGTGGTGAGCTCGATTTAGCTGTCTATTGATCTGTGTCGTCTTAAGACAACCCAATATACAAAAATCCAACCAGATAAAGGAGAGTGTGTTTAAGACAATTATTCTGTTTTGGAAAGCATAAACTCTGTGATCTCATTAAAGTCATAATGGTTTCAGTCTCCTAGAAAAGTACTTTGATTTTTAAAAAAGAAATTAATTTAAACAGATTTTCAGAATACTTCAAAATTGGGTATCTAGGTCTTTGCCAGCATTTTTGTGATTTTTTTTGTTTGTTTTTTTGCTTCAGTGTCCTTCAAACTATGTGACGACTCCTTTCAATAATGGCATCCTTTTTCTTGTTACTGTAATATTTTGAAGAATTATTTCCTATGTTAACTGAACTAGGCTCTAACGTGACTGGACGGCATACACTCGCGGGCTGCTAAATGTGAGGGTTTTGACTGCGATAATGTCTGCCGGTGTTTTTTTGTGGAAGGAAAATAGAAAGCTTAAATGGATAAATGTAGCTCTGAATGCTCTTTCTTGCTTAGAAGACCCAAACTAAGATATGTAAACAACTGAGACAAAGTATTTGAAGCCTATAAAAAGAATCCTTTTCTAAGTGTGTATCCTACAGTCTTTTACTAGTATAATCTAATTTGGAGATGTTTTCTTTGCACCAGGTAGAAATACTTTAATGTTAATTGACATGAGGTTATTCTTAAATTGAAACAAATATTAACCTGAAGGCACCTAGGATATAAAGATGGAGGAAGCAGAATAATAATTATGTTCACAAATTCACTCTAATCTCAAGCAACCTATGATTTTCTCTTTCAAATGGCATGAAAGAGCAGCACAAAATTCACAGCTTTGATCTTTTTCTGCTCAACAGAAGAAGTACCGTCAGCATCCAGATGCTTTGAAGTTTACCAGTATTAAAGACACTCCGGAGATGGTCCAGGCCAGAATTAGTTATACCCAAGCAGTGGATGTAAGTGATAATGTATATACATTATGACTCTAAGAGTGGGCTCTTCTTTCAACACTGCGATTGAAGCGGAGGGGTTCTTGGGTTTTCTCCTTCTGTTGTCCTAAGGATGAAGGCGCTCCCTGTCCTTTGCAGAGGCTCCCTTAGCGGGGGTGCTTCCTCATTAGGATGCAAATGGGAGTGTTACTGCACTTAGAATGCCAAGTGGGGCTCCACCACCCCACTGCCCCAAGATGCTCGCCCTCCTTCCCATTTGCATGTCTCACCAATTTATTCGTGGTGAGGCCGTTTTCCCTTCTCCTTTGCTCTGAAAGTGTTGTTTTCAGAACTGGGTGAAATTCTTGGTAACTGGAATCCTGACGCTGTGCTTAGAGCTCTTTAGGACCCAAGGCCAGCAATTGTTGCTCTATGAATTTTCCAGAGACTTTGAACATGATTTGGGTCTGATTTATATACATTAGACTAACTTTCAAGCCATTTCCCCATACTCCTTTAGGATGTGAAACCAAGATTTGACCCTTTTCCCTCTGTGGGAAAGGTTGGCTGGGGTGCAGGGTTGCAGGGTCGGCTGGAGACTAAAGTGAACGATGAGGTCCTGAAAAAAATCACTTTATGATGTAGATTAACCCTGTTTGGCTGATTCTACTAAGAGAAACCCATGGATCTTTGTGCAGGGCAAATCTGGCTTTTAAATACCTTTAAACCATTCAACTTTCCATGAGGAAAATTTACAAACCTTGAGGGTATAGGTTTCAAAATTCTCTTCCTTGTTTCCCAATTGAGCAAATGATTCTGGCTCCGCTTTATTTGACAGGCATTCTGAAACAGCCTGAGTGCCTGTCAGAATCTGGGATGGGATGATTTACAAGCTTATGGATTTAGGAATTTATAACTTCTTCATAATCAGCCCATCAGAATCAAACTGATTTCTGAGAAACACAGATGGTCAAACAAGAACTTCTGTATGAAGAAAAACAATACCTGTTTCTTCCTTACCCTAGCCAACTCTAGGGGGCACTGCTGTGATACGTAGAAACTTGGACACATCTGATAAGATTTGGGATGGAAAAGCCCTGTTTGGAAACTTTCTCTGGTGGCCGATGCCAACTGCGTGTGTCATTATTAACTACCAGGACATCTGAAGCTTGGGTCAGAGCTCTGGGAGAACGGAGTCCCAGACCCACCCAGGAGTCATGTCTTAGGGGAAGAATATTTGAGATGGAGGATCGGAGGAGGATTGAGATAGGGAGGAGAAAACCTCACCTGTACAAGAGCCATCTTCTTTCTCACCTTCTGTATCTTGATGCCCTCTCATAGCTGATAGTTAATCAACAAATTATTACTAGGTGTTAAGTAAACCTCGTTTTCTCATTTGACACCCATCGTAGCAGTTTACTGTGAGTGGGGCATTCACTGAGGGGAATGCTTCAGCTTGTCATGTTCTGAGCTAGGAAGCAGAGCTTGGAAATGACACGCATGCCACCATGCTAACTATAAAATCTGGGTGGAGGCAGGGTGCCCGAGATCATGTCTTTATGAGGAGGTGGCAGCTACTGCAGCTTGGTCTCTTGGAGCGTCACCTGGCTTGTGGCTGCGTGGAATGGGCTCTAGGTTTCATGCAAAACCTCCCTCCATCCACAGAGATTATACAGGGAACAAGGAGAAAACATAAAGCATCATTACACGCCAACTGCTGACCTCCCTGAAGTCCTGCTGGCCAAGCTGAATGCCATGAATATCAGTGAGGTGAGTCTGACCCAAGAGGCCCGCGTTTTAATGACAGGAGAGCAGGGCTAGTCATGGGCAGGCACACAATGCCCTGTGCTCAGAAGCCCCTGAGCTAGTTTCATGTTCTGCCATCACCACCTTGAAATATGTGACATTTTTGAACAAGGGACTCCACATTTTCATCTGCATTGGGCCCTGCACACCACATAGCTGGTCCTGCAGAAGAGTCCCGCTCATTTGAAAGAATGATCTGGGAAAATTCTCTGCCTAGTTCAAAGAGCATTGGTTTGGAGGAGCTGGAAAGTGGGAACATCAGAATATAGCTGAGTATATCCAGTGGCTATACCAAGGGAAGACCGGGGGCTTAACTCCTCCTCTCCACAATCTGTCAGCCCCCCTGCCCACAATTTCTGTTCTTTGATAGAGATGTCTGACTTTTCTTTATCTGACATAAAGCACTATGCATATGCAATCTTGTGCCTCCTTCTTCCAATCAAATTGCTGCTTAGAAAAATCTGTGTCTGTTTGACTCTAAAGCCTTTGCTTCCCCTCCCCTCTATGCCTCAACCTGTCCCCACTCAACCGCATCCCCTGCCCACCTCCAATGGTGGGCACGAGGCAGGATCCAACTCATGTGGGTTTAGCTAAGCCACCATGATCTCTAATTCCAACTGGCCAGGGAGGGAGGGGACCCACCACCAACCAGATTCCCAGTTTGGTAAGCCAGAGTTTAGGAAACCACCAGGTCGCTTAAAGGTCTTTCCCTGTGCACATCTTCCCGACAGACGCGTTATAAGGAATCCTGGAGCAAACTTCGAGACGGTGGCTATAAACTGAGGTTGGATGCCCTTCCATTCCAAGCAGCAAAGGCTTCTGGTGAAATCATAAGTGATGTAAGCATTCACCCCATTCCTGTGACAATGTTCAACACTAACCGGTTTTCACTCCTTTTGCCCCTAACCCCTGCCTTCTTTTGCCTGTAGATAATTCCCTGTCCTCCCTGAACTGACTGTGTCAGGGCAATCAGGGAATGACCAATGAGAAAGAACATATCTTGCAACAAAAAATTCCCCAGCTTGGGATACAAAGCCAAATGCTGGACTGTAAACATAGACCCTGGGCAGATGAAATGCACCCTTCACCAAGGTGTTCATAAAGAGAGTCCACGTGAAGAGATGGCTAACAATGCACCCACCTTCCTCCAGCTCGGGGCCGCCCACGTGCTAATGCGTCCTGCCATTTCACAGCCGAGCCCTTTAGTCATTGGGAGTCTTGCATATGAAAGAATAGCCCTTTTGACGACTCCCGCGCATTTTCTTTTAACTCACCCAGTCACTGTCAAAAGAACAAAACATTTCACCCAATGCCCACCTCTTCCATTCTGTGTCCCTTATCCCTGAGCTGTTCCTCTCTCCCGCTCTCTTTCCCTTTAGTACAAATACAAAGAGGCATTTGAGAAAATGAAAGGACAGATGCTTGGTTCCCGGAGCTTGGAAGATGATATCAGCCTTGCACATTCAGTGTATGCGACCTCACTGCAGAGTGATGTAAGTGGGGGGAGAGGCATCAGCGGCTGTGGGCCCCCCACCTGACAGTGCTCACTGCACAGCAACCTAACCTCATTTGTCCTTCTGGATGTGGGTATTGGTTCTGTTACTAATTTGCTATGTGACATTGTTAAATCACTTGTCCCTCCAGGCTACAGCTTCCTCCTCTGTAAAAATGAGGTGCCGGACTGGTTGACCCCTTAGTTCCCTTCTGGGCTGGGCATTCTATGATTTTGACCAGTGGTCACTGGCCACTCGTCTGGATTTGACCCTGGGCTGGGTTTGGCCTCCAGGGGCGTTTCATTTGGTCTGCGGAGTGGATTAATTGCAAATTTTAAAAAATGGAAAATTTTATATAAAAGTGTTAGGCCTCTGGCCAGAAGCTGGACCTGGATTCCTTAAGGCTACAGTTGGTTGAAGTGGCTTCCTGACCAACAGCTCCATTTAGAAGGGATCCGTGCAGTAGGCCAGGCAGCCACCCTCCTCTTCACTTCCTGCTTTACTCCTTTATGCTACCGACCTGTCCCCTGTAGGCGTCTGAGTTTCCAATGACCCTGTCATTGTGGGTTATGACCCTCTGGAGACTGGCAAATGTGTGATAGGCGCTGTCTCCTTGCACATATGTGAGTTGGCTAACATTGGTGATGAAATCTGTATCCAGCATGTTACAGAGGGCTAAGTGCTTTTATACACAGTGTCTCAGTTAACTGTCAGACTATCTCTAGGAACTCCATCTTGTTACTCTTCCTTATTTTCTCATAGGGAAGTAGAAACTCTGAGTGATTCAGTCTCTTGTCCAAGGTCAGCTAGATAGGGGCAGAGCCAAGCCGTGGAGCCAGCTCTACCTCTCATGGTCTTTCCACAACTTCACATGTTCTCTACCATTTTGCATTCTGCCTCAGTTTCCCCATTCATAACTTTTTTTTCCTTTCCATCCTGAGTTGCTGACCTAAGAATATGAGGTTGGATATGAATTGTCCTTGGCATTATGCTAGGGGTGAGGACAGAATGAATGGAAGTGGGGGTAGGAGGTCAGGGAGGGGTGGCCAGAGCAATGAAAGACAATGGAAGGAAAAAGGAGGATGAGGAAGAGATGGTGATTCTGCATCTGATTATTTCCAGAGTGAGTTTCCCAGACCTTTAAACACAGCTCCTCCAAGGACTATAGTGGAACCTATGGTTTGGAATGGGTCTTCCCCTCCCTCTCCCAGAATGTGTGTTGGGTTTTTGGGAACGCCTATCCCTGAGGACTGACTCTCCAAGCATCTCCCCACTGTTCCCGGCTCCCACATTGATGAGGAAAATCACTGAATGCTTTGAAGAAGCTCTTCCTAAGCTAGTGTGAGAGGAGAATCCCTCATGCCTGAACTTGAGTGGATGATGGGAGAAAATATGGTGGGCAGGGAGCGATGCATCTTCTTGCCTCTGAAAAATAGAAAGATCTAAAATTTGAGCAAGGGAATCACTGACATTATTTACTGTTACTTGAACTTTTGTATGTTCCCCAAATGAGGGAACCGTGGGCTGTCTTCATCCAGATCAATGACCTCCAGGAGCTGGGGGTAGTAAGTGTCAGGGCCTAGAGACAAGTCCTGCTTATTAGGCCAGTCTCTGCAAGAAAGGAGCACTGCCCCTGCCAAGAACTTCCCCTGGGCTTACCTCCGGACAATTGCATTGCAGTTGCCCTCCCTGATGGTCCCGTTGCAAATAGTGGCTTTGAAATAGCCGCTGTTGCTCTGTCTACCCCTCTAGGTGAATTACAAGAAAGGCTTTGAACACTCAAAGGCGCAGTTCCATCTGCCGTTGGACATGGCTGCCCTGGTGCATGCCAAGAAGGCTCAGACCCTGGCCAGCGACCAGGACTACAAACATCCACTGCCCCAGTACACTTCCTTGGCAGAAGACCTGAGGCTGAGCTGTGCCAAGAAAGCTCACAAATTACAGAGCGAGGTAAGGAGACCTGGCCTCTTTCTCGGGGGCCCTTCTTCTCTCAGGCCCTCAAGGCAGTGACCTCCAAGCTCCTGTTGGCTCAGTGAAATCTCTAGAAGTGAGAAATCCTAAACCCAAGTCTTATTTTGAAACCCAGTCTGAGAGTTCCTGCACAGCCCTTAAGCACAGTTACGCAAATCTAATCATAACCACCATTTATTATTTTTTGCTGCACTCTAAGCATTGTTTTATGGATTATCTCACAGTCAGCCCATATCATTAGTTTATCCTTATTTTACAGAGAAATTACAGTGAAATGCAGAGAAGTTAAATATCTTGCCCAAGATCACACAGCTATAGTGAGAAAGGGAGTGCTGGGATTTGAACTTGAGGTTCGAATGACAAAGATGTCCTCCAGGTTTATGGTTGTGCATGTTTAAGATTTGCCAATGATATTGCCTCTGGCCTCAAGTTGCAGGAAGGATTCCTCTTGGTGCTTCATGCATTCCTGTGCCATCCACCTTCTGAGGAGGGCTAAGATCTGTTGGGAGAGGCTACTCAGAACCTGCCAGGACTGATGCACTTCAGGGAGAGGAGAGGGAAATCAGGGCCCTGGAGACCCTCCCTGGGTGCCTTTGAGGAGTCTTTGTACTCCTCTGACATGCATTTCTCACTCCTGATGCCCAATTTCTGAAGCAGACAGGCCCAGGAGGGTCAGGAGGCATTGGAGACTTCCTCACTCCCAAGGAGAGCCAGAATGTTCTCCCCAACCGGCATCCACATCCTGTTCTCTACTTATTCCCTAGTTTGCTAGGTTTCCATGCTATGAAATTTGCAGGTAATGGGCCTGCTTAGGAAAGGAAAACTCCGCACAAAATCTCTTTCCTGGTTTGGCAGTGCCTGCGATCTGAGCGGCACTCAGATCTAGGTGTCTGTCGTCTGTTTGGATTTTACGCCTGTGTAAGCGTTTACTGAATGACATAAACTGTCAGGAAACTGAGAGCAGCTGTAGGAACGAGGGAGCTGCCACGCTTATCTCGGGGGCCCGTTTGTCACTTGAGCGGAGCCCTCGCTTGCCCAGCCTCTGGTTGTGATAGAGATTGGAAGGCAGCACGCCCAGGGGGCACCTCACTGGCTGAAGGGGAGTGAATCTGGGGACTCTTTAAACTGTCAGCCCAAATCACTCAGGTACACACACTGGCCCCCACCCACAAGAACTCAGGCAGGACTTTGCCAGATTCTTTTGGATTTATTTATTAGTTCTTTCTTAACCCATGATTAATTAATGCCACTCGCTGCTGCTGGATTTTGTTTTAGAAGACCTGTTAGGCCATTTCCACATTTGCCCCAAGACAACTGACTTTCTAACCACAATCCGCTTCAGTGTTTATTTTTTGATAGCCCACATTAAAATAAAAATCTGTCTTGCTTCCCTGGAACAGCTACACTGAGACAAGTGACAGCAGAATTATTTTCTTCTGACCTACATTGCTTCCCCGCTAGTGAGCATTTACCAAGAAGCATTTGTGTGTTGGCTGAGTTTAATATATCCAGAGGGACGGGTTCAACCTTGAGTTCTAATTATGACGCTGTCAGATGCTGTGTCCTGAGACCTCTGGTTTTGCTTTGCTTCCTTGTTCTAAGAGCTTGGCTTTTCTGATTCTTTGTATTTATTACTCCTTCTAGAATTTGTACCGGTCGGACCTGAACTTTATGCGAGGCGTTGCCTGTGTCATTCCAGGCACGTTAGAGATTGAAGGGAGGAAGAAAGCATCGGAACTCATCAGTGAGGTAACTGTGGATGATGGTGTTGAGTGTCCAGGGCATATTTCCACAGCAGGGGACAATCAGTTAGTTTCTTTCTTTTCTTTCTCTTTCTTTCTTTCCTTCTTTCTTTCTTTCTTTCTTTCTTTCTTTCTTTCTTTCTTTCTTTCTTTCTTTCTTTCTTTCTTTCTTTCTTTCTTTCTTTCTCTCTCTCTCTCTCTCTCCTTCCTTCCTTCCTTCCTTCCTGCCTGCCTTCCTTCCTTCCTTCCTTCCTTCCTTCCTTCCCTTCCTTCCTTCCTTCCTTCTCTCTCTCTCTCTCTCTCTCTCTCTTTCTTTCTTTCTTTGAGATGGAGTCTCGCTCTCACCCAGGCTGGAGTACAGTGGCATGATCTCAGCTCACTGCAACCTCCATCTCCTGGGTTCAAGCGATTCTCCTGCCTCAGCCTCCTGGGTAGGAGTGCTACCTACCTGATTACAGGTGAGTGCCACCATGCCTGGCTAATTTTTATATTTTTAGTAGAGATGGGGTTTCACCATGTTAGCCAGGCTGATCTCGAACTCCTGACCTCAAGTGATCCGCCCATTGTGGCCTCCCAAAGTTTGGGGATTACAGGCGTAAGCCACTGCGCCCAGCCAATCAGTTTGTTTCTTACCACTAAAGCCAGTTGGATGTTAAACTTTTAGCAGCAGTGACTCACTGCCTAACCCCTGGGCTGGCCTTTTTTTCTTTTTTTCTTACTGGATTCTCCCTTCACACTGCATGCTGTTTAAGACAGCTTTGAGGATATGGAGTCGGTTCCTCTATTAACATACAAGAATTATTCACTGGCCTATGAGATATTCTTTCCCTGTGTCCCTTTGAAGAGTGGCCCTGTGGTACAGTGCAAACAAAGCAGGCTTTGAAGACCAACAGAGAGAGATTGACATTCCAGGCCAGCACTGATTTGCTGTGTGACCTCAAGCCAGTGACCTACCCCTTTCTGAGCCTCCACTTCTTAATTAGTCTAATGGGTATACTCAGACCCCTCTCTTTTAATTTTTGTGAGGATTAGCACTAATCTAAGCACTGTGCTTTTCTGGCAGCTGTATATGAAATGGTTACTACAAGCTTGAAATGGTGATAATTTCTTGTTAAAAATACAGAAGTCTTAGAATTCTAAGCTTTCTGATTTCCTGGGGAATCTTGCTCACCCCTGGGAGGGTGACTGGACTTTTATTCATGGTAGATGCAGGGAGAAGAGGGGATAATGGACGGTACTGGAAGTAAAAGGTGTTCGGCAGTCAGCCTGAGTACTCAGATAAGCTTATATTTTGCCTACTAGGGAAGTTTAGATTTAACCTCATGCTTTGCTTTTCCAGTGAAATCTCTAAAGCAAGTGGTCTCTGTACCTCATGGTGCATCAGAACCAAAAAACCTTAAGAAATGCGGAGACCTGGGCGCCACTGACTAATTTACTCAATCCCAGTCTCTCAGGGTGGGGTGTAGGCACACCTATTTTTAAATTTTATTTATTTTTATTTATTTTTTAGTTTATTTATTTGTTTGTTTGTTTGTTTATTTAAAGACAGTCCCACTCTATCACCCAGGCTGGAGTACAATGGTGCGATCTCAGCCCACTGAAATCTCTGCCTCCCAGGTTCAAGTAATTCTCATGCCTCAGCCTCCCAAGTAACTGGAATTACAGATGTGCACCACCATGCCCAGCTAACTTCTGTATTTTTTAGTAGAGACAGGGTTTCGCCATGTTGGCCAGGACGGTCTCGAACTCCTGACCTTAGGGGATCCCACCACCTTGGCCTCCTAAAGTGCTGGGATTACAGGCATGAGCCACTACACCCAGCATGTCTGTTTTTTTTTAAGCTGCAGTTTGTGGTATGCTATCAAGGCGGAGGAGCACTGGGTCTCTGTCCAGCAAAGATCTGGAACAAACCACAAATTTAAATAGTCAGGTTCACATTCATGGCAAAGAACTAAATCTCCCTTTCCCATTTAGAAGGGTCTGATTCAGTCCATCCTGTCCCCCTCCGGTTCCTCATCCCAGTGAGTTTTGCAGTCACAAAGGCAGGTGACAACCTGGATTCTGGAGTGATAGACTTGCAAACTTTGCAAAATGAGGCTTTATGGCTAATGCTTAAAGAACTGGTTCTGCTTCTGGTTTTTATCCCTTACGGAGTCTTCTTCTTCCCTTCTTATGTGTGAATTCAGAGTAAATATCGGCAGCATCCCCATTCATTCAAGTACACAGCTGTGACAGACACTCCCAACCTCCTTCATGCGAAGTTCAGCAACCAGATAACGAATGAGGTAAAATCTCCCGATGGCTTTGGAATGGTCTTTTAAAAAACTGCTAGATTGTTAAAAAAACACATGTGAATGTATATGGGGTGAGAAAGAGCATGGGTGTTTATGTGGAGGTTTGGAAAGAAAAGAATGTCATTATATGGAGCCTAAACATTTTCCAGAGGAAATGAAAGCCCAGTTGGGAATCTGGGATCGTCTGTAGTCTCACTTTCCAAGTGCAATCCCAGACCAGCTACATTAGCATTGCCTGGGAGCATACTGGCAAGGCACAACCTCAGATCTACTGACTCCAAATGGTCATTTGACAGGATCATAAGATGATTCTTTGGCACATGAAGGTCTGAGAAGTACTGGTCTATAATTCATTTGTTCTGTCTAGGCAAATATTGGTTAACCAATTTTACATTGTCAATCTGATGTGGGAGGATTTGTGGTTATCCAAGGACAGTTATATTGTAAGATGTTTGTCAGGCTTCTCAATTCTCTACCTTCTCCTCTTCTCACTCACCATTTACCCAATTTACACTTTCATGTATCCAGCAGAGGGTAGGTGCAAAGGAAGGAATCTCATTCCGTAAAATGATCATTCCAGCCTCATTGATTCTACTTATTCATAGTGGCTCTCTTATAGGTTCGAAATAGGTGAGCTTGGCAGAGAATTACATTTTGAACCACCTTTAGGTTTTAGGATTCTCCTTCTGACTGTATCTTTAGTTTTTAAGATTCTCCTTCTGACTCTAACTTCTAGAAGTCAGCTGAGATTTGGTTATTTACACTATTAGTTCCTACTTATTCCAACTGAAAAGTAAGAAATGGCAGCTTGGGATAAGGGATGGAATTCATGATCTTTTAGAGTGGTAGTATCACTTTTAAATTCCTTTTTAATCTTTTCTGCCTACTTTATGAGCTTTGTGCTGTGGGATAACAATGCCTTCTCTCCTGGCCTCTGGCCTTAGCGAACTCGGCAACCACAGACCGATTTCTTTTTCTCTTTTTCTTTTTCTTTTCTTTTCTTTTTTTTTTTTTTTTTTTGAGACGGAGTTTCGTTCTTTCACCCAGGATGGAGTGCAGTGGTGGTATCTCGGCTTGCTACAACCTCTGCCTTCCGGGTTCAAGCGATTTTCCTGCCTCTGCCTCCTGAGTAGCTGGGATTACAGGCTCCTGCCACCATGCCTGGCTAATTTTTGTTTGTTTGTTTGTTTGAGACAGAGTCTCGCTCTGTCACCCAGGTTGGAGTGCAGTGGCGCAATCTCCGCTCACTGCAACCTCTGCCTCTTGGGTTCAAGCAATTCTCCTGCCTCAGACTCCCAAGCAGCTGGGATTACAGATGCCTGCTACCACGCCAGGCTAATTTTGTATTTTAGTACAGATGGGGTTTCTCCATCTTGGTCAGGCTGGTCTCAAACTCCCGAACTCAGGTGATCCGTCCACCTCGGCCTCCCAGAGTGCTGGGATTACAGGCGTGAGCCACTGCGCCCGGCCCTAAGTTTTGTATTTTTAGTAGAGACGAGGTTTCACCATGTTGGCCAGGCTGGTCTTGAACTCCTGACCTCGTGATCCACCGGCCTCAGCCACCCAAAGTACTGAGATTATAGGCATCAGACACCGTGCCCGGCTCACAGACCCATTTCTAATCACAAGAATGGATGTTTTTGTACAAGATGAGGCCATCCAGGGAGCATTGGTGTGATTCACCAGCGGAAAGGATCCTGGGGCTTTAGTAAAGGGTATAGGCAAGGGTTTGGAGACGTCCCTTCCACCTCCCTTCTCCTAAATTTCCCAGGTCTTTGTATGACCTTTATGTTGTGTCCTCAAGGACAAAGTCTACAATATAAAGAACCTCGGGAGTATTCTTAAATTTATTTTTCTTTCATTGGCCTATTATTCAGCAAAGCACGTTGCCATTCCTTACATATTCCTTTTACATCACTCGACTTGACTCATGAAAGATTGTCTTTATTGAAATAAACATCTTCCCCAAGACTGGAGATGTATCCATGACACAATGAATGGTTTTTTGCTATCGTGTTTCCTCAACTGCCATTGAGGGACTTCCAGCACTGCAGAAATGCACAGCACTTATCTCTTGCATTATTATTATTATTATTATTTTATTTTATTTATTTATTTTTTTTGCCCAGCGCCTGTATAAAGCAGCTGGAGAGGATGCAAGACACCAGTATACAATGACCCTGGGTCTGCCCGAGTTCATCCGAGCAAAAACGAATGCAGCCAACCTGAGTGACGTAAGTCGTTTTGTTGCTTAAGTTCAAGCATGCTCCAAAGCCATGTATGTCTGCATCAGTAAAGTGACCCAACACCGACCTTTCTGGCCTTCACAGAAGCTTTTTAAAATGTGTAGCTTAGATGCCCTTGTTAAATATACCTTCTCACAAATGTGAGTCCGTGAGTGTACCCAGGGTGTGTACTAATGAGATTTGCTGCACAAAACAGAAATAGATTCTAGAACACCATGCTATAAATGAAAGGAGTGGCCTTTGCTCGTTAATTCATGTAATTTTTTTAAAAAGATTTATATGTGTTCCCACTTTAGGCAAAATACAAAGAGTCTTGGCATAATCTTCGTGCTCAAGGCTACAAGCTGACAATAGAAGCGCTCCCCTTCCAGGCTGCCCGGGCCTCTGGAGATATAGCCAGTGATGTGAGTTGAATGATATGACCTTCCATCTTACCTAATTTCTGTTAACTTCGTGTAAAACAATGTCTACGGCTGATTTTCCTGAATTAAAGCAAATCTATAACCATGCGAGACAGGATGTCACCTGCAGAATATATTAGTTATGAATGAGATTCTTTGACTGAGGGGGAAAAGAAAGGCTCTGTTAATCAGAAACTAAATTCAGGCAAAGGTCTCTAGCAGGAAGGATATGATGATTTATTTCTAATTGCAACATCTAGGCTACGATCCCCTTGTAATGCACGAACTGCCTGTCTTCTAACTCCACCCAGATTCAGAACGAGAACTCTCGATAGAAATTGCAGTACAGCCGGAACACATCTCCCTCTTGGCTCTCTGTAGTTTCACGCATTGGTGTTAGGATTTGATGGCTGTGTTTCAGCCACTCTGTTGATAACATCCATAGCTTTGGGACATGAAGGTGACTTTCTCTTTCCCACAAACAAATCATAGAAAAATGTGGACTTCAAATAAATGGATCCTGTCTTTTGGGTTTAATGTTTTGCCAAGTGCAAATGGATAAAGCACAAGTTTCTCTTTCACCCTTTTTGATAAATTCCTTTTGGCCATAGGACATGTAAGGGGAGTGAAGCCCTTCCTTTGGTTTTGAGGATCTGATTTTAATTAGATAGGAAGAATGGAGCGATGTTTTAATTGTCCATCCCCCAGGGAGGAAGGCACGCTCTCAGGCCAACCCCACTGTGGTTTTTCTTATAATCATCACCTCCTAGTGTAAGAACAAGTGATTTTTCTAGAGTCTGCAATAAAAATGCACAGATAGAATTTGACCGGCCGGCCCTTTCTTGCAGTTTCTCTACAGACATGACTTTGTGAAGGAGCGAGGGAAACTCATAGGGCCCCAGAGTGTAAGTGACGACCCCCGAATCCAGCACTGCCGGCGCATGGGCCAGCTGCAGAGCGAGCTTCAGTACAGGAGGGGGGCGACCAGCAGCCAAGCCCAGTTCCATCTGCCCATGGACATGGTGCACCTGGTCCACGCCAGGAAGGCCCAGGCTCTGGCCAGCAACCACGACTACAGGACACAGTGTCACGAGTTCACAGCACTGCCTGAGGACCTGAAGATGGCCTGGGCCAAGAAAGCCCATGCCCTGCAGAGTGAGGTAGGGGTGGCCTTGTGAAATGCAAACCAGCCCCTGGCCTTTCTCCTTTCACCAAACCTGGGTGTCAATCTCTGCTTCTTCCTTAGTCTTTTGGGCTCTCCTGCCCCTGTCTGCCTTCCCCAAACGACGATTTGCTGGGTCTATGTCATTTAGGTTGGAATCATTTGTTGACCATTCAACAACTCTTTATGGAGGGCTAGGCACGGTGGCTCATGCCTGTAATCCCAACACTTTGGGAGGCCGAGCCAGGTGGATCATGAGGTCAGGAGTTCGAGACTAGCCTGACCAACATGGTGAAACCCCATCTCTATTAAAAATACAAAAATTAGCCAGGCATGGTGGCATGAGCCTGTAGTCCCAGCTACTTGGGAGGCTGAGGCAGGAGAATCACTTGAACCCAGGAGGCAGAGGTTGCTGTGAGCCGAGATCGTGCCACTGCACCTCAGCCTGGGTGACAGAGCAAGACTTCATCTCAGAAAAAAAAAACCTTTATTGAGCACATTCTGTATACTAGCCACCATTCTAAGCCCTAAGAGTGCAGCAGTTAGCAAAAGAGTCAAAAAATTCCTGTGCTCATGAAACTCCTGTTATGCTAGAGGGAGATAGGCCATGGTAAATGCATGAAATATGTAATATGTCAATGGTTATACATGCTATGGAGACATACAGAGCAGGGAAGTGGGGCAGGAGGCGTGAGTGTGTGTGTTTGTGGGTGCACACGCGTACGCGTGTGCCATTTAAAATAGGACATTAGGGTAGCTCTCATTGAAAAGCTGATATTTGAGCAAAAGCCTTAAGGAAAAGATAGAAGGGGATAGGGAACTCTGGGCAAACTGAATAGCAAGTTCAAAGGCCAAGGACTTGAGTAGGAGCAGCCTTGGCCTGTTTGAGGCTGAAGTGAAGGAGCAGCCTTGGCCTGTTTGAAGCCAAGTGAGTGGGGATGGAGTCACAGGGTCTGAGCAGGGCCTGGGCTCTGAGGAGCAAGGATGATATGGTAAGACTGTAACCACTGCCGACTCTCACTGACTGCTAGCCTTTGCTTTTAAACTTGCAAAAGCAGTCTGACGTGGGGACAGCTGCTACTCCTGTTTTAGGGATGAGGTCATGTGGGAAGTGCCGAGGGAGAGTGGGCTCTAGAACCCATGCTTAACCATCGTGCTCTCTTGCGGGGAGCTCAGAGCAGAGAGTCATGTCCTCACAGCATGGGCATAGACCCTGAGGCTACCTCAGGGAGGTCCTTCCCTGAGCAGGGGCACCAGGCGGGCTGGTAGAGAGTGCTGGCCCCTCCCACATCATGGTGCAAGATTCTGGAGTCAGACTTCTGAGATTCCAACCATAGCTCCCCCACTACTGGCTGGGTGACCTTGGACAAGTTCATGCCTTCTCCAAGCCGCAGACATGGTATCGATGGCATGGGACATGACAATAATGACAATGGGACTGCGTTGCAGTGTGGCAGGCACTGCGCCTCACATCCTCTCTCTAGGCCCACAGCATCCCTATGAAGAAGGTGCTCTCATTTTAGAACATAACCAGCCATCTGTGTCGGGGTTTCTCAACGTCTGCACCTTTGACGTTTTTGCAGGTTAATTGTTTGTTTTAGGGGCCTGACCTGTGCATTTCAGGATATTCAGTAACATCCGTGGTCTTTATCCTCTAGGCGCCCATATCACCCCACCCCCCGGTGTGACAACAAATGCCTCTAAATCTTGCCAAACAAATGTCCCTGAGAGAAGAAGTTATCCCCCATTGAGAATCTGGTTCTCAGTGGAGAACTGGTCTATATGAAACAATTAGCATGACACCTGATCCATAGAAGTATTAGAATAAGTATTAGCTGTTTGAATACGTTCCTTACGCTAAGCCCCTCAATTCTGGTTGCCTTCAGGGCAATGACTACTGCTAGATTAATTGTAGATAGCAATAAGTGGGGTATTCTAAACACATAATCAATTATTATTAATTGCAGTAATGATTTCATGAATTTAATTATCATTGCATTATTAATCACAGTTTGCTGGAACTGAAATATCATGTTATTCGCCATCAAGCAGAGTGTAGAGTAGGGTGCATTCATCTGGGTCCCACATGGGGGATTTAGTTACTAAAGTGCCAGCCCAAGTTCCACTTACAAAGTTCTTCCATTTCCTAAGCAATCCTGAGGGCCCCTAAAACAGCTCATAGCATGACTCTCTGGTGCCCAACAAGGGACCCTCTTGTCAATGGCCTATTTCTTGAGAGAACAGAAGCCTTCTGGGACAGAACAGGCCCCCAAGGAAGGTAAGGAGGCCACCTGGGAGAGGTATGAGAGGTAGAGCTGGAAGTCAGAGGATGTGTGTGGGAAGTCCAGCTGTCACTGTGTGTCCATGAGCAGTCACTGCCCTTTCTAGGCCTCCATCTCTCCATCAGAAAAGCAAAGAGGGGCTGGGTGTGGTGGCTCACACTTGTAATTCCAGCACTTTGGGAGGCCAGGGCAAGTGAATTGCTTGAGTTCAGAAGTTCGAGACCAGCCTGGGCAACGTGATGAAACCCTGTCTCTACAAAAAATTAGCTGGGTGTGGTGGTGCACACCTGTAGTCCCAGCTACTTGGGGGGCTGAAGTGGGAGGATGACTTGAGCCCAGGAGGCAGAGGTTGTGGTGAGCCATGATCGTGCTACTGCACTTCAGCCTGGGTGACAGAAAACCAGAGACCCTGTCTCAAAAAAATAAAAAGAAAGAAAAAAAGAAAGTGAAAGAAAAGCAAAGAGGTTTGATTTGATCCATGATCTTAGACTTTGGGATTCATGGGAAAAATGGCTTTTAAATGGTGAGATCCACATAATGTCAAATTTTATTTTACTAACTGAGGAAGAAGGAAAAAAACAAACGCTACCTTAAGCTACCATTTATATCACTGTTATTTCTGAAAAGAAAGGACATTTTCACACTAAAAAAAGAAAGAGAGAGCATAATCTAAAAAGGAGAGTCCCTCCCATGAAATTGTAGTTGACCATCTTATGCTGACATTTTAAAGGCAGGGTACGTATTACATTTTTAAATGCTAAGATGTTACTGCTTAAATTTTAAATGACCATATTATGCTGTACGCGTTGTTTTTAAGCTGCAAATTGGTTAATGAGGGAGTCTGGGTTCGAAGAAGCTGTGAACAGGAGTCCCGGAAATGTTCAGCTGGTTCTGAGGCTTCAGCTTGATTGCAGCCATTATCAAAACTCCAGTTTCACGTGGTTCTATTACACAGAAAAGGGAACAAGTGCTAAATCGGTGTTATCTCAAGGGAGCAGCCCCAGCCTTCAACTGCTTCTCCTGACCTTGCCCTCCCCAGGTCAGAAAGAAAGCTTTGGGTAGGGCCAGACGGGACCCAGAGATGCTGAGCTCCTCATGGCTGTGGTTCATTCCCGTGTCTTGCCCAGTTTGGACCAGCCCGGCCCAGTCTTGCTTGACTCAGAAATTCACCTGAGATGCATGCCTGGTCCAGGCAAGGTGCATCATAGGCAGGTGCTGATTCCATCACCTCTTCCGTGCTTCTCAAGTCTGCTGTTGCCTGCTCCCTTCATGGTCTCAGACCAGGCTGCTGGGAGTCCGGAAAGGCACGTGCTCGAAATGTCACGGAGACAGTCCCAACCTCTCTGCTTACAGCTGTGTGACCTAAGGTAGACTCCTTAAGCTCTCGGGACTCAGTTTCTCCCTCAGAAATAACAACAACAGCAATAACTAAAATGTATGGAACGCTTACCCTGGGCTAGACATTGGCGTAAGCATTTTGTGTAAACTATCTCATTTAATATCTAGGTGGGTACCAGTATGACTCCTCTCTTTACGGGACGTGGCAATAAGGCACCAATAATCTAAGTAGCTTACCCAAGGCCACAGCTGGTAGGAAAATGACTTCCTCAAGACTGTACAGCTAGGACAAGGCACAGTGAAGCTTCCAGCTCTTGCCTCTTAACTCCTGGTTCAGTCTCCTTGGCTTCCCCAGATGGCTGGATTCTGAACCCAGGTGCTCTGTGTCTGTCCTCTTAACCACTACTGGTGTGACTTACCCACAGTACAGCAGCTGGTGGCTCTGCTGAGAGTCTGAAGAATCATTTGACAACCAAAATGTTTCTGTGAATGGGAATAACTGTTCCTTAGGCTGGGCATGGTGGTTCACACCTGTAATCCCACATTTGGGAAGCTGAGACAGGAAGATTGCTTGAGTCCAGGAGTTATAGAGCAGCTTGGGCAACATAAGGAGACTCCATCTCTACAAAAATAGAAAATAAAAAAAATTAGCCAGGTGTGGTGGTTTACATCATTCCTTCTGCATTAGAACTCGGGGACTAAAAGCTACAGCTTGAGCATTTGCAACACAGTGCTCCAAAATGGGGGTGCCGGGTAACCCCATGTGTGAATCAGAAGAAGGCTTCTAGACCTTAACATGTAAGAGGGGAAAAAAGTGAGGCTGCCATTTGGGGAAGCCAGATTCAGTTGTGCAGCTTTGAAAGGTCCCTCATTATCTTATAATCCTTCTTCGAAACCATCTTTGGGTAGCGGATTCTTCTTGACTCCCCTCCCCTTGCCCCCTCTTTTATCATGAAGTCTGGGGCAGGTGTGTTGTTTTTAGGATCTGCGTGAATAGTCAAAGCTGGGCTGGGAGCTGAGATATCAATAGACAATCCATTTATAAGCGAGTTGGAGGCACAGTCAGATCTTTGGGGAACCTGCATCTTGCTTTCTGACTTACCTGGGATCGTACTGTTCAGCTCAACAAAAGGCAAGTTGAAAGAGCGCTCCCCACTTCATCTCGTTTATGAAAGGAGCAAGGCCCGGCTGTGAAGAGGCCCTGTAGGATTATTCTCTCCAACTTAGAAATTTATCCAATTTTCTCTGTTCTTTATCAGAGTGCAAGGCAAAAGCTTTGCCGGTGTAGACTGAAAGATCGTGGTATAAAAAGCAATCTTACTGACATGGGGTTTCGAAACCTGCTCCTGAGCCTGAGTGATGTCTCCCTTCACCAGTTGGAAGGCACAGTCGAATTTGCACAGGGGCATTAACCAGCAGACAGTAGATCAGAAACGGACCCTCTTTGAGGCCAGCTGTGAGGAACGCTGTGAATCCTGAAATGAAAGAGAACTAAAAAGGCCGAGAGGCTGATTTCTGGAGTGATATTTTGCGCTACAGCAGAGCTTATGTCTAAATTAGAGAAATGCCATCAACTTCGTTTAGATCCAAATTTTAGATTTTCTTAGAGAGGCTTTTTCCACCTTTAAAAAATGCCTAATTTCCATAAAGAGAAGAGAAGAAGAGAAGCATTCAGGCGACTGTCTCATTGTAGGCAATGGTGGGCAGATCAAGGAATAGTAATGAGATTCAACATTTGGGAAGGTTACCAATCAGACCCACTGTCTTAAAGCACCATTTATTATTTCCTCCCAGGACCAATGCCGTAGCCTAACCTTCCGAGCTCTTAAAATGAGGAAAGAAAATAAGGCTTAGCCCATTTTTGGAATATAAACAAATCATAATGAGTAACAGTAGGAGGAGGTGGTAAACTGAGGCATGAAGAGGTTAAAATGATGTACTCACTATTAGCTGGTGGCATGTAAGTTTGTTTCCGTTTTTAAAGTCCTGCTATAATTGACTTCTTTCCCCCTCCACTACCATTATCACAAGAACAAAAATCTAACTTAAAGAGTGGCTCTTAGCCCTGAGTACTAGCAGGTGTTTTTTTGAGAACAGAGGGGTTGTTATGAACTTTGAGTATCACAGAGAGAAACTGAGTCACATTTTGGTTAAAGTGATTTGCTCCCAGTCATAGGAGGTTGAACCCAGAGTTCAAAGCCTGAACAGTGTGCAGAATGTTTCTATTTAGGCAGGCGGGTAATGGCCTCACTGGCAGAATGAAACAAAATAATCCCAGCTAGTGCTTAGATATGAGCATATATCTATATATCTCAGCTCTTTCTTTATGCGATCGTCCACATAGGTGGTTACTCTCTGCTTTAAATCCTGCCAGTTCACTGGTGGGACCTTCTTGTATCTCGTATGTGATGCATTAATTAATTCCTGGCAGAATGTACAAATTCAAACGGTTTGACTTGACAACATGCAGAATGTACTCCCAGTGAAGACGTTGAAATGTTGTGATGAAGCATTATTACAAATGTTATTACAAATCAAGGATCTTCTTGAAATGCTGTGGTAGTCTTAGGCACTCTCCTGATAAAGCCCACGATTTTCTCCCTGCAGTTGCGCTACAAGTCAGACCTGGTCGGCATGAAGGGCATAGGGTGGCTGGCGCTGAGATCCCCACAGATAGAGAGTGCAAAGAAGGCTGGAGAACTAATCAGCGAGGTACCGTCAACCTCTCCCCACCACAAGTGACAAGGGCAAGCTAGCATTTCCTTTTGAAGAAGGAATCTGTTCATGGAGTGGAGATCCCAAAGGGCCTCATGGCCACTGGACTCCCAGTATTTTTGGAGGGCCATGTGCAACCAAATCCCAAGACAGAATGAGGTTTCCCTCCAAATGAATTCACTGCTGAGGAACTGAAAGCATGATGTATTAGAAAGTTTCAATAAATACATTACGTACAATTGTCATCTAAACTGGCCCATTCTTTGTATTGAGAGGAGGAGGAATTTGCCACCCATCTACTGAGTTGACTCAGTGTTCAGAGGTTTTCTGATTTCTGATAGTGTTAAAATTTGCCCAGAAATAGTTACATTAACTGAACTCCTTACCATGCTAACAGCCTGGGGATCCCTGCCCTGGAATTCCCTCGAAGGTGACACTGCCTTCTTCAGTTTCTGAATAACAGAATGTATTTGGACAGGGTCCAAGCAGGGCCACATTGATGCTGAATACTGCCCTTTACTGAATTCCTTTATTGTAGGGAGCCATAGGATTTTGTGGCCTCTCTCTTCAAGAGAGTAAATATCTGTAAAATGTTCCTTACACAGAGGCAGCTGAATCTTTTTATACTTTTGATTGTTAGGTACCTACCAAGAAGAGAGGCTTGTTTTCCAACAATATGATTGGCATGTTAGATACTGAGAAGGTGGAGTGAAGCTGCATCCTGAAAAATGCATGATGTTTGACTGTGTTTCATGAGAATCTTTGTCTTTCTCTTATAGACCAAGTACCGTAAAAAACCAGACAGTATCAAGTTCACCACAGTGGTTGACTCCCCAGACCTGGTTCATGCCAAGAACAGCTATATACACTGCAATGAGGTAGGTCCCTTCTTGTCATTCATCCCGGGCATGCAGTGTAGCACTGCTGCTCAGTGGTCCGGGTCTAAGAACACAGGCTCTGGACAGATGGGGGTGCACACTTCCTTTCTACTACCTGGATGATCTGAACAGATGGGCGTGCAAACCTTTCTATTACCTGGATGTTCTTGGGCCAGTTACTGAAACCCTTCTAACCTTGTTTCCTTTATTTAAAGGAGGTTGGGGTTGCGGGGAGGATAATAATAGCAACCATTTTATAAGATTAAATGAATTAAATGAGGATTAAATAAAGGCACAGAAAGCTTTTAGCAAGTACATGGAACACAGTAAGTTCTCAATAAGTGCTCCTTGTCGTGGTTTGATTTGTAATCACAATGATAATAATGCCAAGTATTAGTGATGATCCCTTGCCAAACACTCGATCAGATACATGTTGCTTGTTGATAGATGGCGGTGGAATTAAAAGATTAATATAACCCAGTTAGAAAAAAAAAAAAAGGAACAGCTGTATTTAAAGCTTCTTTCTGCTTTTACTCTCTGTATAATTTAGCCCTATTTCCTCATTCCTGTCTTTATGTCAAGGAATAGGAGGTTAATGTTTTTCCCCTGAAATTGTTAAGGGATTCAGTTCTACATGCAAAGTGACAGAGCTGCTCTATTTCACAGACAGCCCGACTGCTGTAGTGACCGGTTCATATTTGTAAAGCCTGAGTTAAATTTGGGAATTGATCAGAATATTACAGTTTCACCTTTAAAAATACATAAGACTCAAACACTTTCTGAAATTGTTTGTAATTCTTAAATCACTGCTTTAAAAATAAAAACCAGATAAATCTTGGAGTTTTAAAATTGTGCCTTCCTGTGATCCAGGTGGGCTATGAAAATACTAATTTCTTGAACATATATTAAGATGTTTTATAACAAAGAGAACTTACTAACTATGCATATTATAATTATTACCATTAATGTTAAACAAGAAAGGCATTGAGGCTGTATCTTTTTTTTTTTTTTTGAGACAGAGTCTCGCCCTGTCACCCAGGCTGAGATGCAGTGACACGATTGTGGCTCACTGCAACCTCTACTTCTCGGGTTCAAGCGATTCTTCTGCCTCAGCCTCCCGCATAGCCGGAACCACAGGCACCTGCCACCACTCTTGGCTAATTTTTGTAGTTTTCAGTAGAGACGGGGTTTCACCATGTTGGCCATGCTGATCTTGAACTCCTGACCTCATGATCCACCCACCTCAGCCTCCCAAAGTGCTGGGATTATAGGTGTGAGCCACCACGCCCGGCCAAGGCTGTATCTTGTTACTAGTAAAAAGCATGTCCAATGCTCAATTGCAAAGATGCTCTGAAGTATCTGCATATCTTCTGTTGTGCAAAACACCCAGGTATGGCCAACCATGGTGTTGGTTTGTGGCCCATTTGGAGCAGATCTTGATGAATATTTTTAACAGTCTATTTAAAACCAGCTGCCCCATCTGACCCTGGCTGTAAAGGCATCCTCCATCAAATTGTGGGTTCTGGAGGGACACTGTCCACGGGCAGGACTGGGTTCTGTTCTATGCGGTGGGCACTCAGGTGGAGGGGGCAGGAAAGGGAGTCAGTTGCTTTTCCCCTGTGGTTTCAGTCCACACAGTTCTCCATTTACCATGAGCCCATCTTATCCACAGCGCATGTATAGATCCGGAGATGCAGAATCCCTGCACAGATACACCCTGATCCCTGACCACCCCGATTTCACCCGCGCCCGCCTCAATGCGCTGCATCTGAGTGATGTAAGTGAACTGGTGGTTCATGGAGTGTGTGCCTACTTTTGTAAAATGATCTGTACCCAATGTGGATTTTGTTTTTGTTTTTTATAAAGTTCTAGGAGGGAGGACTTGGAACAGAAAGGACACTGAACTGAGAAACTGTTCTATGACTTTCAGTCATTTTCCTCAGTGGTCTTCATATATATATTTTTTTATCTGAAAAATGGTAATGGGGCTGAGCTAAACTGAGGTTCTTTCCAGCTCTAAAATTCTGACTTGGGCATGGCTCCAAAGACCACGGTGATGTGCTGGGTAACCATGAGGGGAGTGGTCCCCTGGTCCTAGCGGGTGTAGACACCTGCTCTTTCTGTTTCCTGGACCCCTCTCTGTAGCCATTCAGAGTAGTGTCACTGGAGATGGAGTGGCTCTGTCTCACTCCGCAGTTTGGAAAGATGCTGCAATGGTAGCCCATCCCATCCGAATGCAGCTCGCTCCTTTGTGCATGGGACTGTGGCCTCCAACGCTCTCGTTTCCCTTGGACATGTGCCCTTTGCGTGCATAACCAAGCTACTGTTTCCTAAACCCGGGCTTGTTGTTAGCAGGGGTTGGAAGCCCCTGGTTGTAATAGAATAGGCGGCCGCTTGGCCAGCAAAGCTGTGATCCTTGGATAACAGGTAGAGAGACGGCGGAATCAAAAGACACTGTCAGATCAGAATAACACAGGCTGAGTGTGTTGGCCTGGGGCAGCGTGGGGCCTCCCAGAGTCCGGCCATTCTTCCCTCCCTGGCCTGGCCATTGTGTCCTGGGGCTCCGTGCAGATCAACAGCTGCTACCGTTCACCCCAGAGGTGGCTGCCTCGCAGGGGTTGGCGAGAGGCGCCTTCTAGTTAGCGTGTGTATTAGTTTGTTGCGTTTGTAAAGCCCTGTGGGATCCCATGCAGTGAATGCGATGGTGCTTTGTAAATATGAGTTATTATGACCATTTGATGCTTTTGAAGGATGTGCAAGGGATAATTTTAGAACAGCAGCTCTGGTGGGCTGACCTCCATCTGGGGAAGCAGGACCTCCCCCTCAGCAGAGCCTGCACAAAACATCCATCTCATTAATGCTTCAAGGATGGGGGAAGGCAAGGCCTCCATCTGAGGAACTATTGGAGACCCATGGCTGTAGAAAGTGGGATAAAGCTGCCAGTGCATTTGGGACCCGGCTTCAGGAGGAGAGTCACCCCAGGCTGATGATAGAAGCATCTTCCCTCTCACAAGGGACGCCGGTCTGCAGCGTCCTGGAGCTGAAATTAGCCACCAGGGTATGCGGATATGGATAACTCATGAACCTCTTTTGAAAGAGCACTTCTTCGGGGGCGTGTAGAATACGCACAATTGGATCAAGTGCTCTGTGAGGAAGATGTGGAGGGAAAGTGACCTTCCTGGGCAAAGAAAGCCATTGAGATGTGTAAGGCAGCCGAAATAACTAAAAATCAAATGACTCTAATGTGTGAGGATGAGGACAAAACTGTGCCCACTGTGATAAAGAAGAGGAACGCCCAGGGTTCCAAATCAAAGCGCCTACGGAATCTAAAGACTCCCAGTGGCAAGGCAAAAACCTCAACAGAATAAAAAACTGAGGGAGGAAGTGATCACAACCAAGCAAATAGTACACAGGGAGAAGTCACCCAGAGAAAGGGGGCCCACACACTCGGGAGACCCCCGATCTGGGCCATGCTTTCTAGTTGACCCTGAGTTACAGAGACTCAGAAGCTGGGGTGCATTGGACACCAAAGTGGGGCGACATTGGAGTTTGATGTTGCATCAAGTTTACTGTCAATCACCAGCCCAGATCTGGTGTGGGAGTTCTTATTAGGAAGGCATGGTGTGCCCCTTGGAGAGAGTGATCGGGGTTTGACTCTATTTGCTACTCTAACCTTTGTGGGGCCACCCAAACAGAAAGCAGAATGCTACAGAGGATCATCAGTCTGTCCTCATCTGAACATTCCTACATGTCTTTCAGTCCCAACTGCTAAACTTAGTGGTGACCCAATAAATCTAATCATTTTGGCTCTGTGATTCCTCAGTTAGGTGATTATCCCAGGAGTGAACGGTTCTGCATTTCCAGGGCCTAGAACACGGTAGACATTTGGCTCAGAGTTTACGGCATCGAGTGTGGAAGTCAGAGGCGAGGATGGAGGTGAAGGTGGTGTGATCTGCAGTACAGAGAAATGATGAGATCCGCCATGCTTGGCCCAAGCACTTTGTGGTCCTCTCTAGTTCCAGGCCCAGTTGTGGGATGGGGTGGGCCACTTTGCTTTTCATCTGCCACTCCTCCTTTGCTTAATCCCCCCAATCTCCCGTAGAACAGAGCACCAGCCTTGACCTCCATTTCCAGGAGACAAAAGGACGGTTCTTAAGGGCCCCCTGACCTACTGTAGCTCGTGGAACGTGTGAGCAACCGACACGGTCTGGGGCTGTCACTTTGTCATCTGTTGGTGATGCGCCTCTCCTGCTGTCTCCCTTCTCTGTGGCTGAATAAAGAACAGCTTTCCACTGGGATCTCCAGATGCCTCCTTTTATAGAGCCATTCCCTTATCTTGAAAAAAAAAATATTAGCTACATGAAGGCACAGAAGATTTTGATGCCTCTATCGGTGATGTGGGTCTACCTGAGGACTAAGAGGATATGATTACAGACTCCCAGAGGGCGTGTGAGAACAACTTGAAAAGGGAAAAAATGAAAGAGGAAGATATGAAACACATGGGTCAGGTGCTCGGTCAGGTTCTTGACAATAAATTTAATTCAGGTGAAGGCTCTTCCCTTCGTGCAGGCACCAGGGGTGTATATGAGATGCAGCATGCCTCATAGTGATGGTGCAGGGCATGGCATCAAAGCCAGGCTGAGGCCCCTCCGGATGTCAGTGGAGCTAACGAACACATGAGTGCCAAGGCCCAAGGAACAGCACTTTCAGCATGTGGGAAGAAACTGGATTCTGGAAGCTTGAATTCAGCTTCCAGAATTCAAGAAGCTGCAAACCTGAAGCACGGAAAGTGAATGCAAAGACAGGAAGGAGTGGGTTGGGGGTTTCTGATACCAAGGGGATGTTGCAAATGAGCCATACTCGAAGATCACAAGCCTCACAAGAGCAGGGCCTAATGGGCGGGTTGGGGGCTTAGAGCTGAAGCCTTTTACGGCCAACCTCACCAATCCCAGCGCTAGGGAGTCCCCAAGGTGGACATGGGCTTATAGGTTCTGCCGTCCTGGGAACCAACAAAGGTTAGGAACCATTCCTGCTGAGTACCAGCAACATGGAAGACAGTGGAGTGACTGCCTGCTTACTCATGCTTTTGTTTTTCCATCTAGAAAGTCTACAGAAACTCCTGGGAGCAGACCCGGGCTGGCAGTTACGACTTCAGGCTGGATGCCATCCCCTTCCAGACTGCCCGGGCATCCAGGGAGATCGCCAGTGATGTAAGACCCCATGTTCCCTCCCATAGTCACTGATGGGTTTTTCTCTGGTTTTCCCAGTTCTGTTGAAAGGCAAACCACCAGGACCTGTCAAGATTATCTCTCTGCACCAAAACTGAACACGTACTGTATTTTAAATGAAAGAAAAAAAAGCGGGCTTTACTTTCTACCATCTTAGGCAGAAATTGTGGTCGAGGAGGGCTGTATTCCCATTCTCTCTCTTTTTAGAGAGGCACTCTTAAAAGATGATGGATGAGTACCAAGAGGTCCATAAATATGTGCTTGGGTTGTTGATTTGCAATAAAAGGACTTCTTTTAGCTGAAGCTCCATGGCAGAATAGAAAGAGATAGGGCTTTTGCCCTAGATGGACGAGTTCAAATCCTGGCTCTGGCACTTAGGAATTGGCTGTTTGTCTTGGGCAAGTTGCTCAAATTCTCTGAATTTAATTTTCTACATCTATGAAATAGGGGTCTTGTCTCCTGGATTAATGTAGGAATGAAAACAAAATCATATATGGTGTCAGGAACATAGCAGGTATTCTGAAAGAGAGGGCACCATTGACTAGACAAGTGTCCACAGTGCTAGACGGAGTCTCACTTGGGAACAGTTTCCTGCTGATCCACAATTTGATAAGTACAGAAATTAAGAGCATGTGATTTTTGAATTTTTTTTTAGCAATTAGGACATTGTAGCATCCAAGCGTGTGATCACTGGACTCATCTCACTGAACAGGGTGAAGGCCAGGTTGGGTGTTACCAAATACAAGTGGTATTACTACATACTAGCCACATGCAATAGGACCATACATGGGTCTTTAATGCATTGGAAATGTAAAAAGCAAATCAAATTGGGACTGAGCCTTCACTGTAGATGGTTTGAGGAGCACTGGACTAGGTCCCTGAAAGCTGGAAAGAATCAAAGGCAGAGTGGCCTATGTGAGAATGGGCACAGTTCTCTTCCTGTTGGAGTATCAATGATAACAGTGACAATACCAGTAGCCACCACTCAGTGGGCCAGAGCTCATGCCAGACATGAAGCTCAGCCCCTGTCTGATTGAATCCTCTCAGCGTCCTACGGGTTGGAAGATCATTCTCCAATTTTATCAGATGGGGAAACTGAGGCTCACAGAGAAACTCAGTAACTGGCCCATGGCCACACAGATAGGTCTACCTGGATCCAAAGCCTGTGCCTTTAACCCACTCTTGAGCCCCCTGCTGAGAATCCCCTGGGATGGCCCCATATGTGAGGCTGGCCCTGGGGGAGGTAGGCACCCATGACCTGCCTCTGCTCCTCTGACTTGCAGTTCCGGTACAAAGAGGCTTTCCTGCGGGACCGAGGCCTGCAGATCGGGTACCGCAGCGTCGACGATGACCCAAGGATGAAGCATTTCCTCAACGTTGGCAGGCTCCAGAGTGACAATGAGTACAAGAAGGACTTTGCCAAGTGTCGGTCCCAGTTTCACAGCCGCACAGACCAGCCCGGCCTCCTTCAGGCCAAGAGGAGCCAGCAGCTGGCCAGCGACGTGCACTACAGGCAGCCCCTGCCCCAGCCCACCTGCGACCCGGAGCAGCTGGGCCTCAGGCACGCTCAGAAGGCCCACCAGCTGCAGAGTGATGTGAGCCACCTCCACCCACTCCCCTGAGGCCCTTCCTCTGGTGCCTCTTCCTAAGAGATGGCCATAATGCCACGTTCCATGTTAGCTTTTGGGGGAGCTGGGCTGAGAGAGAATCCAAGACACTTAACGCTTTAGTGCCAGAAAGAATAACAACAGTAACTACCACTTCTTGAGTGTCTCCTGTGGGTCAGGCTCTGTGTCAAATGCTTTCCAAGCCTCGTGCCATTGGCACTCATGCCAACCCCAGGACTGCCTCATTTTACAGATGAGGAACCTGAGGCTCAGAGAGGTTGAGTGACTTACTCAAGATCCCATAACAAATAAGTGGCAGACCTAGGATATCAACCACTTTTTGTGTGCTGTGAGGGCCCAAGCTCTTGATGGCTATGCTGAACTGTTTCCAAGGGATCTTAGTAGCTATTAACCCAGCCTTTGCACTTTCCCTGGGAAGAAACTGAAGCCCAGAGAAGGGAAGTGGCCTCCCTAAGGCCACAGAGTATGTGGAGCAGGTGTCACTGCCCCACCCACTCCCCATTGCAACTTTTGTCACTTGAATGGGAAGATGCAAGAGACAGCAACATGCCGGCTGGACTCACAGCGCATTGGGGCCCCTGTGCCAGGGAGATGCTGCTTATGATAAATTTTTTCCCCTTGTTCTGGCTTTACTGATGACAGACAACATAGTCTCATTGTGACTGCCTTTTTAATCTTCTTTACTTGATGGTCAAACCACTCCAAACCCTGCTGACATATTCCTCTTGCTTCCCTCTTACCCTCAAGGTCAAGTATAAATCAGACTTGAACCTGACCAGAGGTGTTGGCTGGACCCCTCCTGGCTCCTACAAAGTGGAAATGGCTCGGCGGGCCGCGGAACTGGCCAACGCAAGGGGCCTGGGTCTCCAGGGAGCTTACGTGAGTATCAAGCTGCACAGCCACCCTGGCTTGCAAGGCCATGGGGAAAGACACACTCATTGTCTCTTTTCAAAGTTTATTTTTGGCCAAAGGTCAGCTAGCTCTAAAGAAGTGTGAAATGCAGCTCAAACAAGGCGCCTAATTTCATGGGTCTGAGATGACCAGGCAGATGACACGAAGGTTAAACTTCCTGCAGGGCTTTCTCTGAAGTCACAGCCATTAGTTCTGCAGAGGCAAACCTACCGGGGCTACATCAATCCCGGGCCAGGGCAGCCCAGGCTGTGCTGACTGCTTGCTCGTTACATTCGCAGAAAGGGTCAGGGACTCGCTGGATACGACAGTCTGCATTTTGAACCCTACTTTGTTCAGAAGAAAGACGCCAGGTCTAAATGAGAGATTGGCTTTGCTTCTTTCTCATTCTTGCCTTGAGGGACCTTTTTCTCGGGGAGGGTAGAAGAGGGGAAAAGGAAGGGGAGGGTGAGCCTGTTAAATGCTCCCGGGGCTTCTTAGCATGCCCTGTGGGAACCGGGGCCGGGGGTGGGGGCGGGGGAGCTTCATTTTAACTTGGGGTATGTTTGATGTCAGCATCGGAGGGCAGAAGCAGTGGAGGCTGGAGATCATCAGAGCGGGGAGGTGAACCCAGATGCCACTGAGATTCTGCACGTCAAGAGGAAGAAGGCCCTGCTTTTGTGAGCTGTGTCCACCCCTATTCTTGAGAAGCCAGAGAGGAAGTTTGCTCACCAGAGACATGCTTCAGATGGCTTCGATTTCTGCGAGCTGGAAAAATGGCCTACCAGCCCATCCCAGATCTGCCTTTATTAAAATAATAACTCTGAAAGCAAATGGAGAATGTCGTATTTGTGGTCCTCTCTGATACCTAGACGTGGATGGCTGATTCTGTTGAGTACCTCGAGTGTCTGGGCTGAGGAATAAAGATGTGACGGTGGTTCTCGTTGATGCTGGGCATTCTGGAGTCTGCATTTGCAGATGCCTGTGGTGGAGGCAGTCTCTGTGAGCACTGATTTTCTAGAAGGTACAGTTGGTTGAGGAAAGCAAACATACTATGTTGTGTTGATTCCATCAGAAGCCTGGTGATATTGTGCAAATGTTGGTCTGGGAAGGCCCAGGCTGGGTGGCAGCTGTCTCTGCTTAGAGTAGGGACAGTCCACTGCATGGTCCCCTGGAGGTTCTGGGGGTGTCCATTGTTGGCCATGAGGCCTCCTGGTGTCAGGGTGCCAAGGAGAGTGGGCTCTGAGGTCCAGAAGACAGTACCTTAGAAGCCACTTTCACTTTTGATGGTGGCTTTGATCCAATTCAGGAATTTGGTAACTTGGGTGTAGACCCCTGGCCTCGTCCCACACTCCAGGCCCCAGCTCACTATCCCATAGACGTAGTAGGTGCCATCCTTCTCACAAGTCAGGGGGCCTCCAGAGTCACCCTAAGGGAAACAGAGGCATAAGCTCATCCTCGTGAATCAGAGACATTTGGAGAAGCCCCCACCTCTCTCCAGGGGGTGTCAGGAAGGGATGGGGTGGAGTCCCTTGCCAGCCTCCATAGGCTTCTCGGGAAAGTGGTGACAAAGCTCTTGCCACATCTCATATGATACAAGACTCTAAGGGAGAGAAGATAACAGTGCCCTCCATCCCTGAGTCCACGCGGGCTTGACAGAGGAGCTGCAGGGCTGCACTTCCCGACTCTTAGTGATGCAGATGTTATGACTGAGTTCTTGGGGGCCCTCAGCACACACAGGGGAGGAGGATGGGGACTCCAAGGCAGCATGGCCTAGGTGCTCAGCATGGTCTATGGGGTTAGATCTCCTGGGTTTCGAGCCAGGCCCTACCACCTGCCAGGCATGTGACCTTGGGCCTCAGTTTCTCACACTGTAAACCATAGATAGCAATAGATCCCCATCCCCCAGGGTTCTTGTGAAGATTAATTATTTGTAAAGTATATAGAACAGTGCCTGGTTCATATTAAACCCTCATGGAAGGTGGTGAGGATGATGATGGTGAGGAGAAGAAGACATTGAAGATGATAGCTCTCGAAAACAATACTGCTTAGGCACTACAATTGACAGGTTTTTTAAAAAATGAATTCTCTCTTTTAAACTTAGCCACGACCTTGTGATCTTATGGATAGATTTGTTCCATTTTATAGCTTAGGCATCTGAGATTGAAGAATTGCTTTCATCACTGATAAAAGTCATAAAGTAAGAGACAGAAATAGGTTTCAAATCCACAACTATTTGTTTCCAAAGCCTGTAAGTGAAGTCCTTCAATTAGCTAGGGAATTGAACGAGGGTTTTTTGTTTGTTTTTGTTTTTTTGAGACAGGGTCTTGTTTTGTCGCCCAGGCTGGAGTGCAGTGGCACCCTCTTGACTCACTGCAACCTCCGTTTCCTGGGTCCAAGTGATTCTTCTGTCTCAGCCCCAGTAACTGGGACTACAGGCATGTGCCACCATATTCACCTAATTTTTGTATTTTCTTTCAGTAGAGACGGGGTTCACCATGTTGGCTAGGCTGATCTTGAACTCCTGACCTCAGGTGATCTGCCCGCCTCAGCCTCCCAAAGTGCTGGGCCACCACGCCCAGCCTGAGTGAGCTCTTTTCTTAACTATCTTCTGGGAAGGAGTTTAGGGCAAATTGCACCCATCTGCCCCTCCTCTGAGTATGTGAACATCCTTGGCTCATTGGGAAGAGACAGAGAGTCACAGGAGAGCCACAAACTCTGGAGAGAGGAACCTAGATGTCCCATCCCAAAGTGAGTTCAAGGCCAGCAAATCATTGTGGGTTCCTTTGTACAGGGAGGCTCCCTCAAGGAGTTGGGATTTGAATGTTGGCATGCTGTTTTTCAGGACACTTAGAAGGTTTATGGGGACAACAGTCAGAAAATTCTAAATGGAGCTGTTCCTGGGATTCTAGAAAGGACCCTGTGTGATGTGATCCCTAAAGAGAAAGGGACTATCAGGAATGGGCTTTGACTTGGGGCAGGGCCCAAAGTCACTTTAGCATTGGTTGATGGAGCTACCACCTTCTTCCTCTGCAACAGTGTCTTTGAGTCACAAGCCTCAGCAACTTGGGGTTCCAAAAGGCCCTAGGCTACAGATATACTTTGTTTTCTAGGGCTAACACACACACACACACACACACACACACACACACACACACATAGACACACACATGAGTCCTCATGATGAGTTAATAGTACTGTAAAATCTCTAGCTTTAGGCCTTCTTCTTTCTCCTTCTAGCCACTGGTCTTCTGGACAGTTCCCTGTTTACTGGGATTCTCAGAAATGCTGCCCAACACTGAGGCCACAAACCCCTTTGATGTCCTGCAGACTGTATTGTTCAAATCCCAGCCCTGCCACTGGCCACCCAATTGCTATAGGCCAAGATAACTTCTCTAAGCATGTGTAAAATGGTAATCATGATATCACCTTCACTAGTGTGTTGTGAGAGTTAAATTAGACAATGCAGGCAACGTGACCTCTGTGGTCATTATGTTGAGTTATCCTGAGTTGATGTGGATGCGGATGTACCAGGGGACCTGGGGGCAGACACAGCTCACCTGTGTCTTAGCTTTACCACAGGTGGACCTCTGAACCCAGCTCCCAGCCCAGGGCTCTAAGGGGCCTCCGCCTAGTGAAACATCCTGCCGGTCTCTCCTTCTACAAGCACCACTTGGAGTCTCTGACCTGGCAGGTGTCTTGCCCAGGTTTCTGAAGGTTTCCCGCACAGATCATACTGTCATCAATCATGTGATCATAGAGTTGCCGGGAGTTGCACAAAGTGTTGGAGATCAGCTTGACTTTGGCATCCAGGAGCTGGCGGGACCCTTTTCCTGTGGGGAAGGAGCAGAGAAAATAGTACTACTGTGGGGACCAGGGTGACACCAACCCCACCAGAAACCACACTGTCATGGAGAAGCCCACCAACTCTCAGCTCAGAAAGGAAGAATTGTTCCAGGAGATGAGCAGAAAAGCCTCGTCTTTAGCCTTCAACATGCCAGTGCAGACCTACAATCCTGTGCTGGTCATGACAGATGGACCAGATAGTATATTCCCTCCTCTCTTTCCCCAACTAGGCCATGAGGTTCAGGAGGAAATAGATGCTGTCCTAACCATTTTAAAATCCCCAAGGCCTAACCAAAGGACTGGCACAGTTCTTAGTGGATGGATGGATGGATGGATGGATGAAGTGCCCTGTGCAGTAGGCTACCTGCTTCCTAGAGCAGGCATTTTCCCCTGTAAAGAAAATGAAATAAATCAAAACATTTCATTGGCTTTGAACATAAAATCTTAGAGGCCTGTTCATGAAAAGCAAAATAATTCTAACCTAAGCCTCCAAAAGATTCCCATCTGAGACATCACCATGCTGACCAGACCATATTGAGCAGAATAGAGGTTGACAAGTGCAGATGGACTACAATGAAAATGGCTGTAAAATGAGTTTACTGGCTGACCCTAAATCCAATTAGCCAGACATCTTTCTCAAAAGACTCAAAGTTGTATATTACATTTCACCTTGCTCAGATGTGTGGAATTTCTGCAGACTTATTTAAAGTAATTCTCGCTATTCATTATTAAGGACAAGATTTGGGAAGGAAGAGTAATATATTCTGAGTATTCGGGAAAGACATGAAATACTCTTCTGATTTTTTTTTTTTAGTAGAGGGTATAATCTTGCCAGTACTATGAGGAAAGTAATCCTTGGTTACTTTTTAAAATGAGACCAGATCCTAAAGACAAATCAACAGCTGGATTTAATACAATTTTATAGAATGTCTACTGTGTGGAGAACCCCAACCAAAGTACTGTGAGACAGACAGAGATGAATGGGGCCTGACCCCATCTTCCAGGGGCTGACTTAATGAATGTCTCTTTAGAATTCTGACATCCCCTGTGATCATGCTTGCAAACCTAGGATGTAAGTATGATTATTAAGAAACTAAAACTCAGCTGTTCAAATGACAAAGTCAAGAACTGAATGCTAGTCTGTCTGACTCAAAAATCCATGATCTTTCCTCTTTCCAATCTACCTAGGGAGGGAGAAAGGTCTTCATAGATGCAGGGTCAATGCTTGGTAAAATTCAAGTATTTAGGGGTAGGGGCCAGGGACAGATACGGAAATCAGAGAAAATCAGGGAAGGCTCCCTGCAGGTGGAGGAATTTAACCAGATCTTGATCAATGAGGCAGATGCTTTCTTTGGTTGATGCATCTTGAATATGACACTCATTTCAACTTCAAAAGGGCAGTTGAGTTGGGCCTTTCTTCTCTGGTTGATGTAGTTCACCTAAGTCATGGGAGAGTGCACGGCCAACTCACCTGTTTCTGTAACACCCCAGCCAGAGATGTGGCACTCACTCCCAGAGGGAAAGGACCCATCAGGCAAGCACACGGTCTTCACATATTTGGATTCCAGAGCACAGTGACCATCCACCGGCTTTAACTTGAGCAATGCTAGGTGGAGAGAGAGGTAGAAAATGGGTGTGATGTCACCTCTTTGTCAAAGAAGCACCAGCTTCAAGGTGGCCACAGCAAAGCCCCAACCGCCCCTGCCATGCCTGAAAAGCTTCTTCCACGGTCATTTCATATTTTGAACTTCCACCTGGGAAGGAGTAGCACTTCAGGGCGAGAGTCATGTCAAGAAATAATAATTGACTTTGAAATCACGTTTAATCCATTTTTTAAGAAACACGCCGTTAGAGGGACAAAAAGGCTACTGAGGAAGGAGAGAGAGGTGGGGGGAATCCTCACGATAAGGGAAACGGGGTACAGAACTGAGCAGCCAGTAGGTAGGAATGTCATTGCATTTGCACTGGAGCACCCGCCAGGGGCTAGGGACCAGGCATGCCTGCATGCACATTGTGTCACCTGACACATAAGAAGCTAAGAGTTGCGCATCAGTGTTTCCATTTCATAGAAGAGAAAAGAGGGCTCAGGGAGGTGAGCTGGCTCCTGGTGAGAAAGTTGGGAAGCTGGGATTCCAGGCCAAGCCCATTCCATAGCACAATGTTCCTAGTATAGCTTGCCCTCGGTTTAAGAGCATATGCGCATTTATCCACATTTACACATACCCTCAAAAACTAAAAAGCTCTGGAACACGTTCCCAACTTCACAGGGTCCACAGGGACCAAAAACAATCAAGAGCACCTTCTAGAACCAAACTTCAGCTTTCCGTTCATAGAGAAATCCACCCAGGACAAGACCCTCAGGAGAGCCATGAAAGAGGAACTTGCCAATATCATTGTGGGGAATCTCGTCTCTTTCATTGTAGTGGGTGTACTTGAATATCTTCTCCACTCTAAAGATCTGCTCGTGAAATTCTTCTTTCTTCAGGTCCTGGTCCCCTAGCACTACCTTTAGATGTCTGGTTTTTATGCTGCAAGGGAAAATGAGATGGTCAGGAAGGCTCTGCTTCTGCTCAGCTGTGTGGCCTTTGGCAAATCTGACCTTCTGCAGACTCAGCCTCCTCATCTGTAACCCTTGTCTCACTCACAGGACTCTGCTGTGGTGGGATCCAAATAAGATTATGGAAGGGAAGTGCTTTTATTAACAGAAGCAAGCTCCAAATGTAAGCTATAACTTTTACTCACTTCTCATGGGAGACCTCCCATTGTCCCTAGGCCTTCCAGAGAAACAGCCATTGCCATCTTGAACCAGTCTTCTAAAATCCATTGGCAGGTGCTAATGTCTGCCTGCTTGACCTCTCTTAGGGAGCACCTCCTAGAAGCTCAGAGAAATCATTTACTACAAGGTGAACTGGAAGACCTTCGTGACCACTTCCAAAACCCAGGCTTTGTTGGACCAGCCTTGACCATGAGCATAGGGAGCTCAGAAGGGGGTGACTCTTCAGCTCCCCAGAAGTTACTTGCCTCTCTAAGGCACGCAAGAGGCATGGATGAAGACACCTGACTCAGAAGGGTCATTGGTGATGGCATCAGACAGAGGAGCATGCTTTCCTCTGTTCAGGGCAGGACAAAAGAAGTCAAAGAAGTAGATAGAATGGGATTTCCATCTTACTTGTCCACTTAACTTTCCATACGACTTTAGGCAAGGTAAAGGCAGAATCCCAAGGTTCAAGATCCTCACTTACAAAAAGGGAATAACAATCTTTTCCTTCACAAATATTTCCTCAGCACTTGCTATGTACAAAGGCACACTCAAGACACTGGAGATCTCACAATTAATAAAACAGATAAAAATCCCTGACCTTCCTCAGCTTGTCCTCCAGCAGACAGCTTTGAGGATTAAATGTCATTTAATAAATGCTGTGCCCACGGTAAACATTCCAGATATGGTAGCTATTTTCCCTCTGACTTTCAGGAGCCATTCTTTTGCCCTTGAACAGATCAGAACCCCTAATCCTGCCAGAGCTACCAAGACGCTGCTCAGAGGGGAAGGGAAGAGCACCCCCAGGCACTCAAGCCACCCTGGTCCCTGTCCCAGCCAGCACCTACTCAGTGCAGTGGGCAGCAGTGAGCACCCAGCAGGGGTGGATCAGCGCCCCTCCACAGAAGTGGCCCTGGGGCATGGACACGGTCAGAGGCAGCGAGGACTGGAGGGACGCCTGCCATGGGTGCTTGCCCGCCGTGCTCTTAAAGCCTCCATATATTTTCTTGATCTTCCTCTCTGCTATCTCAGTCTTTCCGCAGGAGTCAAACCCCAGAAGCTTGGTTGATGGCTCAGTGGGGATTTCCTCTGGGTAGGCAATATCTGTGGGACACAAGAAAGACAAATTGTGCCATTCAGCCTCCCTCCAGTTCCTCAGCAGGGCTCAGGCAGAGGTATGACTCTGAGCCCAGCAGCTGAGCAGGGGTCCAGAGCTGAGAGACTGCACCGGTGCACACAGGGTGGGCATACAGTAGGTGCACAGTTGATATTTGTAGAATACATTGCGTAACATAAAGCAAGTCTGTAGAATTAACAATGCAGATTTTTTTCTTCCATTTCAAAGTATGTGACTCCTAAGATTGACATGTACACACATACATTATGTTTATGTAAGTATACAAATCCATCACTGGGTATTTACATTGACAAAGGCCCCACAATTATAAGTGTGCATGATCACTGTGCCTTTCATTATTAGTGCACAATTACAATTGTGGAGGCTTTTTCAGGGTAGAGGGGAGGGTATTCAGATGAACTAGAATAGATGAGATAAAACATTTGCACAGATGACTGTGATACAAAAGGAGAGAGAAGTAAATGTTGTATAGGTGGTGCCTCGTTCGGTTCCTTGGGATTTGTAAGGAGGCAGAGATAACATTTTACTTGAGAAATCAAGGAGGACTTCCTGGAGAAGGGGATATTTGAGTTGGTTCTCAAAGAATAGTTGTATATGCACAAGAACAGATATGGGATGGAGCGTTATAGACAGAAGCGACCATAAGATCAGAGGCGCATATGTGAAACTGCTCAGGGAGGGAATCCCACTGGTCAGGGTGAAAGGGCACATTGTTCCAGATGTGGGCACATAGCGAGGCCAGGGCAGATGGCCAGGAAGACTGTGAGGCTGGAATTTGGATGCTTTGTATCCTGAGAGGCTATGGGGGCCCAGCCAGTTTGATCACCATTGTACACCCAGGGCCCAGCACAGTGGCTGGCAAACAGCAAGAGATGGGTAAATATCTGTTGAGGGCACTGATTTGGAGTCAGAAACCATGAGTTTAGGGTTGGACTACCTGACCTGAACCCACAAAGGTATCCAGACCTGCTTGGCATCCTGGTGGGTGCAGATGGTTGGGCAGTTGGGCTGGCAGTGGGCTGTGAATTGGTAAACCAAGTGTGGAGGAAGAATGGGGTGAGGGAGGGACCAGGTGCCCGGGACATCTCCCTACAAATCTCCATCCCCCCACCCCCTGGGCGTCTGAACAGCCATGACCTTTACCTTGGGCTGCACAGGCTGAGACATCACAGTATTCCCATTTCACCTTGTCATTGCTAACTTTGATAAAGCACCAGGGCTTTTCGTCCGCGTCTGGGTTTCTAAAATACAAAACAAAACAACTCAGAGTCAAGGCTTGGTGAACCCACTGGATCTTATTAAAGAACCTTTGCATAAGAAGGTGCCAGGCTTTTGTGCTCCCCCGGGACCACATTTCTTTGATTCCTCCAACAGGTTATAAAACCTTAGCACAGAAGGGTGTTTATAGTTTTTTGGCAAAACCTTGACTTCCAGAGGAAAATCTCAAGGACGAGGAAGCAGTCCCAAGTCTCATGCCAGATCCACAGGACGTATCAAATTATTCGTAGGAAAAGAAATGAGATCCCTGTTGAAGACCTTTCCACGTCAGGAGAGTAAAATCATCACATAAACATGGTGAGAGTTGGGTTCCTCTGCCTGAGCCTTTGAATTCTGTGTATGGGAATCCTCTGAGAAAGGCTGCCAAGAGATCCCCCTCCCCGCCACCCCCAAAGACAGCTACACAAAGGGAACAGCTCAAGGTGAGATAAAGTGGAAGGTACTAGTGTTTTGTGGGGGAAAAAAAAAAAAAAAACAAAACTTCATGGCCAAGTGCGGTGGCTCATGCTTGTAATCCTAGCACTTTGGGAGGCCAAGGCAGGTGGATCATGAGGTCAGGAGTTCAAGACCAGGCTGGCCAAGATGGTGAACCCCATCTCTACTAAAAATACAAAAATTAGCCAGGTCTGGTGGTGTGTGCCTGTAATCCCAGCTGCTTGGGAGGCTGGGGCTGGAGAATCGCTTAAACCTGGGAGGCAAAGGTTGCAGTGAGCTGAGATGGTGCCACTACACTCTAGCCTGGGTGACAGAGTGAGACTCCGTCTCAAAAGAAAAAAAAAAAAAAGTAAAGAAAAAAGAAAAAAAAATCCTTATTTATGAAGCCAGTTCAAAACCACACAAAGACCTCCTCCCCTTAATCTGTAACTCATCTGACTCATTGGCCTTGGCTAGACAAAGGGTAGTGGCAGGAAGGCAATGGAGTGGCCTGAAGGCAGCAGAAAAGGAAGAAGGAAACTAGATCACCACCAGGGAGAGTGGTGGCATTACCCTCACATGGGAAAGCCTGAACATCTTTGGGTTAGAGACCATCACCTTCGACAGACATTCCACTTGCTCTTCTCCGTCTCTGCCTGGAAGTTATGTGGGCTCATGTGATTATTTCTGACCAACAAAGTATGTGTGGGAAGAGGATGTGTCCCTTCTAGGCTGAAGTAGTGAAAAACCCAGTCTCTTCTTGCCAATCCGGAGTATTTGAGTAACCCTGTGGAGCTGAATCCCCTACCAACACCACTACCAACCCACATGATACTTGGAACATTAGTAAGAAATAGACTTTTTTTCTTTTCTTTTTTTTTTTTTTTTTTTTTTTTGAGACAGGGTCTCACTTTGTCACCCAGGCTGGAGTGCTGTGGTTCACTGCAGCCTCAACCTCCTGGGTTCAGATGATCCTCCCATGTCAGCCTCCTGATTAGCTGGGGCTGCAGGTGCTGACCACCACATTCAGCTATTTTTTTTTTGGTAGAGACGGGGCTTTGCTATTTTGTCCAGGCTGGTCTCGAACTCTTGGGCTCCAGCAATCTGCCTGCCTCAGCCTCCAAATCATATGCCTGTGCTATGATTACAGGCATGAACCACAGTGACCGACCCGGAAATAGACTTTGATATATTTCAGCCACGGAGATTTGGCAGTTGTTTACTATGGCAGCATAACATCGTCTATCCTGAGTAAGAAAATCTTCCTAGAAAGGAGGCTGATGAGTTTCAGTGATCTGTTTTAAAATAAGTGACCAAAATCAACTGAGCATGAATAAGGTAACGGTTACCTGCAGAAATTGTGCTCCCCAATCCCATGGGTTTCAGCATCCTCCATAAACATGTTGTAACTCTCCTGCAAGAGGAGGTGGGAGTTCCAGTAAAGGCATGCATGCTGGTTGACTGTCCTATTCATTTTCCCTCGGTAAGAGTAGCCATCGCCAACGTAGCAGTCATCAGAACCTCCGAGAGAGCAGGTAGCAATGTGAGAACCAACAGCCACTGGCGTGCTGCTCCCAAAAAGGGCTTGGTGGGTATGTCAAGTGGTGAGAGAACTGGACCTGCATATTTATCGCCCTGGGATTTCACCACAAATTTCAGAAAAAAAAAAAAGTGTTGAATGTCCCACATTTAATCCTGCTTAAAATATGAAATATAGTGGTTGTAGGGTGTGGGAGCTTAGTTCTTTAATTCTGGCTCACACAAGAACTGATGGAAGGTGGGCTAAGGCCTAGGGATGCCCAGGTGGTTTGACTTGCCTGCACTACGCCCCAGTTTATTAGTTTCTTTACAAGAAGCCAGACACACCCTATCCCCTTAGGCGAGAAGGCTGAGGCAATAGTAGAGTTTGGGAAACTTGATTTGAACCACATTCTGGCAACAAAACCCAGAGAGAAAAGGGTTCCAGAGGCCTCACTTGTGGCCCTGATGAGGTGGTGGCAGAGACCCATACCTATTTCACAGAATTTCCCCTTGAACTGGTCAGGACAGGCACAGGTGAACTTGGATCTCCGCTTATGCCGGGAGCAGGTACCACTATTCTGGCAGGGGTTTGGCCTGCACACAGGAACCACTGTGAACAAAGGAATGGGGCCAGGAACGCTCTTCAGAAGGAGTTGCAGCCCACGTCTGAGATGACAAGGAGACATTGGTGGCATTCTACTGGTGTCCATCCTTTCACGAAAGGTGGGTCACCAGAGGGGAAAGACAGATCCACTGATACTCTAGTAAGTGTACACAGAAGCCTAAGAACATGAGCTAACGTGGATGAAGCAATATGGCTGGAGGCCAAGACTAAGTGCACTTAAGTAGATGGGTTACTCAGTAAGAAAACGAAGAAGCATGGTTGGAGCAGGAGTGCTGGGCCCCATCTGAGCTAGGTAGAGCTAGGTAGAGCTAGGTAGAGCTCTGCCTGCTGATACCCATGTGGCCATGAGCAAATGAGTTCACCTGTCTACATTTCAGGCTCTTCATCTGTAAAACCCTTCCTTGAGGTGTTTTTGGAGAATGCAAAAGAGAGCGTATGTTTCCTGAGACAATGCCTGCCTCATAGCAGGGACTCGATATGTATTCATTCCCCTCCTTGGTCCCCCTCAGGAATAGATCAGGGTCTACTTCGTGGAAGAAGTGAGTTTCAAGATGATTCTTTTTGGATGGGAAGGGACACAGACCAGTCAACTCCCACTGAATTGAGTCAATCCAGGGATAATTAATCTTTAGAAACCCTAGGGAAAAGGACCATCTTGGATGCCTGCCACAAAAACATGAGGTGCATCTGGCCTTCCATGCAGAAGGGTTCAGGTAAAAAATAGGGCACAGAGAGCCTAGCGTCGAAGGGGCCTCCACCACTTACCTTGGGAGCAGCTGGGGCCTGTGTAAGGGTGTTTGCAGACACAGCGGTAGTAGGGAGGACTCTGGGTAATGAGACATTGGCCCCGGCCACATGGGTTGTCCTTGCACGTGTTTTGCACTGTAGGAGATCCATAGAGAAGTGGGGGCAAAACATAAGACACTCTTTGGGGCACATTTTCCTTAGAGGGATACATGTACAATACAATGTTTGGGGATGGGGTGACTGACAGGGTTTGTAGCCTTGTCCGTGGTCCTGAAACACTAGGGTACGCCAGGACAAGGCTTCTGTCTAATTTTGGGGTCATGGCAGATTGTCTCCCACGTTGTTTCCCGTGCCCATACTCTTAATTTTTCTATCTTAATAAAAACTTTGATAATTGTTACACCTTCAACAAACAGAGCTGCAATTTTAGTCTCTCCATTTTCTAGCTAACTTCAGAGTCCTTTTACAGTTTTGTTACTTTTCTGAGAAGTTGAGTAAGCCCAGACACTGTGTTTATACTCGATATTCTCAACCATCCTGAAAAATTTATTGAAGAAATTACAGGATTGAAAATGAAAAGAATAAGTGAAGAGGGCACCAAGGGAAGAAGTCAACCACAAAGCCATACGTACACCTAAGACCCCCTTTGCCCTCCACCAAGTAAGATGGTTGCTAGAGCAGCCTGAATCCAGATTTTCTCTAGGGGTACAATTAGCCCCTAGGAGTCCTATTCTTGAAGCTTTATTCCACGGCCTCATGTTATGCCCACAAGAGTTCACTAACAGCAGATACAGTGAGGATGGCAGAATGAAAGAGCATGGTCCAGAAGTCAGGCACGAGGGCTCTAATTTCTGCTCTACACTTAGCTAGCTGTGTGACCTTGATCAAATGCCCTCACTCTCTGGGTTCCCTTTCTCTGACTGGGTTGGGTCTCATGTGCCCTGAGATCCTCCCTGCTCTCCCATTTGAGGACAACAGTGCTCTGTTGCAGTTAGACGAAACACTCTAAGCACAAAGTCCTGAGTTTGGAATACATCTTGGTTAGAGTCCAGCTCTTATCCCCTCTCACCCTCAATCTTCCCATCTGGAGAATGGATGTACTAGTTCCATCTCACAGTGCAGGGGTGAGGATCCAGTGAGAGGCCGCCTGGGACCCTGCAGAGGAATCCACTATGCATGATACAGTATTTGCAGTTATAATCCTTTCCATGGCATCACACAGTGCTTTCTCACACAGAAAGGACCACTTCTTGTTTAACTCAGAGGAAAGAGTGGATCTAGTGATGATGCACCCACCTTTCTGACACTTATTCCCAGAGAAAGGGGCCAGGCAGCTGCACGTGAAGGTCCTCCCGTGAACGAGGCAGTCCCCACCGTGTTCACAGGGGTTGGGCTGGCACGGATCTAAGACACATGACAAGAAGGAATGGCAGGTGAGAAGCCCCCCACTTTTTCATCTAATTTCAGTCTCCTGCCCCAAATGAGAGAGTAACTACCAAACCAGAAACTGGGGAAAGCAAGAAAACATACATTGTCCTTAAACAGCAAGGAAAATTGCAGTCACCTGACCAGAGAAAGGGATTCAGGTTAGTGAGAAGAGAGGCGAGAAGGAACCACGACTGTCTCCCCTCGGCCTGGCTTTGGACGGGGCCTTTCTCATTGAGAAACTCCCCTTTTCCCTCATCAGTGTTTTTCTCCTCCCAGTCTTGCTGGGAGTGCCACAGGGTCTGTCTCTGATGCTGAAGGTATTTCACAAGCCTGAAGACCTCCCCTACTTCCAGTGCCCAGGGGTGGAGGTCAGGAGTGGGGAAAGAAAACCCACCCCTAATGAAACGCAAGCTTTCTGAACATCAGGAGAGAAGACCAAAGGCAAGAGGGTGACAGAAGAATTGGCGGCGAGGAGGAAATGACCCAGTGGCCTTCATCTTTCTTCAACTACTTGTTCAGTTAGATTTTGTCATATTTCATCTGTGCCTGTGGCTTTCATGGTTGTCTGAATGGATCTTCCCTTGGGGAATTCTTTATCCTTCTGTTCACACACATTGTTCTTTGGTTCAGGAACTAGGATCCCTGGGCCCTGCTCTTGTTTTGATGGTCCCTTCTGATGTTCCCCCATGCCCTGTATCTTGGCCCTGCCTTCCAGGCCACTTTGCACAGTTACACAGCTTTTATTCCAGCTGCTAAGTGCTTTCCATTCCTTCTCCTCATTTAGTCACATGGCATTGCTTGGACCCAGCTTCTTATTTTCTTTTCTGTCCCATTGCTGGGGTTAAGAAGCCACGAAAATAAAAACAAGTGTGGTAGGAGCACGTGTGTGTAAATACACACACACACATGCACACACACACACCATCTAACAACTGTGGAAAGCTTCTAAAGAGTGAAGGGAGAAAGAAAAAGTTGAAGGGGAAGGAAAAGTCCTGGCAAAGGCAGGAGGGAAGGAAAGTCGCAAAGCTGAATGTGTACATGCTACAGTCTGGTGCTCAAGGCTGACATGGACTTCCTGCATCCTTAGGGTCTGACCTGTAATCTAAGCTATGGGAATGATTTTGAACACAGCTGCTATTCACAGCATCAGGAAACCCGGACAATGCTGCATTAACTTGCTGCATGACCTTGGCCAAGTCAGCTCCTCTCTTAGCCTCACTTACCTCATCTACCATTTGAGGGTAGGGGAGATGGTCTCTAAGAACCTTCCCAGTCCTCACAGCATATGAATCTAACAGAAAAAAAAGCCAGTCCACATAATTTCTTCCATAGCTATTTTACAATGCTGGTCAGAGAGGAGGAGAGAGAGCCTCTTGCATGTGGTTCCATGTACACTCCCCTCTGTCCTTCTCCCAGGAGAGTCCCTGAAAGAGATTTGGTACCTACCGGCTTGGTCCTCAGTGTAGTACCAGTCAGGATTCTCAGGGTAGGTAAGTGTGCTACTGGTATTCTCTTCCGGATTATAATCCTCGTAGCTGTAGTCATACTGGTCAGGGGTCCAGTCTGCACAGTGGTAACAAGACAGAAGAAATCCTAATCATTCTACTTAAATAGGTCAGCATTTTATTTAGTTGGACACCTTTTCCCCAAAGAATTCAAACTCCTGCAGGAGGAATCATGTGTCTCTCCAGTTCTGCACAGTGAGGGAAGTGGAAAGGAGGGCTCAGGCTTTGCATCTTTTCACTTGGGGGATGTTATGACCAGGCAAGGTGGTGTTGACATTTAGCAGGGTCATGAGCACCTGATTGGAAGTGAAGAGAAGAAGCCAAGTCCCAGCTTTCTACTCCCTTGACCTTGGATAAGCCAACTGTATTATCGAGTCTTGGTTTTCTCATCTTTGAACAGCAGGAAGAGGACTGGGACCTAGGACATCTACAGGGTCTTACATGGGGTCTGCCCGGGGTCAGATTACACTATACACTTGAGTGCCTGGTTGGCTTATCCTGTGAATAATATTTCTTGATGGGACTTCATTTGTCACCAAGTTGAATGAAATCAAAGAAAACTCATCATTTTCCTTTTGATCATGGCATCAAACTACTCCCAAGCAGTATCTACAGAGTCATTTTAACAGATAACATTTATTGAGCCTTTACGATGTACCACGCCCTGTGCTAAGCACTTCACATGCACCATCTAACTTCATTTTCATAAAAATCTAGGAGGTGTATTGTTCACTCTGAGTTGAGAAACCTGAGGCTGACAGAGATTGAGTAACTCGGCCAAGGTCACATAGCTACTAAAGAGCAGGATATGAACTATGGCAGTTTGCCTCCATGTAACCCCTAAATCTCACTAGTTCAACTGCAGCACTCAACTGTTTCAACTGGTGCCTTACATGGCCTCGGATACTCCCACACTTACCCTTGGGAAAATGTGTCCCACCATCCCCACTGAGTATCCAGCCTGCCCATTAGGAATTTCCCAAGGATAACCTTGTAAAAGTTTATGGATCTTGCCTATGGTTGTAAACCTTACACTAGACTGGTCATTGGGGAAAAAATAGGTATGTGTAAGGTTAGCTGGATGCAAGCTCTTTGCTCTCTGGGGCCTTGTGGGGAGATCCTGGTAGCTCTGTGGCTGGTACGTCCGTGGAAGTTTGGGATTTGAAGAAAGTCAGGTTGACTTTGCTCTCTCCAGCCGGCGGGAGTATGGCAAGTCGGCAAGTTGAAGCTGCAAGGAAGCTGTCCAGAGATGCATATGATAATGAGGCGGGAGCAAATGCAGATAGCTGACTTGAAAAGGCACTCCTACGGAGCCAGCTGATGGCTTGGAGGATGGCACTTTACCTAAGCCTGATTATCAACCACATTATCTTACTCGTCTCTCAGTCATTCTATTAGAGTCTTTATCTCTCTGGCTTTTGAAAAATCGACTTTTGCACAATGGCTGTTTTATATTTCCCATTAAAATGGAACTAGCTTTTTATTTCTTTTTTGAATACGCCAACACTGGTTTCTTGCCAAAGTTTCACCTCATTTATCACAGTGTCAAGTCAAGACTCCCTTGGCTTGCTCATTATTTCTCCCGAACTGCTTTTCCCCACTATGAAAATGCTCCCAGGGGAGGCCACCTTTTTAGGGCTGAGGATCCAGGTTGAAGATAAGGCCATTGTCTTCCTGGAGCAAATAAAGTTTTCCTCCATCTAGCATGATAAAGCAGAGAAAGAGGGAGAAAGTGAGAAAAAAAAATGTTTTTCTGAGTTTGACATGAAAGATTTCAAACTGACATTTAGGAGAGACAATGGGGTTTGGTAATGAGATGATTGCATTGCTTAGTTATTTCTTTTTCTTTGGAGAGTTTATTTTTGTTTTTCCAACAGGCATTTATAGATAAGTGTCCTTTAGGTTGCTTCTGTAATTTCTCCCATCTCTCCCACAGGTTGGCAGTCAGATCGGCTAATCTTGACGAGGCCATTAAGAATTACTTCTTTTGCAGATATTTAGAAATGGGGAAGATTCTAATGTAGATGGTATGGTGTGACTTTTCCAGGTGACGAGGGATGAATGAAATGTCTGTTAGAGGGTTTTGACTTGAATCCAGACCTATTAACAAGGTCTGCTCACCTCTCAGTGAAGCCAAAAAAGAAATAAAATACATAGGCTTTGAATCATATTCCTGCTAAGAAAGGCTTCCTATTCTCTAGTGGGCCTCAGTGGAGATGGATAGAGCCAGCAGAGCTCAGTGGCCCCAGATAGCCAGGGTGGAAGAAGCCATCTAGCCGGTGGATATGCAAGGAAAGTCACCAAGATCCTTTCCATTTGGGATGGGCTGCCATGTGATTTGAAGGTGCTTTATCAGAGCATCATCTGGGAGGGTTTCTCCACTTCCAGGCTTAAACCTTATTTTGTCTTTCCCATTATGTTGGCACTTAATCCTATTGTCTGCATAAGTAACTTGTCTTGTGAACTTACAATGGACCAAGTGTTATGCCAGGTGCAGGATGGCATTGGGAATGGTGGAGAGTTATACAAATAAGAGTAGGATGTGGCCTTGTCCTCAAGGAAGCCTCCAGTCAAGGTTGGGTAGGGGATGAAAGCCAGCTAAGGAAGGAGATTAAAGAGCAGTGAAGAGGTGAGGGAGCTAGAAGTGACCAAGTCTAGGCCTGGTGCCCTCAAGTTCCACAGTGAAACTCTGCCTTGGTATGAGCCAATCTGACGACAAAAATAGCCCTTGATTATCCACCCCTCCCTGTACCCATGCCCTTTGCAATGTGACTTTTCAGTTTCTCCCACCAAGAGATTGAGTCAGTTTCCCTGCCCTTGGTTCTGGGTTGGCCTTAGGACATGCTTTGGCCAATAGCATGTGTGATGGAAGGATGGTGTGCCAGCTCAGAGCCTGGGCCCCAAGAAGTCTTGCTCTCTCTTGACTCTCTCTCTCTCTCCGGATCCTGGACCCATGTGACTGCCATGTGAACAGTTCGGCCTATTCTGCAAGAGCGTATGAGAACACGTGGACAACAGCTGGCCTAGTGGTCCTAGCTGAGGCCTCAGACACATAAGAAAGCCCAGTCAATATTCAGCAAGATAAGATGCCAGCCAATCTGCCAGCTTCTGCAGACACATGAGCAAGCCCAGTCAGGATCAACTGAGCCTGACGCAGCCCAGAAGAACTGCCCAGCTGAACCCAGCCAAGATTGTCAACCCAAAGAATTGTGACCTAAATACATGGTCAGTGGTTTAAGCTACTAAGTCTGGGGTAGTGCATTATGCAATAATAACAAACTGACACACAGGACTTGATTGATATTAGATTGCTAATGGGCTGAGAATTTTAGATACAAGAGCATTCCTCTGTGGCCCAGTTGGCTGGAGAGTTTTAAGTGTCATAGCTGGATCTCAGATGGCACCTCTATCTTGGGTATTTGGTCTATCTTATTTGTTTCCTCCAACTAGAGAGTTTCTTAAGAGGAAGGGCCATTTCCATTCCTCTTTTAGCCCCAGAGTGCCCAGCACAAAGCCCTACCTGTAGTTAATGTATGTGATTGACAGATTTATTTTTCCCTTAGTGGTCAAGCCTTTCTGCCTTCTGATTGGCCTGCATGCAGCTTTACTGGCCACAAAGATGGTGCCTGTTTAAAGCAGAGCAAATAGGGAATTTCAGTAAGAAACTGTGTGAGAAATGGGTCAAATGTACTTGGCAAAGAAAATACCTGATGAACTCTGTAGAAATCTAGAAACTCGTCCACATATTTTCCTGGGGAGAGAGGCACAGCAGCCTGACATACATTTTGGTGCCACTGGTAGATTGTAGAAAAACAGTTCAGGTTTAAACATAGATTATTTGTAAGTTTCTCTAGGCTACAGAAAAGGGAAGAGCTTTGGGAAAGAAAGGGGCAGGTGTTCGAGCATTTTCTATCAAGAATAAAAAGAAATTCTTGTGGGTTTGTCTAGTTTTCAGAGTCTGTTTCTAGAAATTATCATGAAGGATCATGAGAGTATCCTGAGTTAAGCCAAATTATCCTAATAATAGGTTATAATGTACTGAGTATTTTCTAAGTATCAGACACTAAACTAAATAAATGTGGTTGCCCACAATCTTACTTCACCCTAAAGCAACCCTATGGCATAGGTCCTATTTTGCAGATAAGGAAAAATGAAGGCCCAAGGAGATGACATCATAACCCAGGTCTACCTAACTCCAAGTCTTATTTGCCTTTTTATGATCCTGGAACCTCTTATAGGTTTGGGTTTCATGAAACTCCATGGGTTTTAGCTTTCAGGAAGTAACATGCATTGGGAAACCTTCTTAAGCTCATGTTCTGGGTCCCTTGACCAGGATTAACTCTGTCCACGTTCGGGGTCTCTCAGAAAATGCTCAGAGTTCCTGCGATGGGGGCTTTGCAGCTGCTCTGGTTAAGGAGCTTGCCAGATGTGTGGAACGGAATCAAACTCCCCGGAATGTCACCCCTGTTGGTGTCATCCATCACTGTGGCACAGACGGCTCCTCTGAGGGCCTCCTCCAAACCTCAGCCCTGTCGGCCTGCATTTGACGCTTCCAATCTGGCTGGCGGGGCAGGCCCAGCAGAGACTCTCGCTGGCAGGCAGTAGGACAGCTGATGGATGGGCTCAGCCTGCATTGCTGGGCAGAGCCAAGCCAGCTTTGAAGAGGCATTTCCACAGTCCTGCTGGCTGTCGTGGCATCTGCTTTGGGGAGATGGGCAGTTGTGCTGTTTGCTGGCTACCTCCTCCACCACCCATTGGGGACTGTGGACTGGGCACCTTCTGCTCCAGCAAGGCCCTCACCGTGCGCTGTCTCCAGCGAGACCAACCAAAGAAGCAGCTTGTCCGTGGGCATGAGCATGGGGTCTCCTTCGCCACACTATTGTCTAGAGGCAGCAGGGAGCTGACAAATACCATCAAAACACAACCCCTTTGAAAGGTTAAGTCAGATACTGAGCAGGGATGTTTTTAAACTGAATCTCCTCTTTGCAAAAAGGCCCAACGTCTACATCTCAGCCCATTCCTCGGAGGCTATGACACCTCGAGATGGACTCTGGATCCCAGGAGCAGTCTGCTTCGGGGTCCGTTCGTTCATACACCAAACTGTCTGAAGCTGTTGGCAGAGTTCTTGTAGGGCCCAGTCTCTTGAGAGCTAAATTCAATACTCTTCACTCCCTATAAGTGGTTTTTCAGCCTGTGCTTTAAAAGTCTCCAGTGATGGGAAACTCATTACCTCCTGAGAAACCAATGGTCCATTCAGATTTCTGGACAACTCTGATGGTGAGAAAGTTCTTCCTGTTGGCAGATCAAATCTGACCCTGTAGCTCCCAGTCTGTTTGATTAAAGCTATAAATCTATGGGCACATAGGCTAACTCCACTCCCTTTCCATGGTCTCTGTTCAGTAGGGCCACTGCTTACAGTTGTTCGAGTTGTTCACTGCACAATTCCAGGGTGTCATGAACTCACTGAAGATGTCTCTTACAACTTTCTGGCAGCTGGCAGTAAAGTCAAGGGCCTTTGAGTCTTCTGCACTTCTTTTTCTTCCACTGTGTCACCCCATAGCTTCTACAGCCCAGTATCCCTGAAAATCAGACCCAAGGATCCCCTTCAGTGGTGCCTGGGCAGTTTGTGCTCAAGGCTGGGGAAGAGGCCACCCTTCCAGCCCCTTGGTCTCAGCTCCTCCCTGGACTCCTTGCGTGGGTGGTGGTGTGGCCGTCAGCTAGGGGATAACTCTCTGAAATACGTGCCTTCGGAGGAACTGAACTATGTGTCATTGAATAGCCTTCGTGTTGGGGAAAGACACAGATTTTCTCAAAACCCCACACGCCATACCCACATACATTTCTCCTCAACTCCACAAATATCCGCTGAGCACCTGGGATAGAACGAAGACCTGGCCTTGTCTTTCTGCCCATCCAGGGGTTTGCTGCTGGAGAATATTGACTGTCAAACTGAATTTGGCCCAGTTACTGCTATCTTTGTGCCAAATAAATCCTTGATTCAAGGTTCAGCTGTGGCCACAGCCTCTGTGTGTTGTCTGCCTGGCTACGGTGCTCCATGGGTGACCAGCCTGTATCTCTACCAGTGGGGATGTTGGCCTCTGGCCAGATGGAGTGGTGAGCAGAATTTTCTCCCCCGGGGCTCAGCGCTGCAAAGGGAGACTCAACCCCAGAGCCAAAGGACCAGGAGTGGATGATGTGGAAGGGGTAGCCCTGCCTAGCCTGTGCACGCTGTGGGCACAAGGCTGAGGACACAGGAAAGAGAGACGATAGGAGAGCGAGTCTGTGAGACAGAGAGCCTGTGTGAAGATACAGGACCCGCCGGGTGGTAGACGCGTTCAGCCTGAGGAAGCAAACCATTTGGGCAGAGGGGACAATGGCAGAGGTGCTGGTGAGAGGGTATCACCAGGCCAGGTCAGCCTGGAGGCTGCCCTTCCACAGAAAGAGGTGGAGCGGATGGGTGTGGCACAGGGCTGGCCTGCCTGGAGCCAGGCATTGTTCCATCTCACCCTTGCTTTGCCTTGGCCTTTCACCTCATTTTAGACTCCAATTCGCTGTGTGGCCAGGAGTAAGTTGCGTCCCCTCTCTGGGCCTCAGTTTCTTTATAAAATCAAGGGTTTTAACTACGTAGGCAGTATTTCCCTTGGGACCCTGAGCCGGGGCTCAGTGGTGTCCACAGGAAACTCAAAATTGTGTGAAGCATTATGGGTGCACACATTTTGAGGGCAAGTTCTCAAAGGTGCCTGTGACACCCTGGAAGCAGTTGAACCCTGGGGTCCCTCCAACACTTCCATACTTAGGCCTCTTTTTCTCCAGCCCAGAACCAGCCTGGGATTGGTGGGAAGCCCCCAGGAGATCAGCGCACTCACCTGGGTCCAGGCTTTCCAATAAAGACGTCAGGGAGAACTGAAAAACAAAACAACACAGCAGATCAGCGTTGAGACGGGGCTCGGCCAGGTGTGATCCTCAGGTGTCAGCCAGGGGAGACCGTACGGGGTGCAGGTGCACTGTGTGCTTTCTGATGGTTGTGGCTGGGATGGAGGTTGAAGGGAGGGGGATGGGGTCTGTTTGAAGATACATGCCCCCCCCACCACCTATGCACGCTGAGCACTGAAGCATTGTCCTTCTCCACAGCAGGGGGTCGTGTCGCTTGTCTGCCCCTGTCCTTGCTTTGGAACACGGCTGCCCAGGTACTGGCGTGCTCGTCAGTTGCAGTGAGTTTCATCTACTCCCTGCCTGATACGCATTGCTGCATTTCATCCTTATAACAGCGCTATGAAGAGGCTTGCACCAGCCTTGTTTACAGATGAGAAACTTTGGACTTGGAGGTCACGTAGCTGTGGTAGGATTTGGAATTCGTGCTGAAATCTAGGTGATTTCTTCAGGTGACAGTTCCTGGGGATTTGGGGATGAACAGATGCTTAAAACTCTCCAGTGGCTTCCCATTTTTCTTAGGATAGAATGCAAACACCTGCCATGATCTACAAACCTCCTCCCATACCCCTCCCTCCCATTGCCCCTTACTAAGCTTCAGCCACACCTGGCTTCAAAATGGCACAAGCTAAACTCCTCCCACCTCAGGGCCTTGGCAATTGTTGCTGCCTGGAAGCCCTCCTCCATGGCCTTGGCTAGGTCTCAGTTTAAACGTCATCTTGCCTGAAATATCCCATCAATATGACATTTCCCTGTCCCCATTGTTTTGCCACTGCACTTGTTCATTCCCTCCATGATCCTTATTGCAGTGCATAGCTTTACATTTATTTATTTTCATGTCACCTGTCTCTCACATCAGACTCTGTCCTCCAGAAAGGCAGGGATTTTATCTGTTTTGTCGTTGATGTATTACCCCATACCTAGCATAAAGCTTGGCATGTGGCATTCCTCAAAAAGATTTGCTGAATAAATAAATAATGATATAAAGAGCTCCTTTAATACGCAGTACTCAACCCGGAAAATAAAGTTTTACTCATTTAATACCTGGAGGACGCTCTTCCACTTTCATCAGGGGTCAGCAAAAAAGGGCTCTTGGACCAAGTCTAGCAGTTGTGTTTTTGTAAATAAAGTTTTACTGGAAAACAACCATGCCTGTTTGTTTATGGCTGCTTTTGTAGAGAGAAAGTACGACCCCAAATATTTATTATCTGACACTTCACAAAGAAAGTTTGCTGAACCCTGATTTAAAGAAATGAGAGTTCTACCACCAGACAGCTTTCCCTTTGGGTCTTGGCTGCCAGAAAGCTGAGATCAATGAGATACATCAAGCTAGGCAGTTTGGTATATTCGCTGCTTCCACCCTCTGCAGAATTTCTAATTTTCTGTTTTACTGTAGTCTTCGTTACATGATTTTGGGAAGTAGGTGGATGATAAATTAGGAAAGAAAAATAAAAAGAATAATGCATCTGAATACGATGTACTGAGGATGTACAATATCAACAGATAGTATTCTTGGCAAAAATGCTTACCCTGAATTTATTCATGAGGAACATGACAGATCCAAATTGTGAGGTTCAAATTGCAGGACATTCTACAAAACACCTAGCCTAGCCTCCAGCAAAATGCCAACACCATAAAAGACAAAAAAAGATGGGAAGACTGTATTTTTAGTAAAGGACATGGCAACGAAATGCAGTGTGTGACTCTTAATTGGATCCCAGATTTAAAAACAATGGCAAAAAGGACATTGAGTGCTGTGGTTTGTGCTGACTTGGATATTTGTCCTCTCCAAACCTCATGCTGAAATTTGATCCCCAGTGTTGGAGGTGGGGCCTCAATGTTGGGTCATAGAGGTGGATCCATTACGAATGGATTAGTGTTCTCCCTCAGGGTAAGCAAGATTTCACTCTATTAGTTCCTAGGCGAGCTGGTTGTTAAAAAGAGCCTGGCACCTCCACCTCTCCCTCTTGCTTCCCCTCTTGCCATGTCATCTCTGCACACTGGCTCCCCTTTCCCTTCTGCCATGAGTGGAGGCAGCTTGAGGCCCTTTCCAAAAGCAGCTGCCCAATCCTGGACTTTCCAGCCCTCAGAAATCCAAGCCAAATAAACCTCTTTTTAAAAAAAATACGTCACCCAGGCTCAGGTATTCCTTCGTAGCAACACAAAATGGACTAAGACACTGAAACAAATGGGAAATTTTAATATAGACATATTAGACAGTATTATTGTGTCAATGTTGACTTTCTTGAGAGTAAACAATGGCATTGCAGTTCTGTAGGAAAATGTACTTATTCTTAAGAGACGGTGGCCAAGTGTGGTGGCTCATGCCTGTAATCCCAGCACATTGGGAGGCTGAGGTGGGCAGATCACGAGGTCAGGAGATCAAGACCATCCTGGCTAACAGTAAAACCCCGTCTCCACTAAAAATGCAAAAAATTAGCCGGGCGTGGTGGCGGGAGCCTGTAGTCCCAGCTACTTGGGAAGCTGAGGCAGGAGAATGGCGTGAACCTGGGAGGCGGAGCTTGCAGTGAGCTGAGATTGTGCCACTGCACTCCAGCCTGGGCGACAGAGAGAGACTCTGTCTGAAAAAAAAAAAAAAAAAAGAGAGACGCTTGGTGAAGTATTTAGAGTGATATCTGCAATTTACTTGCAAATGATTCAGCAAACAAACAGACAAAGAAAACAACTATAGACACACACAGGAGAATGAGAGACACAGCAACTATAATGACATTTTAACAATTGTGGCATCTATCTGGATGAAGAATATTCATTGCATGATTCTTCCCACTTGCCTGTAGGTTTGAAAAATTACAAAATAACATGTTGGTGAGGGGAAAGGAATGCAAAAAAAGGAAGAGAGGCCATTTGTTATCTGGGACTGTGCCTCTGTCTAATGACTTCCTGGCTAACCACCTCCCCACACCCTGTTTCTGCAGGCAGTGAGATGGGACAGGTGTTCTGTTTTGGGGCTGAGGGTGGGGGTTGGTACTGGGGAGGCCTGGCAGAGGAAGGGCAGCTCAGGCCTTAGGGGTGCTCCTGGACCTAGGGTGCTTGAACAAGGATTGGCAGAGATGGGTGTCTCTGGGGGGTGAGTGCCAGAGAGGTGCCATGAGGGGACCCTAATATGGTTTGGCTGTGTCTCCACCCAAATCTTATCTTGAACCGTAGCTCCCATAATCCCCATGTGTCATGGGAGGGACCATGTGGGAGGTAATTGAATCATGGGGGCATGTTTTTCCCATGCTGTTCTCATGATAGTAATTAAGTCTTATGAGATCTGATGGTTTTACACAGGGCAGTTCCCCTGCACACACTGTCTTGCCTGCCACCATGTAAGACGTGTCTTTTACCTTCTGCCATGATTGTGAGGCCTCCCCAGCCATGTGGAACTGTGAGTCTATTAAACCTCTTTTTCTTTATAAATTACCCAGCCTCGGGTATGTCTTTATTAGCAGCATGAGAATGGACTGATACACTAAGACCTCAAGGACAAAGGTTACCCCTCCTTCAATCTCACCCTCATCACCTCCAGTCATCTGGGCCTTAGTCCTGGTCCTTTCTCCCTGCTGTGCCTTTCTCAGGACAGGGCCCGTCTGTCTAGACCTGTCTCCACCCAGTCCTGAGGAGATTCCCTACAAATTCTTCTCTTTGAACTGCATAGGATGGGCCATGCCCTAAGAAGTGGGCAGAAGACTTTGAGGGACATCCTTCCTCAAGGTCCAGCATGGAAGGGCCCTCCAGGATCTGCACCTGGGCCGGCGTTGCACATCCTGGCTCCAGCTGGAGCCTGAGGAACAGCCGGGTGCCATGCTACCTACAGCCAGCAGGTGGCAGACGTGTCCTTCCTAGGAGCTGGCGCTGGTAGGGAAACCAAACAAAAAGAAAGCCGAGACTTCCTGGGCTGGGCTTTCAGGGAGCCTGAAGCTAATGTAGGGCTTGGGCTGCCTGTCAGGGGGTCGCTGGAATCTGAAGCAAGTCACTCATTTTGTGACCCACAGTGTCCACCCACAGAGAGGGGCCGTGGTGCAATGTGGAAACGGGTAGCCCCGGCACTGGGCTGGATATTTGGGGACCATATGGGAAAGTCCCGGCTGATAGTGGATTACTTATGCCTGTATCCGGATCCCTGAAACTAACCTGGATGACGGCAGGTGGGAAGGGTGGACACAGTATTTGCCTCCTTTCATTCCATCATTCCCTTAACTCTTACCCCAGAGACAAGGAAAGAAGAACCCTTACTCCTGGGACTTGCACATCCAAAGAGAAAGATCGATGCAAGAGTAGGAGGAAGAGATAACTAAGAAGCAGAAAACTGTGATGTCAGTTCACATTCCTTTAGAGCTGACAATGTGCCATCAGCTGTGCTAAATATTTTGCGTGCATTTTGTCTTGTTTGTTGCACACAATACTTCATAATTTAGGTGTTATGATTAGGTCCATTTTAGAGGTGAGAAAACTGATGTTTTCAGATATTAAGTTGTCTACAATAACTTAACTAGAAAATGCTGGAGCCAGGACAGGAGAGCGTCGGTCTCACATCAGAGTCCTTGCTCTTAGTCACCATTGCCGTGAGGGACCAGGAAGCTGCCACGTGTACACAGTAACAAAGCGAGGATGGAGGAGAAAGAAACAGAAAAGCTCGTTAACCTTAAGAGAGGCAGCTGTTGAGCTAGGTTCAAAATCAGGGGCACTGTTCTTGGAACACTTTATAAAAAGACCTATCTGTGGGCTGGGCGTGGTGGCTCACGCCTGTAATCCCAACATTTTGGGAGGCCGAGGTGGGCAGATCACTTGAGGCCAGGAGTTGGAGACCAGCTTGGCCAACATGGCAAAAACCCATCTCTACTAAAAATACGAAAATTAGCCAGGCACGGTGGCAGGTGCCTGTAATCCCAGCTACTCGTGTGGCTAAGGCACAAGAATCACTTGAACCTGGGAAGTGGAGGTTGCAGTGAGCTGAGATTGTGCCCCTGCACTTCAGCCTGGGTGACAGAGTGAGACTGTCTTTAAAAAAAAAAAAAAAAAAAAAGCTTGTCTAATCTGGCCTAGGCCTGGCAGGCCACAGAGAGGGCCTACTCAGCCCGAGTGACAGCTGGAGAAAGTACAAAAGTCAGATTGAGCCTCAACCAGCCTCCTAGTGCGGTAAATACATCTTAACAAACATCTCCACCCAGATCACAAGGCATGTAAGCCACTGCTCACTTCTCCCACCACATCCATTCCTAGTTTCAACAGGGCCAAAATAGCACATGGTCCCAGCTGAGCCATCTTCTCTTAGAGGGTGGACGCTGCTGCTTCCGCACATGGTAAAGTAGCTGCTTTGTAGTATATTTAGAAAGACCATTCTAGATCCAACTACCGTTTCTTCTACTCCACACTTGGGATTTCTCAATGGATCCCTGGCTTAGGACACTGACCTCAAGGTTAACAGCAGGCCCTTAGCAATGTTAAACTGCCTAAACCACCAGAGTCTCAAAGTCTGGTGTCCTCCCAGGTTAAGGCTGGTTAGTGAGGAAGGCGGGGAGAGAAGGATCCCGTGTCTCTGAGTCTTACTGATTTACAGTGTAATCTCCTTGGTTGTGGGGTGCACATACATATAATCTATTTTGTCCTATCTTTAATCCAGTGATTATTTCAACTAAGATTCTTCCTCTGCCTTCCAGAATTCCAAAACTTCTGGAAGACAAAACAGAAAGCCTAAAAGTCTAAGTTGATGTGTTCCGGGAATTCACTGGTAGAAAATGTTCTCAGAGGGATTAGGAGGCAGTGACGGGGGAGATGGGGCCAGAATTGTCTTTCGGGGAAAGAGGCTCAGCTCAGAATGAACTAAGAGCAGAGAAATCTTCTGCTTGCTGGGTAAAAGGCTGGGACTCTAATCACACCATCCCTTCCTCCTTGCATGTTCTACCCTATGCCTGGTGGTACTCCACATGTTGCCAACCACCAGGGAGGGACTGCGTTACTCCCAAGGGCAGCTGGGGAGGAGAGACTAGAGACACTATGGCCATGGTTAAGGCTTGCAACCGCTGGACTGGAAGGTGGACAGGGACAAGTGTGCATAGTTCAGCAGGGCCAGTCCCCCTGCTGGGCAAAGAGCTCAAGGCCAGAGCGAGTAGTGGAGGTGGCAGAGGGCAGAGGCCGCCAGTGCCCAGGCCAAGTCCTGCCTCATGTTGTTCTTCTCTGGCTCCTGCTACAAAGATAAGTGACGTCATTTCAACCTGAGTTGAAATCATCACTGGATTAAAGATAGGACAAAATAGACTAGATGTATACACTCCCCACCTCCAAGAAGATTACACTATAAATCAGTAGGATTCACAGACACTGGCTCCTTCTCTCTCTGCCCCTTCCTGACTTTCTGTCTAACCAACTTTATCCTAGAAGACACCAAGATGAGCAGTTGTGCCAAGCCACTCAGTCCTTTTATTTGAAAATTGCGGTAACATATACAGAACATCATGTTTATCGTTTTGACCATTTGTAAGTGTACCATTCAGTGATACTAATTACATTCACAATGCTGTGTACCCATCACCACGCTCTAATCCCCAAACTTTTTCATCATCCCCAACATAGACTGTACTCGTTGAACAGAAATGCCTCCTTCTTCTCCCTCAGCCCTGCTAATCTCTAGCCTATTTTCTGTCTGCGCATTTGGCAATTCTAAGTATCTCATGGAAGCGGGATCCTACAATATTTGTCCTTCTGGGACTGCCTTTATTTCACTGTGCGTCATGTTTCCAAGGTCTTCTAGGTAGCATGTATCAAACTTTCCTTCCTTTTTACAGCTAAATAGTATTCCATCATCTTCATCTATCTAAACACATGTTGTTTATGCATTCATCTCTTGATGGACATGGGTCATTTACACCTTTTGGCTATTGTGAATAATGCTGCTATGAACATTGGTGTACAGCTTTCTGTTCCTCTCTGCTTTCAGTTCTTTTAGATATGTGCTCAGGTGTGGAATTGCTGGGTCCTAGGGTAGTTCTACATTTAACTTTGTCGGGGACCGCCATACTGTTTTCCACAGTGGCCACACCATTTTACATACCTACCAGTAAGAGTTCCAATTTCTCCACATCGTCACCCACACTTGTTATTCCCCATTCTTGAAAATGATAGCCATCCTAATAGGTATGAAGTGAACCATCCTAATAGGTGTGAAGTGGTGCCACTCCGTCCCTTCCTAGGCACAGGAATCTTGCCCTTCTTGCTTTTGCACACGTTGTTTAATGCCGTCTCAAGACGGGCAGGTTTACGGCAGCTTTGCTTTCACCTGAAGCTCAGGGCAAGGGGGCAAAGACTCTCATGGGGAAATGTGGAAGCCGAAGGAGAAGACGCTGGCCAGCAGTGCCTGTGGATGGTTTCCTTCCTGGATACCTGGGTGAAGCTGTTCACCAGACCACAGTGATGAGCCAGGAGCCACTGTAGAGAGGAACTGGCTTAGACCCTTCATCTGCAGAGGAGGAAGCTGAGGCCCAGCATGGTGAAGTGACTTCACCTGCTGTCTCCTGGCTCCGACACCGGTCACCTGTGCCTGGCTCAGAGGGACTCTGTGCAGCTTCCCTGCTCTAAAGCCCAGAGCTGACCAGTCAGACCCTGCCCAGCTAAGGGCTGAGCTGAAGCTTCCTGTGACAGTGGCAGGCAGAGATGGGACAGGGGTAAGGGGCAGAAAGAGAAGAGACCCATTTGTACATCCGGGGAATTTCCATTTTAAAGACATTGGTTCTTAAACCTCAATGTGCGTAAGAATTGTCTGGGCAGCTTGATAAAAATACAGATCCCTGGGGCCCACCTGCAGAGGTTGTGTGTCCATGGGTCTGAGGTGGGCCGGGAACACAACACCCATGTTCCACCAGTGCCCAGGCGACTCTGGCCCTTGGCCACACTTTGGTTATACCAAGCTCTCTTGGATGTGAAGCTTCTGTCTGAGGGGACTCAGGGCCTATCTCTGCTCCTGTGCAAGTTGTTGAGTTTCTCTGTGCCTCAGTTTCCCCAATTATAAAAGTAAGACTTCCCTCTCCCAATTCCAGTGTTTTATTCAAGGAGCTTTGGCTGCTCAGGAGGAGAATGGCATTTGCAGTGATTACTCTGCAGGTGAGACTTGGTGAGAAATACCTGTACAAATGGCTCATCCCAGGGACTTGGGGCAAACAGATGGTGGTGGAGGGGAGCTTTCAAGGTTAGGGAGTGAGGCCATCCAAGACAAGGAGCCTGGGTAAAAATTCTGCATCTGATAATGCTCTTGGAAGACTTTTTAAAAGGCAAGCAAAGGCCAGGCGTGGTGGCTCACGCCTGTAATTCCAGCACTTTGGGAGGCCAGAGCAGGTGGATCACTTGAGGTCAGGAGTTTGAGACCAGCCTGACCAGGATGGTGAAACCCTGTGTCTACCAAGAATACAAAAATTAGCTGGGCGTAGTGGAGGGTGCCTGTAATCCCAGCTACTTGGGAGGCTGAGTCAGGAGAATTGCTTTAACCTGGGAGGCAGAGGTTGCATTGAGCCAAGATCGCACCATTGCACTCCAGCCTGAGCAACAGAGTGAGACTTTATCTCAAATAAAAAAAAAAAAAATAAGACAAGCAAGTGGACAAAACGAAAGCACAGCTGAGAGTGGGGCCTGCCTTATATAAGCATAAGCCCCCACATTGCCCTTTTTGGTCAATCAGCCCCAGCAAATAGCCCAGGGTTTCAGGAAGGTAACTCCCCTGCTGGGCATCAGCACCACCTCTGCTGAAGCTATGCTCACTCCTGTGCTTTCCAAGGCATCAGATGTGAGCCACTGGGGGTATCTGAGTTGATTGAGGTGGTGCCTAGCCAGGATGTGAAATACCAGTATTAGAATAAAACAGAAACAGGGTGAGAAAGTCTTTCTTTTCTCAGGTTGACTGTCCTTCCAATCCCACCAGGGGGAAGGACTGGGGGGTGCTGGTGTCTCTATCCTCTGCCTCCTGCTGATCTTTCCTGTAAGGAGCAGAAAACTGCTTCAGGCTCAGAGCTTTAGCATGTCACCAGCAGCCAGCCAGAATTCAACGACATCACTTCGTTTTCTTTGTAGTAATGACAATTTCCTTTAGAACGAAATCAATTTAGAGAAAAGGTGAGTCTTTAACAAAAGTATTAAGAAACTAATTTGGGCATTGGCAGAATTTCTGAAGATGGCTTCATTCATGACTGAAGTTTTGAAAACACTGAATGAACTGGTTTGCTAGCTGGCAAGACTCGATCCTTGTGATGTTGGAAAGCAAAGCTTCGGGGCTACTGAGGGACCGTCCAGGTGGGAGTGACTTTGTCTCCTGCTTGAAGCTGGAGTCTCAGGCTGCTGCCCATTTTGACACCTTTGATACCACACGGAATGGTCTTGTTTGTCTTTGGGTGGTGCCAGGCATGATGATCTCAACCACAGTGCTTATGAGCAAAGAACTTGGCGTTGGACAGACCTTGAATCCCAGAACTGTAACCTCCCAGAGGTGCCATCTTGGGTAGACGATTTAACTGCTCTATGCTTAGTTTCTTGTCTATGAAATGAGAATGACATTGGTCCCTGCCTCATAGGGTTTGGGGGAAGCTTAAATGAGATAATAAACGTAAAGCATTCCTCATCTGGTACAGGTAAAGACTTCATAAATGGTTGCTGCTACTATTAATTATTGTGATTACTCTTACTGTGATTATTATTAGCCACTGTTGTCAGTGAGTTCGTTTTGTTTTCTCAGAGTGCACCCCTGCAGGAAGGGCCGACTGAAGAGAACTTACTCAGCGTCAACTTTTCCTGGAACTTGTTTGCGGGTCACAGGCATGGCGCACCAACTCCCTCCCCCCACCATTTTTCCTGGGATCGTTGCCAAGTCTTAAGCCAGGAAACCTTGTTATATTAATTATGAAGAAAAAGCATGTTTTATTTAAAATCCCGGCTGCCGAATATTCTGCCATGCTGTTTCTCTGTGACAGCAGAATTGATCTTGCATTTAGGAAACTCTAATGAATTTAAAATATAAATATACCTGTGCCTATATATGCGTGTGATTTCCCGCGACCTGATTTCCCTAAATACCAGTGTACACTGCTAAAGGTAATGAGTTGGACTTGTGCTTCCGATCAGTTAAAAAAAAAAAAAACTATGAGAATTTGCAGGGAAATTCAGTCCCTCCCCTTTCTCTAAGACTGTGTAGATGGCAGTAAGAGGGAGGAATGCCTCTTCAGTCTCTACTAGGCCCGAAAGAGACCGGCATTCTGGAGGCTTTGAAAAGAGTGGCTCCCATCTTCCTATCCAAGGCCTTGTTTGGTCCTGGAGCCCATGCAGGTGTGGATGCTTGAATTAATCGGATGCTGAGCCTGGTCACTTGCCCATCTCATACTGGCTCCGATAAGTCAATATCCACAGCATTTCTGAGCAATAGCCAGAGAAGTGCACTAAGGCAGAACCAGGCAGACAATGCACACTGGTCAAGAGGAAGGCTTCTAGATAGTATGGGGGCTAGGCATGATGTCTCACACCTGTCATCTCAGCACTTTGAGAGGCCAAGGCAAGAGGATCATTTAAGGTCAGGAGTTCGATACCAGCCTGTGGAACATAGCAAAAACCAGTCTCTACAAAAAAAAAAAAAACAAAAAAAAAACAAAAACAAAAAAACAATATGAGAGAGAGAGAGGACTAGCAGGATCTGGGAAACTCAGCTTGCTTTCTTTCTTTCTTTCTTTCTTTCTTTCTTTCTTTCTTTCTTTCGTTCTTTCTTTCTTTCTTTCTTTCTGAGAGAGGATGCAATGGCACCTTCTCTCCTCATTGCAGTCTCCACCTCCTGGGCTCAAGTGATGCTTCTGCCTCAGCCTCCCAAGTAGCTGAGACTACAGACATGTACCACCATACCTGCTTAATTAAATTTTTTTTTTTTTTTTTGGTAGAGACAGGGTCTTGCTATGTTGCTAGTCTCAAACTCCTGGCCTCAAGCAATCCTCCCACCTTGGCCTCCCAAAGTGCTGGGATTCAGGCATGAGCTAGCACGCCTGGCCTCAAACTTCTAATAACAGCAGCAGTGGCAAGCCCTCTCCATGGTGCCAGCCAAGAATGGGAACCCAGTGCTACTCAGATGTCTGATTTTCAAGAAAAGCTGGGAATCTGTATCTTTGTGGGAAATGTTCTGTGTTCCGATTTTCAAATGTGGCCAAGCAATGAAAATAAAACTAAAATTCTCTTTGAGCCAATCTTCTACCCACTAAATTAAACTTGAGCTGTGAGCAAAGTGTATTTCAAGCTGCCAATTTGCAACTTCTGACCTAGGCAGACTTTTCTGTGGCTCTATACCTGGGAAGATTCTAGAGTTCTAGGGTTTCAAAAGGCCAGAAATGTAAACATTGTTTTAATTGAAAGCACCTCCTTTGCAGGGGAGAGAAGCCTTTGTCTTTCCTCCTTTCTAGGGATGGGCTGAGTAAGCAGGCAAGCTTGACAAGCATTGTCCTCTGGTTTCTGGGCTTGGAGAGGTCAAATTCCATTATGGCTGAGCCCAGCTGGGCCCCAAATCACTCTAAGAATCCTAGCAAGAAGAGATTTCTAAGACAGTCCATGCCTTATTTACAGTTTAGCAGGCCTCCTGTGATGAACGTGGAGTCAGACAGTTCTGGCCCCAATCCTGGCCGGAAAGTTAGTTTAACATCTCTGGGTTTGTATCTTATCCATAAAACAGGGATAATGATATGAGGCTGTGCTGGACAGGTGCTAAAAAATGATAGGTTAGAAAAACCAAATCTCGACTAGAACAGGAAGGCACAATGAATGATGCCCTGGAGTTTACAGCAATGATTTTTGACCAATATCTCTTGGGCTAGTGGATATCAGAATAAAAATCTCCATGACAGGTGATTCCAAAGAACAGTCCTCATTTGCTACATGATCTGAATTCACGGGAGAGTACCTGGGCATCTTTTCAATGAATAGTGACCACAGATTCTTGCAGCTGCCTTTCTTTGGAGTTTCGGAGACACGTGGAGTCCATTACGCTTCACCCAGCAAACATGTGCCTGGTCTAAGAGCCTCCTTTCCCTACGGGAAAAGCCATGCCCCTGACGCTGTATGAGCCAAAGAAATCTCATCCTCACCCAGGGCCCCAGACAGGAGACTGGCTACATGGGAACCAGTCTGTAATCTAGAGCTCAGCTCTGCCACTCATCAGCTATATGACTTGGGACTGGCCCAGTTTTCCAGCTTCGTTTCTGTAAAATGGGAGCATAGTAGGAATTACTTCTTGGGGTCCTTCCAGAGATGAACTAATTCATGGAAAGTTCAGGGGCTAGCACTCAGGACTCCTCATTAAATGGTAGCAGTTAGTTATGACTTTTAGCTGTGTGGGGCTGGAGAGGCCACCCAGCCCAGCTGGCTATGTGGCTTCTTTACCCCTCATGATGCCCCGAACTCTCCAAAGCATCTGAACGACTTGGCCACTCTCCCCTGATGTCTGTGTGCCAGCCTGTGGGACACAAGCCGCCTTCCCGACCACCTGTCTGGCACACATCTGGGGTAAGAAAGCATTCCAAAGCCCCGAATCCTCTCTTTGGAATTGACTAAGCTCATTGCCTGAAGGCTAACTCTCATATTTTCTCTTTTATCCATTATTGACTTATAATTTTATCGCTAACCCTAAAAATTCACTAGGGTTTGCAAAAAAGGGATTTTTCGGGACCATTATCCTTTTGTGAACTTCAAACAGACTGTGTCAACGTTTCTCCTTGCCTGCAAAGTTTAGGATCTAATTCTTTCCGACTGGTATGTTCTCTGGGCCCCGTGTGGGCCTCCGATGATTTCTCCTGCCTTTCTCTAGACCTGTGGTATTTCTGCTGTGTCTCGGCCTCAGACACCCAACAAGCCATCAAATGATGTAGGGGCTTGACAACAATTTGTAATTGCAGCCACCACACACACACAAGTCATGATTTGAAAAGAAAACCCTTTCAGAAGTGAGTCACTTGGCAACTTAATACAGAGCTAAGATAGGTGTCTGAGCACAGTTGACGGAAAAGAAAGGAGAAGCTATTGTTTTAAAAACATGCTAATCAGAAAACCTGTAACTTAATCTGCTTCCTTCAGGAAATGCTCTGTGGAGTGAAATGGGGAACAAAATGCAAAGGTACTCAATAAGACAGAGAGGTTATGACTGCTATTTCAGTTCTCATCCTCTGCCCGCTTCCTAGCACCCCTCCCCAACAAGGCGGAGCACTCCCTGATTTTTATAGAGAAGTTGTGTTCATTCTTGACATTTTAAGGGAGTAGAGCTCACATTTATTTGCAAGCCACATACATGACCTTGTTTAATTGCAGCCCTCCCCAAATCTATGAGAGGTTAGCACTTGACCTGCAGAAGACAACACTGAGGCTCAGACAGATTATGTTCCTTGCCCAACATTCCACAGCTAGAATGTGGCAAAGCTGAGATTCAAACCCTGGCCCCAAAGCCTACATTCATGCCTCAGACTACAACCAGCACGGAACGCCCAGGAGACTCTATTTCTGTGCAAGGCCCTCTTTCACATGCCCGCAGAGATCCATCAGACACTCTTGGACCACGGCACGCAGAAGGAACTAACATCTTGACAAGTCATCTGCTCCCTAAGGTCCTGAGTCCTCCATTCCACACTCTCTGACGGGACTTCCCTTCCCTGCTCACTGCAACCTCCCTTGGGCCCCTGCTCACCCTCTCTGCCTCATCCACTGCTGTCATGGGAAAAAGGAGACAAAGTACTAAACACAAAGCTTCTCCCCAAATCCAAACGATTTATGCAGACCCATTTCCAGGATCGTTTGCAGTCGGCAGGCGTCCCCTCTAAGGCCACAGTGCATTGGTTCTTACCGTAGTGTCAGCCCCAAATCGCTGGAAAGCTGTGTGTGTCAACACCGATAGATAGGTATATTTTCCTGGGGAGAGAGTTTATAGCTTTCCATGGCTTCTCAAAGGGGTCTATGAGATCCACGACAGGTTACAGCACATGCCCTGGGGCACATTTTCTTGCCCCAGTCTCCTTTGCTGGAATGCATTCATCGAGTCTCTGCTCCAAGGTGGCTCAAGTCAGACACATATTCCCATGGGAGTGGCTGTTCAAAAGAAACCAAGCCACAGACCTGCACTGATTCTTGTAGTTAGAACATCTCCAACTTGGCAACTCCAGCCTTTCACTCTGAAGTTTCTCATCACTCCCAGCCTAGCTTGGTCCTCCTAGTAAACTTCAGAGTCTCTCAACTACAGTTATTAGAAAAGAACACTTACCCCACAGGCTGTCTTTCCCACCAGAGCCATTAACAGCAGAACATGGAGATCAGACGTCCTGGCAAACATCTTTGTAGTTTAAGGACTTGTGTTTTGCTCTCAATAAAATTTCTTTTGTTGTCTATGCCTTTAGGGGGGAAAAATGTCAGTCTCCAAGGATTCAGGAACAAATGAAGAGGATGCAAATTATTAACTAGGCATCAAATACTGTTTAATGTTTAATGTTTTGCAAACCAACTATCTTGATTAAACAAATGGCAACTTTGGGGCTGGGCTGAGTCATGAGGTGGTTTCTCTTCTGGGGAGAAACTCTCCAAAGAAAGTAGCTGACATAAAGAGCCCCCGGCTCCACGGTGCACACGGCAGCTGCTGGGTGTTCCGTGCAGAAAGCCTGACAGTGTAACTAGCATCCCAGCCTCAGGATAAAAGATCAGGTGAAGCCTGTGCCACAGGCCTCTGCCAGTGCCGATTTGTACAGAATGTTAATAGACTTCTGGTTCATCAAATCGCAAACAGAATTAAGGCATGGATGGGTTCCTAATAACATCACACTTTATATTCGTGAGAGATAAATTAAAGGATGCAAAACTGCTATTGACAAACATTGATTCTGGGCCCTTTGAAGTGTTGCCCACAGTTGCTTGTTGCCTTCAAAAGTTTTCTTTTAAACCTCATTACATAAGGCTTTTACTTTTTAATTATTTTTCCCCTTTCATTGGAGTCTTTCTTTGATCAAGGGGAGGAAAAAACAACATGGTGTTCATATTTCGGGACAATTGTTTCCTATGTTCCTTATTTAGTTATGCTGGTTGCAGGTAGAGTTCTGTTAAGCAGCAATTACCTATTAAGTGTGGGTTCTTGTGGACACAATTGATCTCCTTAATAGGCATGATCTTGATCTCCTGTAAACAACTGACTGCCCACAGTAATCTATGCCTGGGTTCCAGGAATCCTCCGGACCTGAGTCATAAATCCAGATTTTGAAATGCCGCTGCCAGCGGAGGACGTGCTCACCCATGCCCCCTGCCCAGCCCTTCCCCCATTTGCTATCCCTGTTTGGCACGAGGACTGCGTCAGTGGTTGCATCTACTTCTGAAAGCCAAGTTGCCAGCCTGGGAGGGCCTCACAGGTCCGAGCCCGGAAGAATGCCCCAGTCACCAGACGAGCCTTGAAGGACTGGCCAAGTCCTGGTCCTGCCATTTTACCTCCTAAAAAACTTATTTTCTTTTATCCATTCTATTTTAGGCAGCCATCAACTCCCCCCACCCCATCCCCTGCACCATCCCCATCCACCTGATCACCATAATACATGCCCATGTTAGTAGTCTCTTTTTCTTTTTCTTCTTCTTCTTCTTCTTCTTCTTCTTCTTATTATTATTATTATTATTATTATTATTTTGAGACAGAGTCTTACTCTGTCATCCAGGCTGGAGTGCAGTGGCATGATCTTGGCTCACTGCAACCTCTGCCTCCCAGGTTCAAGTGATTCTCCTGTCTCAGCCTCCTGAGTAGCTGGGACTACAGGTGCCTGCCACCACGCCTGGCTGATTTTTGTATTTTTAGTAGAAATGGGATTTCGCCATCTTGGCCAGGCTGGTCTCAAACTCCTGACCTCAGGTGATCCACCCGCCTCCGGCTCCCAAAGTACTAGGATTACAGGCGTGAGCCACCACGCCTAGCTGTAGTCCCTTTTCCTAGAAAGTTCTTCTCTAGCCTTACTCTGTCCTTCCCCTAATCCTTATGACAACCATAAATCTGTTAACTAGAACGCTGCTCACTCTTGAGCAAGTTAATTTCGTTAACTCTCCTAGTTAATGCATCTTCCATCTTTTAGCCCAAACATTACTTCCTCAGAAGCCCTGCATGCATTTCTTCATTACAGCATTTATCGAGGTTGTAATGTCACAGCTGTATTGCTATTTCATTAATATTTGTTCCCCATTGTCCCTATTGTTTCCTATGTTCCTTATTTAGCTATTAGACTGAAAACTCAGGACAGCAGGCCCTCAGGAAGAGCAGGCCCTCTGTTTCGATCACCATTGAATCCTTGGCATAGGTGCCCAGAACTGGATAGGCACTCAATAAATTTATGTTGGCTGGAATGAACAAATGAATAACCACTTTATTCACGTGACAGTTGGACAAGTTATCACCAGGATGCCTTAGATAGCATAGCCAACTCAATGTGAAAGGAAAAACTGGATGTGAAAAACTAAAAGCATTTGTGAAATTTTAAGCACACGTCAACTTATTCATGAACACTCCATTAATATTCATCAAATACTTACAGAGGCTCTGCTGTGAGCCAGGCATTGGTGATGTGGGGAGAAGGAGGCAGGTGTGTGAACTGGTTGAGGAGGAGATGGGCAGAGAGTGAAAAAGTAAACAGTCAATTTTCGTTAGTGATTTCTACGAAAAAGAGTGAAACAAGATGATGGAATAGAAATCCTCATGGGCGGGAGGATGGGAGGTGGCTATGATGACATGGTGGCCACGGTGACATGGTGGTTAAACAGGATATCTGTGCAGTGCTGAGGATTTTGTTGGTGGTTACCTGATCCCGGAGCAAGGGCCAAGGAGGCAGCACACATGAGGACTTTGCTGGAGTCTTCACAGTGTTTGTACAGACGGTAAAAAACAAAAACGGAAATGTTCAGGCAAGCCAAACCATGAAATCACTCAGGAGACTCAGGCGTCTCTCTTCCCCTCCACTGCCTCGTGTGAATTACTGACCTTCTGACTTTGTGGAGAGATTCCCAGAAAACAAGCCAGAAGCTTTTCTTCCTGTGTCAACAGGAAGTGACCTGGTGAGTTTGCTGTTCATCTTTGTAATCAGATTAATTTCCCTGACATGTAATCTTCTCTTTATTTTCAAACAAAAGGGAACAATTTTGCTCTTTTTGTAATAACTGCAGGCCTTCCACATATTGTCTCTTATTTCCCTAAAGTTTTGTTATCATGACAAAGTGAAATTAAATAAATTTCTACATTTGGTCTTAAAGGAGAGAATACTCTAAAATATACTTAATCTTTTTTAATTTAGAAGGACAAAAGAGGCTGGCTAATCATGTAATCTGTCTTTATCTGGGGAGCTGGAACTAACCTACCTGGGATCTCTGGTTTTTAAATCCAAACACAAAGGCTTTAGTGCTCATCCAGATGGGGGTTTCAAATGTTATCAAGTTAATCTGGTCTCTCTGTTTCCTGGGTGACACTTTCTCACGTGTTAGGTTACACACCACTGGAGAGAGTCCCTGCCCTGCATGGGAACCTTGAGATTCTGGTTCTCTAGTTGGCTGATTCTTTACCAAAAGGAAAGGCTTCTTCACAAGGCCCTTGCCAGAGAGCCGCCCTTTGATGTTCTAGGCAAGGGATTGGTTTTTGCTTTTGTTTTTGTTTTAAGACACAGGGTCTTACTCTGTTGCCCAGGCTGGAGTGCAGTGCTAAAATTGTGACTCACTGCAACCTCAACCTCCCAGGCTCAAGTGATCCTCCTGCCTCAGCCTCCTAAGTAGCTGGGACTACAGACACTTGCCACCATGCCCAATTACTTTTGAAATTTTTTGTAGAGATGGAGGTCTCACTATGTTGCCCAGGCAAGTCTTGAACTCCTGAGATCAAGCGATCCTCCTGCCTTAGCCACCCAAAGCCCTGGGATCACAGGTGTGAGCCACTATGCCCAACTGAGGGATTGTTTTTATGCAGCAATCACCTGTTGGGTCTGAACAAACATGTTTCATGTTTGTTTGCCTCAAGTACCTTGAGGCTTCTTCCTGCTAAGCCTTCAGGAAGGGGAGGCAGCCTAGAGAAGCACCTAAAAGCAGCACTCAGACTCAGAACAGACCTGGGGTTGAGCCCCAGCTCTGCCACCTCCCCAACTGTGTGACCTCAGGCCAGTCATTTATCCTTTCTGGACCTTCGTTTCCTCATCTACAAAATAGGGATAAGGTAGCTCTTTCTTCGTGGTGTTACTGAGAGGTGTAGATGGCAGCATAAAGGTAAGGTGCTTAGTGCCATGGCGGGCATAGAGCAGACCTTTGCAAAACCCCCTGGCTTTGGAATCAGTGAAGTCTTTCCATGGGATGGGACTTGCTGAGCCCCCTCAGAGATGAAAGGGCCTGGTGCTCAGTAAGTCTAATCTCCAACCCAGGGAAGGAATGACCACCTTCTGGGGATGAACCTTGTCTAATTTGATCTCTTTAGGATGGGATCAATAGACACTTTCTGAAAGGGCCAGAGAGTCATTTTCTGTTGCAACTACTCAATCCCGCAGTGGTAGCACAAAAGCAGCCACAAGTGACACTTATGATAATGGACATGATTATGTTCCTATAAAGCTGTATTTACAAAAAGAGGGCCGTGGTTTGCAGACACTGCTTTGGGAGAAAGTGATGCAGCCAAAGCATTGCACAGCTACAGGGGACACTGGAAAACAATGGAGGCACACTGAGACATGGAAGGGGCACCTGGGCTGTTGCCACAATGCTGCCCTCAGACCATTTACTTAGAAAGCATGCACACACACTACATCTGGAAATCATCAAACTTTTTTGTTGGGTGAGGAACTAAAGATCATTCAGTCATTCAATCCATAAGTGTTTACTGAACACCTACTATGTGCCCAGCAGCGTTCCAGGGAGTAAAGAAGACAGATCAGGTTCCAGTCTTATGAAGTTACATTTTCACAATGAAATTGCTCAGTCATGTGGCTGGTCTTCAGATACATTCCTAAAATCTTCGTTGATCAGAGAAGACATCCTGCAGGGAAGTCCCTGCTCTTTCTTGTGGTCTCACAGCCGCCCTGACTGGTCCATTAACTTCCACTTTTGGGAGGAAGGAGCAACGGAAATGCCTTGTTAACTGGGCATAAGCCCTTCCCAGCTCTGCTCCGAGGCCCCAAGCACAGTTCAGTATGTTCATATCTACTGGGAATTCATCGGTACTGCACACCCCATTCTCTAACCTGGAAGGCACTAGGATGCCCCATTTGTGAAAGGAATGTGTTTTTGAGCATATGTATTGAGCAGCTTCTGTGTTTCAAGTGCTGTTACAATCCTGAGCTCCTACAAGTCTTTATAACTACCATGTAAGGTAATTTGACCCATTTTGCAGTTAAAGAAAGTGAGGCTCAGAGAGGTTAGATGTAATACATTGCCCGAGGGCACATAGCTTAAAACAGGGCCAGGATTTGAAGTCTTCTGACTTCAAGCCAACTGCTTTTCCCACTCTACTGCATGGACTCCAGGGCCTGGAGTAGGGCTACCTCAGCACTTATTGAAGAAAACAATATATTGAAAAGCTAAGACTTCCCATTTCCTGGCCAGTTTTCATTTTCTCTTCTTCCTTACTATTACTCTTCAGGTGTGGCAATGGGCCCAGTGTTTATTAAAGAAATGATGCCTTTCCAGTGCCCTTCCAGCAACAGCAGCCACTACCATCTTAGGTTGGGTTTGCTGGGAAATAGAGCCACTGAGACTGTGTGCAGAAAGTTTGACAGGGGAATAGTCTTGGGATCCATACGCATGGGGGAGGGAAGAAAGCAGGACTGGGCAGAAGAAGAAGAGGTTGCAATGCAGTTGCAACAGAGGCCCACCTACAGAAAGTTCTGGAGCTAGGATGGCCTCAGTGTTGTCCTGTGATGACCCAAGAGGACTGGACCTTTGCACTGGGATGGTCCTACCATTGGATATGAGCTGCCCTCCTGGAAGAGGTGTGACTTTGGGCAATTCTCTTTGGTTAAGAACAGTCCTCAGAAAATAACTGGATGAAATTATTCTGTATACTATATAACAAAATTATATTATAATAATAATTTGGTTAAGGGTAATCCTCAGCTGAGAGCCCTCTGCAGCTTACACCTGGCAGCTGAAAGAAAGGGTTCCTCATCTGTGAAGAGGGGACCTATGGGCACACACAGCACCCACTCCAACTATTAGCTGGCAATTCATTCCACATCCCTTAGCTCAAGTAACCAATTCAGGAAACCTGAATGGCTCAGCCAGATGTTGGATGAACATCACGATCAATATTTGGTCTATTCAGAGATGGCTGGGGCCACAAACACAGCTAGGCTGATCCATGGGGCAGACAGGGATGGATGTGTAGTTGAATTAATCAGTATCAAGGAGAAAACCAGAATGCCATTGTGGAAACCATCGGCTCTACACAGTCATTAATCTGAGCTATAAATTTATAGCTAACCTTCTTGTTGGCCAAAGAAAAAAGAAAAAGTCGATCATTTGGCATGATTTACATCATCATGTAAGTGAATTTTATGGGAGAAAATAACATTTAGTCCCACCATGGTCAATTCCAGGTCAGTTTTCATTTTTACAAAAACCTTATAAGGTGGTGAGCACAGGTTGGAGTTGGTGAAGCGGGAGGGGGAATCCCCTAGGACATTGTGACAATTGTGAATTCCATGTGACTCCTCAGCTTGGTCAGACGAAGTGTGCTTGTCTATGAGGCTGAGCATGAGTCTGGATAAACTCGCGATACTGATTCTCTTTTTTTTTTTTTCCAGAAGCAGGTGTTGAGTGTCCAGCACACAGTCGGTGCTCAAACAGTGCCAGCGGGTTTGAACAGCCACTTCCTGTGCTCTTAGACAAGGGCTCCAGTACACACGCAGCTTTGCAAGTCAGAAACCTGGAAATCATCATTGGGCTCTTCTTTTCCTCCCCCTTCCCAAATCCAAATTATTGGCATGTTTCTACCTCCAGAATGCATCTCAAATCCTTCCAGCACCTTCCACTTCTTCTGCCTCCAACCTAGTCCAAGACCGTGCCATCTCCCGCCTCACCTGCTGAGGTAGCCTCCTCCCAGCTCTGTCTGTTTCCGCTTCTGCCTCTTCTTAAATCCATCCACCCATCTAGTTGCATTTATCTTATACAAACCTCATCAGAGGCCGGGTGCAGTGACTCATGCCTGCAATCCTAGCACTTTGGGAGGCCAAGGCGGGCGGATCACCTGAGGTCGGGAGTTTGAGACCAGCCTGACCAACATGGAGAAACTCCGTCTCTACTAAAAATACAAAATTAGCTGGGGGTGGTGGCGCATGCCTGTAATCCCAGCTACTCGGGAGGCTGAGGCAGGAGAATCTCTTGAACCTAGGAGGCGGAGGTTGTGGTGAGCCGAGATTGTGCCATTGCATTCCAGCCTGGGCAACAAGAGCAAAACTCTGTCTCAATAAATAAATAAATAAATAAATAAATAAATAAATAGAAAAAACCTCATCAGATTATATCACACCCCTGCTTACAACTCTTCAAGACCCTTTCTTTACACTTCATTTTTTTTGTTTGTTTTGAGATGGAGTTTTGCTCTTGTTGCCCAGGCTGGAGTGCAATGGCATGATCTCGGCTGACTGCAACCTCTGCCTCCCAGATTCAAGTGATTCTCGTGCCTCAGTCTCTCGAGTAGCTAGGACTACAGGTGCGTACCACCACACCTGGCTAATTTTTGTATTTTTAGTAGAGATAGGGTTTCACCATGTTGGCCAGGCTGGTCTCGAACTCTTGACCTTAGGTGATCCAGCCACCTCAGCCTCCCAAAGTGCTGGGATTACGGGCATGAGCCACCATGCCCGGCCTCCTTTGCACTTTGAATAAAATATCCATTTCTTATAGAGACGCTGCTTGATGTGACCTCTGCTTACTTTTCCAGCCTCATTTTGTGCCCTCATCACTCATGTGCTGTTCTTCATAAGGCAGGGGACCATGTCACAGTCATGTCCAGTTTTTATGTCCTCACTCAGGACGTGGTGCAGAGTAAGCATCGGTAGCTGGGATTACAGGCATGCGCCACCACGCCTGGCTAATTTTGTACTTTTAGTAGAGACGGGGTTTTTCCATGTTTGTCAGACTGGTCTCAAACTCCCGACCTCAGGTGATCTGCCCGCCTTGGCCTCCCAAAGTGCTGAGATTACAGGCATGAGCCACTGCACTCGGCCTCTGATGAAGTTTTTATAAGATAAGTGCAACTGGATGGGAGGATGGATTTAACAGGAAGCAGGAGTGGAAACAGACAGAGCTGGGAGGGGGCTACCTCAGCAGGTGAGGCGGGAGATGGCATGGGCTTGGGCTAGGTTCGAGGCAGCAGCGGGGAGGGACAGTGGGCAGCCACGTTTGATCAAAAGATAGTAGGCCCAGCCCTTTGAAGGCTGAGGCAGAAGGATAGTTTGAGGCCAGGAATTTGAGACCAGCCTGGGCAACATAGCAAGACCCCATCTCTATGTCACAAAATTAAAAATTAGCTAGGTGTGGTGGTGCACATCTGTAGTCCTAGCTGCTCAAACTCCTAGCTGTCCCAAGCAGGACAAGGTGAGGCAAGAGGATTGCTTGAGTCCAGGAGTTGGAGGTTACTCTAAGCTATGATCATGTCACTACATTCCAGCCTGGGTGACAGAGTCAGACTCCGTCTCTTAGGAAAAATAAATGAATAAAGACAGACAGAAATCCCTCTCTTGGCTACAACTCACGGCCAAGCCATGGACTCCAAATTCAGAGATGCCTCCCGCTTTCCATAAGGACCCCTAGCTTTAAGTCATTAGTGGTTCGGACTCCTGTGATCTACGAAGTTTGGAAAGACAAGAGCCATTGATGCAGTACGACTTGCAGCCTCCAAATGTGGCACAGCCCAGTGTGAATGAAACACCTCAAAACCATTGACCTGCCCATTTGCACTTCTTTCTTTAATCTTTCAGTGTGGCTTCAATCTTCCCTCTCACATTTTAAATTTCCTCTGTCTATGGAGGAGCATTGTCTATGGAGGAGCGTTTTTCACCCCCGCCCATCTCTGCCATCCCATAATCAGCTCTATGGAAACACAAGTCGGCCTCCTTGGATCTCCAGCCTCACAAACAGCCAGCACCTGGGCCGTGTGATGCTTCTTGTTCTAAGGGCACCATTGATTTATTAAACATTTTTGCATAAAATTCGGCATATGTTTTGCATGTTGGAAAGCTACCCCCTTCCCTTTTGTATGATAGAAACCCTGAAAGAGAGCAGGGATCTTGAGATTTGGGTGTCTGTTTCTGTCTAGATTTGTTGGCTTTCTGAATAGAGTATACTGCGATAGTTTCAAAAGCCTTTTTACTTTTGAGGAAGGCAGACCTCTGAGCACCTCTCTAAAATGTACTTCTAGACACTTCCAGGCATTGCCATCTTCCCTAAGCACATTTGCATGCTAGCTCTGTAGGGTGCTAGCAAGAGTCTGGGTTGGCATCAGGCAGAGCCAGCAGAAAAGCCATTTACTTGCTGTGTGATCTTAGGCAAGTCACTTAACCTCTCTGAGCCTGTCTTGAATCACTTTTGTGTGATGATATATTTCTGAAGATATATTTTTGAGATGATACATGTGAAAATGCCTGGAACACAGTAGGTTCTGGATTCATGTTCATTTATCTTCCTCTTTTTTCCTATCCCATTGCTTGATTTATTTCGAATTTATTATGAAAACCATACATCTTCTTTCAAATTGGTGTGATAATCGAAGGAGAAAATTTTCATAAAAGGAGTTAAACAAAAGTGGAAACACCACCACACGCAGAGCTCTGTGGTTCCTCTCCCTGAGTCGTGCATTTATTCACTCATTTTAGAAGAACTGATTGAGTGCTGGGTACTATAGAATCCTAAGATGCATAATATACTTGTGTCTCTGTTAACGAAAGCCCAAATAGGCAACTCTGCAGACATTTAGGCAACCAGGTCCTGGCCAAGGCCAACTCCTACCCATGAAGGATGCAAGAGAACTGGAAGAAGGCACGTGGAAAGCATGATAAGTGTGAAATGGGTACCATCAGTCATGACAGGCTAGCTCTCAGCTGCTACCCATCCTCTACCACACAGTCCAATCTCAGGCCATTCAGTGGAACCAACCGTCATTTTGGTGATTATTATCTATTACCAACATGTATTTATTTATTGTGTTCCCAGTGTCAGGTTTGGATCTGTGGATAGAGGGGAGAACAGAACTCAGCCATTGTCATCTTCTCCATGCCTCAGTTTCCTCACCTGTGACATGAAGATAAGAATAGTTCATACCTTATGGGCTTGTTGTGACAATGACATGGATTAGGATGTGTAAAATTCAAAGTGCTTGGAACCATGCTGTCACCTAGGGAGTGCTCTGAGAGCATTTGTTAAACGATCCACCTTCTGGAGTATCTATGGCAGGGACTTCAAATATTACTATCTAAATGTGCATCCATGGTGGTGCAGTTCACTAGCATAAAGAATGTTAAAAAATGCATTTCATTGATGATGTGAGCAATACTCAAGATAGATGGTTAGGGCCAGGTGCAGTGGTTCATGCCTGTAATCCCAGCACTTTGGGAGGCCGAAGTAGGCAGATCACTTGAGGTCAGGAGTTCGAGACCAGCCTAGCCAACATGGCAAAACCCCGTCTCTACTAAAAATACAAAAATTAGCCAGGTGTGGGGGCGGGTGCCTGTAATCCCAGCTACTTGGGAGGCTGAAACAAGAGAATCACTGGAACCTGGGAGGCAGAGCTTGCAGTGAGCCAAGATTGTGCCACTGCACTCCAGCCTGGGTGACAGAGCAGGACTCCATCTCAAAAAAAAAAAAAGAAAAGAAAAAAAAAAAAAGATAGATGGTTGGCTAAAATGACTGAACAGACACCTTTGCCCTGGAATGTACAAGATAAAAGAATCTGGCAAAGTTGTCTCCACCTTCAGAGGAGATTTCTAGGTCTAGACCTCCATTTGGTCTTGCTTCTGACTTCTGGCCCAACCAGAAGGCCAACTGACCCTGCTGTTGAACTGTGACTGCAAAATGATTCTTTCCTGCAAAATGTGTGTCAGAGTGCTGCAGAGGCAGAGTGGGACTTGCCGGGACCCACATGTGGGTGATTTTCTGCCTCTTTGTACATGTGGCAGAACGACTTTCATTGTAAAACCACCAGGTAGCAAGGTTGAGAGGGGGAGATGTATAGCTCCCACCTTCCTCTAATTATCAGAAACCCCTATTATTTCCAAAAGAGCCTGACAGCTGTTGAATGGACAAATTGGCTTAGGTCAGTTCACAACAGCTGAAGTGTTTAGAACAGTTCCTGCCACGTAGCATAGATCTCCCATGTTCAGCCATTACTACCCAGTAGCATAATTAGAGAATGGTCAAGTGTTAGACCACATGGAACAGATGACATTTGAGAAGCCTCAGAATTTATGAAGAGCAAGGTCAGGAGAGTGTAGCCAGAGCGAAACTTGGCCTCCCGGGACTGGGATTTAGTGCTAGTTCCCTCTCGTACCAGCTTTGCATTCCTGGGCAAATCAGAAACGCCCCTAAGCCTCGGTTTTCTCAACTGTAAAATGTAGTTCATTTGATCCATTTTGCCAGTGCAGTAATTAGGGAGCTGGAATGCTTCCTAAACACAATGCCTGCCCCAAATGTAAGCGTTTCTTATTTCCTTGCCCCTACTGATCTCCCTCTGTCCTCAAAGTCGATTATTGATCCGTGTGCTGTCACGGTGCTGCGTGTTGAGCAGCCATCCCTGCGATTGTTTGCACAGTGAGTTGTGCAGTGCTTATCAGTTGGCCTGGAGGCAGGTGATTTTGCCCTTTCTCCAGAGTTCATTTTCTCCTCCAACCCGCCCAGTCTGCAGAATGTCGATCTTCCAGCTCGCAGGCCTGGCTCACCCCCAGGCAGGGATCTCTGCAGAGAACATCTGTGGGACACCTGTTTGGGTACCCACAACATATCCCTTGCATCTGTCCTCTCAGCACTCTCCTCACTGCCCTGCCTGTGGCTCAGGGTCTCAACATCTCTGCCTGGACCTTTGCAGTAGCCTCAGCCCTGCCCTGAAATCCAGTCTTCACGGTGCCAGAGGAGTCATCTTCTAAAATACCAATCTGGTTGTGTCACTTATCTGCCTAAAACTCATCCTCCATGCCTCATTGCCTACAGGACTAAGTCCACACTGATTAGGGTGACACAGAATGCCCTGCTAACTGGCTCCTGGCAACTTTTGCTGCTTATTCTCTCCACCTGGCTTTATTCCTCACCATCCCCACTCCCCTGATACATATCCTAAACTCTCACCTTGTCTAATATCTTCATTTATTTATACTCCAGAAGAGTCTTCTTCCACCTCTGGTCCTTGGAGAGCTCTACCCTTTTCTCTTTAGAAACACAGTTTGAGGCATGGCATGGTGGCTCACACTTGTAATCCCAGCACTTTGGAAGGCCGAGGCAGGTGGATCACTTGAGGTCAGGAGTTTGAGACCAGCCTGGCCAACATGGTGAAACCCTGTCTCTAGTAAAAATATAAAAATTAGCCAGGCGTGGTGGTGCATGCCTGTAATCCCAGCTATTCAGGAGGCTGAGGCAGGAGAATCACTTGAATCCAGGAGGCTGAAGTTGTAGCGAGCCGAGATTACACCACTGCACTCCAGCCTGGGCAACAGAGTGAAAACATGTCTCACAAAAAACAAAACAAAACACAGCTTGAGGGGCCCCTGTGTGAAGCTTTTTTCCCCTAGAATCAGAGTCAGCTCTCTACTCTGAGGACTCCTCTGGCACCTTGTGAATTTATGGTCTTGAGACCCTGGTGTATCACTTCCGAGGACACTTTGAGGCCTTGACTGTGGTTCTTTCATCTTTGAATGTCTAGCACATGTGGCATACAGTAGGTGCTCAATCATTGCTGAATGAAACGGATGTGTTGATGTCACCTTAGGGGTGTGTGGGATAACAGGGATCTCAGAGGGGCATTTGGAAGAATAAAAATGGAAGGAGAAAGAGGGGCATGGGGAGGCAGCCTTAGAAGCCAGCAGTAGCACCCTCTGGAGATGACGGGCCCACAGATCCAGTTTATCTTTCACCTCTTTAGCCTCGGGGCTAGGTCAATAGGAAAGGCAATGACAGCACATAAGTAAGGGACACATTTGTCACTCGGCTCCTGGGAATTGATTCTTGCAGAAACAGATGCCTCCCTGGGCTGTCAATACTCTGGTTCCTGTGGGTTCTGGCTCCAGTCTGACTCATCCTCTGGCTCCCACGCAGATCTTTGCTGCGAGCTCACCTCGAGTGCTGGTGATCATAGGCAGGAATGACAGAGCTGGGGAGTTCGGGCTTTGGATTTTTGTACCTCCATGTTCTAGCCCAGTGATCCAGGACTGGTTATTTAGCCAGTGAGGACTAATAAAACCCATCAAATTAGATAATATGTGTGAAGATCTTTGCACATAACCCTTGCAAGTGTAGTAAGCACTCAATAAATGTAGCTATTCTTTTCATGGGCAGCCTGAAAGCAAGAAATTCAGCAATTACACAGAAATGCACCTATTGCAGGAGAAAATTAATCATGTATTTTCTATGACATCTTAATGGCTCTTTTGTGAAGCTGACAGTCTTCATTTGATTCCTCCTCCTGTGTACCTGGAGAAATCACAGTAAAAACCATTATACACTGGAATTATTTCTTGGAGAGAAAGCATCTATTTTTTTTTTTTGAAGCTAAGCTCGTTTTGTGGTTAGATCTGGGACTTTGTGATCACATAGAAGCCAACAGATCCTAGGGGTCTCTGGGTCACTTTTTAGGCAGTTTCTTCCACTTCTTCTTCGTGAAACCAGTTTTCTGATATGTTCTTTATAGATATGGCTTTGAAATATTTGCACTGGAGGTAGCACCAGCCCGAGAGAGGGATACACTTACAAGAAGAGCTATTGGAAGTTTCCCAGTTTTTAAGAAATCATTAGTTCAGCAGTGATTCTCAGATCAGCTAGCCAATTCCTCATTTTTCTCACAAGCAGTGGGGTGCAGGACCTGGCTTAGACTAACTGGCAACCTCTCTTCCCAACTCTACATTCAGTAACATCGCGCTATTGCTGGAAATCAGCCACATGGGGATATTTCCATCACAGAAATGGGCAAGCTCTACAGGTCAGAGCATCTCCTGCAGCCTGGAGAGCCATCTGCTTCGTGCTCATCAGCCCACCACTGTATCCAGTGGAGATGAGGAACCGAGATGGAGTGGCTCTTTCAATGGCACACAGTACAGTAGTTTAGAAGAGAAATGGTTATGCAGAACCTTTTAGAAGATGTGAGACTTGAGTTGGGCTTCTAAGTGAACGTGATAGAATAGATACTAGATAGGCAAATAGATAACAGAATGCCCCCCGCCCCCCCGCAAAGATGCTCATGTTCTAATCCCCCGGAATTGATGAGTATGTAACTTTTCATGGCAAAAGGGACTCTGCAGATGCGACTAAGGATATGGACCTTGAAATTGAAATAGTATTTTAGATTTCTGGGTGGGTCTAATTTTTTAAAGACCTGATGAGTCCTTAAAAGAAAGCAAAGAATGCTTTCTAGCTGAGTCAGAGAGAAGAGAAGAGAAGAGGAGAGGAGAGGAGAGGAGAGGAGAGGAGAGGAGAGGAGAGAAGAGAAGAGAAGAGAAAAGAAGGAGAGATTCCAAGTGTGAGAAAGACTGGACTTTGAAGGTGGAGAAAGGAGTTCATGAACCAAGGACATAGGTGGGCTCTTGAAGCCGACAGCCAGCAAGAAAATAGGAATCCACAACACAGACCTGGTGACACGTGTGTCTGATCCACAGAACTGTAAAAGAACAAATACGTGTTGCTTAAGCCACTAATTATGGTCATTTGTTATGGTAACAATAAAAAACAACTAATAGTGAGGCTAAAATTAGTTGCTAAAGTAGAAATAGGGAAAACGGGCAAGGGTAACGACATGAGCAAAGGCTTGAAGGTGGGAGGGAAGTGCATGTTTAAAGAATGGAGAGGAGACTCTTCCTCCACACGGAGATCTCATGAGGAAACAGAGTGGGAGGGAACTTGGGGGAAGACAGGTCTGGGGCTCTGTGTGGTGCCAGGGGAGCTGGTGGCAAGTAGCAAGGACATAAGCAAGACAGTAGGTGAATGAGACTGGGACCCGCAAATGCAGATGCCTACAGGGCAGGTCATCTGAAATGAGTAGAATGAGGGAGGCAGAGGAACACAGCCTGAGGACTGGGACAAATGGCAATTAACTGCAGGGTTAGGGGATCACTAGGGAGTGGTGGAGACTGCAGCTAGGCAGGGATCTCAGGCCTGACGTAAGGGGGCAGCCCCATCCAGTGTCAGCATCCTTGCCCTGCAGGAATGTGAGCCTCATGTGGCCAGACAGCTCATTTTTCTTTCTCTCTTTCCTTTCCTTCCTTTCCTTCCCTTCCTTCCCTTCCTTCCCTCCCTTCCCTCGCTTCCCTTCCCTTCCCTCCCTTCCCTCCCTCCCTTCCCTTCCCTTCCTCTCCCTTCCCTTCCCTTCTCTTCCCTTCCCTCCCTTCCCTCCCTTTCCCTTCCCTTCCCTTCCCTTCCCTTCCCTTCCCTTCCCTTCCCTTCCCTCCCTTCCTTTCTCCCTTCCCTTCCCTTCCCTTTCCTTCTCTTCTTTCTCTCTCTCTCTCTCTTTCTTTCTTTTTTTTAAGACAGAGCCTCGCACTGTTGCCCAGGCTGGAATGCAATGGTATGATCTTGGCTCACTGCAACCTCTGCTTCCTGGGTTGAAGCAATTCTCTTGCCTCAGCCTTCCTGAGTAGCTGGGATTACAGGCACCTGCCACCACGCCCAGCTAATTTTTGTATTTTTAGTAGAGATGGGATTTCACTATGTTGGCCAGGCTAGTCTCAAACTCCTGACCTCAAGTGATCCACCCGCCTTGACCTACCAAAGTGCTGGGATTACAGGCGTGAGCCACCGTGCCCCGCCTGACAGTTCGCTTTTGAAAAGAAGCCAGAAATTCAAAATGCTCCTGATACCCAAAAGTTGATGACGATTCATTGATGTTTGACCTGTGTGGGGCGACATGGTGCCTGTCACCTGAAGCATATCTGCAGGCCAGCTTCTGACCTGTGTTTTCCGGTCCCAGCTTTCTCTCTTCCTGGTTTCTGGATTCCAGGCTGATTCTCCCTTCGGACTGAGTAAGCCCCCAGGGTAATTACACAGTTCAGGAGTGGGAGGCTTCAGGGGTGCAGAGTCTGGACTTCCCACTAGCGAGGGCCCCAGTGATTCATTCTAAAAATAAGAGATGACATCATCCTTCCTCTTCCCAACCCCTCTCCCCGTGCATCCACCAAAGAAAAGGAAAAGAAAAAAGAAAAACGCTTGCTGGCATGCTTCCTCTTAACTTTTGGGGCCAAATGGTGTCAGTCAGGAGTGCAGGTGCCAGGTATAAAAGTGAGGGGGCTTTTAAGCATTTTTCTCGAAACATGCTTAAGGCTTGCATGGCCTCCGATACAGCAGTCCCTCTGAGCCTTAGTTTCCTTACCGTATAGGGTTTTGGTGAGCATCACATGGGGTAGACCATGCAATGTGCTTTGCTGTTGTTTCTTGATGTGTTGTATTTATGAATATGCAACCTAGACTGCATGCCCCCAAAGTGAAACATGCACACGCATGCATTACTTATTAAAAGTAATGCAAAAACCACAATTACTTTTGCACCGAACTTATAACTAATAACTAATAAGCCCTTCCCCTTAGACCCTGGCCTTTGGTGCTGAGGAAGAGCAGGCCCAGGTCAGGGCTGGCTGCCTGGGTGAGGGAGGGCAGGGACAGAACAGGCCGCGCAGCCTTCCCTCCTGGCCCCACCCAGACTAACCTGGAGCCTTTGGGAGGGGGTGACAGAAAGGGAGGGCAGCTGTTTGAACTTCGTGTTAGCAATTAATTTATGCTGCATTTTAACCTGAACTGAATTCAATATTATTCTTCCTCAAAGCTACTATCTATCCAATTCTCTACTAACTCTCTATGTATTGTAATTAATTCTTTTTACCTTTTGCTTTTGGATTTTTTTTGTTTGTTTGTTTGAGATGGAGTCTCACTCTGCCACCCAGGCTGGAGTGCAGTGGTGTAATCTCAGCTCACTGCAATCTCTGCCTCCTGGGTTCAAGTGATTCTCCTGCCTCAGCCTCCTGAGTAGCTGGGTTTTCAGGTGCTGCCACCACACCCAGCTAATTTTTGTCATTTTAGTAGAGACGGAGTTTCACCTTATTGGCCAGGCTGGTCTTGAACTCCTGACCTCAAGTGATCTGCCCACCTCGGCCTCCCAAAGTACTGGGATTATCAGTGTGAGCCACTACTCCTGGACTTCTTTTTACCTTTTCTGTGTTACTAGGCTGAGTGTTACTGCAGAAGCAAGTCTAAGTGCCAAAGCCTATATATGCAAAAAATTCAAGCGGGAGCGGCTGCCCTGGGTATTTGTCTCGGAGTTTGCCCTCCTGAAGGAGCAGATCTGCATTACCGACTGAGAGAGTTCAGCCACTTCACCATGTGACAACACCACAGTGTCATTTTTCTTTTGTGCAGTTTGTTACATGGGTATATTGTGTGATGCTGAGATTTGGGGTACAAATGATCTCGTCACCCAGGTACTGAGTGTAGTACCCAACATGCAACCTAGATTGCGTCCCCCCATTTTCAGCCCTTGCCCCCTCATTCCCTCCCGCTTCTAGCAGTTTCCAGTGTCTACTGTTCCTATCTTTATGTCCAGGAGTATCCACTGTTTACCTCTGAGACTGCAGTTTGACCAAAAGTCTCACTTGAGCTGACTTTCAGGGCTGAGTGGTGTCCGTCAGGAGCACAGGCGCCAGGTAAAACTGGCTGGACTGCCACTCTGGAAACAGGCTTAAGGCTTGTGTGGCCTTGGATAAAGGATAAAGCAGTCCCTCTGAGCCTTAGTTTCCCTACCTTATAGGGTTTTGGTGAAGATCATATAGGGTAGAACCCCCTTTCTTTTTTATTGAGACAGAGTTTCACTCTGTTGCCCAGACTGGAGTGCAGTGCCACGATCTCTGCTCACTGTAACCTCCGCCTCCTGGGCTCCAGCAATTCTCTTGCCTCAGCCTCTCGAGTAGCTGGGTTTACAGGTGTGCACCACCATGCCTAGCTAATTTTTATATTTTTAGAAGAGACAGGATTTCCCTGTGTTGGCCAGGCTGGTTTCGAACTCCTGACCTCAAATGATCCACCTGCTTCAGCTTCCCAAAGTGCTGGGATTACAGGCATGAGCCACCATGCCTGGCCTTGATGTGTTATATCTATGAACGTGCAACCTAGACTGCGTGTCCACAAAGTGAAACAGGCACACTGTTAAAGCAAACTAAATATGGCCTGATAAGGACTCCATACTTCTGTATTTGCATCTTTGCGGATGAACTGTAACCTAGTTTAAGAGTCAGACAAAATTGAAAACCTAACTTAATAGTATGCACCCATAACAATAGCTGAGTGTTGGCCAATCCCAGCGGCCATCCTTTGACCACTCACAGGCTGCTGAGCGTTCAAACTGCGTTCAAATAAGGCCAATGCTGAGCTGTAACGAATCTCGCTGTTTTGTAGCTCACTTCTGGTGCCTGTATGTCACTTTACCTTTTTTGTCTATAAATTTGTTCTGACCATGAGGCACCCCTGGAGCCTCTGTGAATGCTGTGATTCTGGGGTATGCTGATTTGTTATTCACTCATTGCTCAATTAAACCCCTTTAAATTTAATTCGACTGAGGTTTTTGTTTTATCAACACGCACGCACACTATATGTGATATCTGCTTGTTCCTGGATCCACTCCCCACTCCAACGTGTTCCTCTGCTGCTTTACTTTGCACTGGAAGGAGCTATTAGGTTGGTGCAAGAGTAATTGTGGTTTTTGTCACTGAAAGTAATGGCAAAATATCAGGCTCTATACCCAAAGGAATATAAATCATTCTACTATAAAGACACATGCACATGTGTCTTTCGGAGCACTGTTTACAATAGCAAAGACTTGGAACCAATCCAAATGCCCATCAATGATAGACTGGATAAAGAAAATGTGGCACATATACACCATGGAATACTATGCAGCCATAAAAAAGAATGAGCTCTGGTTCTTTGCAGGACATGGATGAAGCTGGAAGCCATCATTCTCAGCAAACTAACACAGGAACAGAAAGCCAAACACCGCATGTTCTCACTCATAAGTGGGAGCTGAACAATAAAAACACATGGACACAGGGAGGGGAACATCACACACCAGGGCCTGTTGGTGGGTGGGGGACAAGTGGAGGGAGAGCATTAGGACAAATACAATGCATGTGGGGCTTAAAACCTAGATGACAGGTTGATAGGTGCAGCAAACCACCATGGCACATGTAGCAGACCTGCACGCTCTGCACCTGTATCCCAGAACTTAAAAAAAAAAAAAAAAAAAAAAGATCAGGCTCTCTTGTCTGCCTTCCAGGTGGGTTTGGCCACTTAGGGGCACTAATGAAAGATGGGTGGACAGAAGGAGGTGCAAAGTTAGGGTGTCTTTTCCCTTCCCTTTCTTCCTGTGGCATCTCTGGAAACTTCTATGTCTCCATGATCTCAACTCCCCTAGAATCTGGTGGAATTTTACTGGTTGCTATGACAGGGAACTTCCTTGAATATATCCACGTGCTAAGTGCTTCACATGCCTCTTGATATATTTTAATCCTCTTAATAGCTCTATGAAGAGGATGCTGCAATTCGTAGCCCCATTTTACAGATGGGGACACTGAGTCTCAGAGAGGTTAACTTGCCTGCTGCTGTCCCACTGCCAGGCAACAGTGTAGCCAGCTGGTGAACCGAAGCGGTGTGACTCCGGAGCCCGTGCTCATTTTACTCACCGAGGGTGTCTGTGTTACAGGTAGTCTGTGCAGCCAGCTCAGGCCTCGCTGTAATCAGCAAACCACATCCCTAACCACTAGGCCGAGCCACCCCCACAGGCTGTGGCAGTTAAAGTTTTAACAGACACAAATAGCTGGGCCAGAGAAAGACTCTGCAGCTTTGATGGGAGACAGGATCCCATCCAGGCAGTTCTAGGAGATGGCTTTGCTTTGAACAGATAATTCAATATAAAGGAGAAGAGAAAATGGAGGGGTGGAGAGAAGGGAGAGGCAGGGAGGGGGTGTGGAGAGAAAGTCCCCTGTTTCACAGAGCCCAGCCCTGAGGAGGCACTCTCTGATGACCAGGGGGAAGGCTTTGAAAAGTGGAGGGGCAGCACCTCAAGCCCCGCTCCCTGAAAGTGGGGGTGGATCCCGGCAGAAATCACATGAGGACCCCTGCTGTGGAGCCGGGAGACCGGAAAAGAGTTCAGGTGATAAAAAAAAAAAAAAAAAAGATGTTAATAGAGGACTGAAATGCATCTGTCCGTAATTCCAGTCTTCTAATTCCAGTTTGAAATCCTAGAGAAAGAGCATTGGCAAGCTGCTGCATCCTCCAGCCCAGCCAGGCTCTGCTCACCCCGAGATGCTGCTCGAAGCCGGGCACATCTTTCGTTGGTTTACGATGAGAGAGTCCCCGTGTTAAATGTGGCCAAGCAGGCATCTGGGTTTCAGCCACTCTCTCCCTCCCTCTCCCAGGTCCCTGAAGCCTTTGCTGGCCACAGATGATAACATCTGGAGAGGACCCCTCTTCCCACAAAAATGGGTTCACAAAAAAGGAACCCTAGTCGGATGTGGTGGCTCACGCCTGTAATCCCAGCACTTTGGGAGGCCAAGGTGAGCAGATCACTTGAGGCCAGGAGTTCGAGACCAGCCTGGCCAACATGGCGAAACACTGTCTCTACTAAAAATTAGTGGTGGCGCACACTTGTCATCCCTACTGCTTGGGAGGCTGAGGCATGAGAATCGCTTGAATCCAGGAGGCAGAGATTGCAGCGAGCCAAGATTGTGCCACTGCACTCTAGCCAGGGTGACAGTGAGACTCAAATGAAAAAAAAAAAAAAAAAAAAAAGGAAAAAGGAACCCAAAGGATGCTTCCAGTCCATTCTCCAGAAAGAACATTTTCAAGCACAAAAATTGGTCCTGTATTTTCCCTACTATAATTTTTTGGTGCCTTCTTATTCTGCTTAAAAAAAAAAAAAAATCAAACTCCTTACTCAGTCAACTAGGCCCTGTGTGATCTTGCCCTTGCCTTCTGGAAACCTCACCTTGGACCACTCTCCCCTTCATCTACCAAGCTTCAGATGATCAGCACCCTCTCCATTCCTTAAACACACCCCACTCTCCATCTCTACCACAGGGCCTTTGCACACCCAGCTTCCTCTTCTCGCGCCTCCCTTCCAGCTGCTCCCTGGAAGCCTGGCTCCTTTGAATGCTCCGGCCTCAGCTTACACGCCTGGTGGTATTTTTCTTCAGAGAGGAGGTCTATTCTTTTCTATCTCAACATCCTTTTTAGTAATCCCCCGTTATGTGGTTAATTTATGGATTGCCTGTCCATTTCCCTGGCCTTGCAGGATTCAGGGAATGTCAGGCTTGTCTGACTTGCACAAGCCCCTGCCCTCAGTGCTCAGTGTCTAAGCACAAGGTGGGTGCTCAGTGGATGTTTGATGATTCCATGAGTGGTTGAAGGAGGACAGTGAGCAGGAAGCAGAGCTGGAAGCTGCTGCAAGAAGAGTGGGACCTGCCAGAGGTGACCATTCCTGGAGGGGCAGGGACGCAGAGTCAGTAGCCAGGGGCTGGCTGGCAGAGAGGGAGCCAGAGGCAAGAGGCAGCCTCTGCAGATGTGCTTTCAGGGTGCCCAGCCTTTCTGTTGGCATCTTACCCTCCACTGGTAAACCCTGTGTGTGGTTAGAGTAGGTGGATGTGGGCTTTGATGCCTTCATTTCATTTGGGTTGGTTGGGCCAGGGACACCAGCTTCTTATGCATTTCGCTCATTTCTTCTTTTTGCACATCTATGCAACAGCAATAAAGCGGTGAGTGGTTATTCCCCACCCCACCACATGTTTTCGACTATTCTGAGATCATGATGGGAAAGCATGATAAGAGACATGATGAGTCCGGGCATGGTGGCTCATGCCTATAATCCCAGCACTTTGGGAGGCCAAGGCAGGTGGAACGTCTGAGCTCAGGAGTTCGAGACCAGCCTGGGCAACACAATGAAACCCAGTCTCTACTAAAATACAAAAATTAGCTGGGCATGGCGGCATGTGCCTGTAATCCCTGCTACTTGGGAGGCTGAGACAGGGGAATCACTTGAACCCAGGAAGCAGAGGTTACAGGGAGCCAAGATCACACCACTGCACTCCAGCCTGGGTGACAGAGCAAGACTCCATCTCAAAAAAAAAGAAAAAGATACGATGAAACAGAAAAGAAAGACACTACAGCGGGCAAATACAGACACATAAATGTGTGCAAATCATACATGTTCAAAATAATACACATTATTATTTAATATGTATGCTTTATTTACACAAAAGTGACCAGTAGAAGAATTAAGAACTGATTTAGCTATCTTGGGAAGAAGGACGGAGGAGAGGTGGGTGAGGTTTTGAGTGAGCTGAGTCTTCATTTATCCCGGTAGAAGGTCAGTAGTTAAAGTGCATAGTTGATAAAGCAAGAAGTGGTGGTAGAAGCACATTATTTGGAGATATGGAGGTGATCACCAGAACTAAAAACAGAAACAATTTTAACATTTAAAAAGAAGTTGCCTCTGGGTTTGAGAGGGGAGGACTATTTTTCATTATGAGCCAGTTAGTGCTACTTATTTTTAAAATTATGTGTACCTATAACTTTGTTACAAAATTTACATTTAAAAAGTTTACATTTAAATTTACATTTAAAAAGTATGCAATTCTGTGGTTTTGATAAATTTTAAAAATATTTTATCTTTTCTAAAATATTAATACATTTATTTTGTTTTCTCCAAAAGATAAGGACAAGTGAAACTGCAGCAGGAAGAAAGGGACAGGTTAGAAGGAATAAATGCCACTTAAAAATCTGGAAAACAGGCCGGATACAGTGGCTTACGCCTGCAATCCCAGCATTTTGGGAGGCCGAGGCGGGCGGATCACGAGGTCAGGAGATTGAGACCAGCCTGGCCAACAGGGTGAAACCCCGTCTCTACTAAAAATACAAAAATTAGCTGGGCGTGGTGGCACACCTCTCTAGTCCCAGCTACTTGGGAGGCTGAGGCAGGAGAATCGCTTGAACCCAAGAGGCAGAGGTTGCAGTGAGCTGAGATCGCACCACTGCACTCCAGCCTGGTGACAGAGCAAGACTCCGTCTAAAAAAAAAAAAAAAAAAAAAATCTGGAAAACAGGCCGGATACAGTGACTTACACCTAAAATTCCAGCACTTTGGGAGGCAAAAGTGGGTGGATCACTTGAGCCCAAGAGTTTGAGACCAACCTGGGCAACACAGTGAGCTCTCATCTCTCTCTCTATATAAAAAAAATCTGGAAAACAAGTTGAGGCTGTGTAACTGTGCATGCTGTGCCTCTCCCAGGCTTTTCAGGCTAGTTGCATGGCCTGTTGCTTTTTCTGGCATGTTCTCTCCCGTTCTGCTCCATTCTGTGATTCTAGGAATAACTCAGGTCCTGGACAGTCATGCAACCCCAGCATCTTTCTTCACCATACAATTGTGGGTAGAGAAAATTAATTACAAAGAAACCCACATGGCCGTGAGCAGCGTCAGTAAACTGTACATGAAAATCAAAAGGTCCCTGAGATGTCCAGATCCCTTCAGTGGAGTGTACTTCCTCACAGAGCCGAAGGCAGTGCAGATGGGGAGCTCAGGGTCTTCCTGGGGCACCTTCCCCAGGTAGCCCCACGTGGTCACCTTCCTGCAGTCTCGCTGAGTCCTGCAGACATCGCTGCCATTTCCCTGGCTCCTGGACTGTCTGAATTCTACTTGGCATTCCTCGAAGCTTTAGACAGAAGGGAGAATGAGCGACTCCAGTTTCTCTTTAGCTGGGAGCCATCTCCCCCTCCCTTGCTGCTCTTTCCCTCTTCTCCCACGGGTCACTCACACTGCGCTGGGAGCTCCACTTCTCTGTCAGCCCCTCCCTGCAGGGCCCTTCCTGGGCACTGCATTCTGCCACATCCCTGCTCTTGACTGCTGGGCCTTGCAAGGCCATGTCTGCAGACGCTGTAGTTCCGTCTTTACAAGTGTGACTATAAAATCATGTGACTATTAATTTTATTTTTTGAAATAGGGTCTTACTTTGTCACCCCACTGGAGTGCAGTGGCACAATCTCTGCTCACTGTAGTCTCGATGTCCTGGGGTCAAGTGATATGCCTGCCTCAGCCCTCTGAGTACCTGGGACTACAGGCGTGCACCACCATGCCTGGCTAAGTTTTGTATTTTTTGTAGATACGGGGGTCTTACCATGTTACCCAGGCTGGTCTTGAACTTCTGAGCTTAAGAGATCCACCTTCCAAAGTGCTAGGATTACAGGTGTGAGCCACCACACCGGGCCTGTGACTGTTATTTTAAGTCATCAACACCTCCAAATGTGTGCTGTCCTCTTGGACACTCTCAGGCCCTTTGGAAAACTCAGGAATTCTAGTCATGCTGCCATGAATCCTGTGGGGATCCACTTTCAGATTCCACGTCCCAGTAGCTACTTGGTGCCAATCTTCAGCCTTCAAGCACAAACATGAGTCCTTTGGGGGCTATAGCCTGCTTCTCTCAAACAGGCCACAGGCTGGAAACCAGGCATGCTCAAGAAAGGGGGTTAGCTTGCTCATGTGGGTGTGATGGTCCTCTGTGAGTGTCCTCGCCTGAGACTGGAAGAAAGCCGGCCTTACCAGAGCTCAGTCTTTGCATTAACCCAATGCATGTGTTTTCTACGGTGTGAGCCCGGGCAGGTCCGTGGTCCCAAGGCTTGGTGGGGAAGATGCCATGGTGCTTTGACAAAGCATGGAGTCATCACCCATGTGACCCCTGCTCCTTTCCTTTTTCTCTCCTCTTTTCCTGACTGTCCTTAAGGAAACTCTCACCCTCTATTTGTCCTCTGCGGTCTTGTCTTTCTGTCCTTTGGCGGCAGGGAAAGGACGCAGTCGGCATTTCTACAAACAGCTCAATACCCGGGCTTTGCCAAGGGGCTTTCTCTTATCTCTCGGCTCTCCATTCACAGAACGATGTTCAGGGCCGGTTTCAATTCGGGGATTAATCTAACCAAAGTACAGAATTTACTTCTCTGCATGGAGAATGTACTCCAGTCTTGTTTATCTGTCCTCCTCTCAACCCCTCCCTGTTGCACCCTAATCTTTGGAGCTTAAAAAGGCTTAAAATGCTTCTTAGGCGTGGGATAGTTCTTATACAGCAACTATTGATGAGCTAAACAGAAATGACTTCGAAACTTAGTGTGTGAACTTTCCTCCTTGACCGCGTTGCTGCATGTCAAGCAAAAGGGGAAGGAAAGAGTCATCCTGTTGTCTCATTTTGTCAGATATTTTCTTCCTGGGAAAAGGGTGATCATCAGGATGTTCGAATCTGGAACCTTGACTCTGCCTTTGAGGCAGCGATGCAGAGCCAGTCCCCTCCCTTCAGCCACTCAGCTGATAAGATGGTGATAATCAGCACGGTGGCCTCACCCCAGCACAGCCTAAGCCCAGGGACTCTGAGCTTACCCTTATAGGAGGAGCCATTTCCTTCCACATCATCCCGCTGTTTCCACTGATTCACAGCAAAATGTCATAATATAATGTAAATGTCAGGTATTATTATTATTGGAGCAGAATCTATTTTTTTGTTGAGATAGGGTCTCACTCTGTTGCCCAGGCCAGAGTTCAGTGGGGGTGATGACAGCTCACTGCAATCTCGACCTCCCAAGCTCAAGTGATCTTCCTGCCTCAGCCTCCTGGGAAGCTGGGACTACAGGCACACACCACCATACCCAATTAACTTTTCTGATTGTTAGTAGAGATGGGGTCTCACTCTGTTGCCCAGGCTAGTCTTGAACTCCTGAGCTCAAGCAATCCTTCTGCCTCAGCCTCCCTAAGTGTTGGGATTACCAACGTGAGCCACCGCATTTGGCCCCAAGTTGCCCCCTGCAGTTTGAAAACTGCTTTCACATGCATTATTTCATTTGCTGCTCAGTACAGCCCAGTCAGGTAGGTACAAAGATTCCCATTTGCCGGATGAGGAGACTGAGGTTCACAGAGGGGAAATGACTTGCCCAAGGGATCTAGTTACTAAGCTGTTGTGTTAGGATTTGACCCCAAGTTTCTGAATCCTCAGACCTCCTATGACCCATTCCAGGTCCGGCTGCTTCTGGTAATGATGGCAAAGTTGCAAGGTAGAGGTGAGTGGTGATGGTGGGCAACTGTGGGTGCAAGCACTTGGCAGTGTCAAGAAAAGTAACCTCCATGATTCATTCTCACATCAAATCAGTTGCAGGCTCCATTCAACAGGATGGGAAGGGAAAGGACTCAGAAGGTATCTGAGTTGAAATGCACACGTGAAGAGCATTTACCTTGTGAGTTGGGGAATTAGAATCCAGTGACATTCAAACCATGTTGGGTATGTGAAGCTTACCATGCACATGGGAATGGGGCTGGAGAAGGAAGGACAAGGCCAGATGATTGAGAGAGTGTGGATCCTTCTTGGGGAAACAGAGGTTGTGCGTCTCTTGATAATGCCATGCCTTTCCCCTCACTCTGCATGTTTAGACAGGCTGAGCTGGACAAAGAAGGACAATCTATGAAATGCTATCTAGTCCTAGCAGCCTTCATCAAAGCTGATTTCAGAGAGAAGCTGCAGAAACACAAGTTTTGAGGCTGGAAACCTTTTAGGCTGACATTAGCTTCTGAAACTATTGCTTGCATTGTTGAGGAAACAGTAAATACCCCATGCTTTCTTTTGAAATGTTTGTATATTGTACTTATGTGGAAAGAGAAAATTGGCATGAGGTGAAAAGAAAGGAATTTAGTAATCAGAAGAGAGGCCAGGACATATTTATGGAAATCTGTGGATTTTTTTTCCTGAGTTTTGGAGGAGCGAAGCCCCAGGCTGTCTCCTCTAAATCACCCGAGGAACATGTGATATCTACTCAGGGACTCCTGGAATACCCAGTGGTGTCCTAATGAAATAATAATGGGCACATTCCCCTCTCCTCAGCATTTCTACAGGGAAGACTTACCGTTCCCCGAGACAGGGATTAGACCTGATAAATTACACTTCAGGACGCAGGATACACACACAACGTCAGGGCTGCGTACACACATGGATGGCCCTGAGCACAGAAAATCCATCATCCTCAGCTTAGACACACAGCAGGCGCCAAGCAGCAGGAAGTGGCCTGGAATATGTCCCAGTGAAGTAGTTCGTGGAGTAGAGAAGGAAATGCCAGCAGTAATGCAGAGGATATTTACCTCGGGGGGATTCTGTGGCCAGAGAGACTTGGGCACTGCATCTGTGAACCGTTGCCATCTTCCTAAGAGCCTTTTGCCCATCCTTGGGTCTACACAAGGACTTCTCAACCTTGGCACTGTTGACACCTCAGGCCAAACAATTCTTCCACCAGGGCCCAACTCTGTGTGGGACTAAGAGCTTGGCTTGGGGTCTAACTGATCTGTATTCAAATTCCTCCTGTGGGTCCTGGTGAAAAAGTCACACACACACTGGCTGTTAGATCTTTGGTAAGTTGCTTACTTCTCTAAGTCTCAGTTTTCACATGGAGGAAATGGGGATAACAGTGGTCCTTTCCTGGCAGAGTTGCTGGGAGAAAAACATGAGATGATGCCTACAAAATGCTTAGCACGTCCCAGGTGCAGTGAATAGTGATCCTTGGTTATATAACAAGGTGTGAGACACAGGGCTGATCCACAGGGAACTTCCAGTCTCATTTCATTAGAGACTAGGAGAAGTCAAAGATAGAACCATTTGGAAATCTTCAATGCCAAAGAGGGGCTAGAAGGCCTCTGAGGAAAGGAGGAAGCACTGGGTGGCAGGTGGTGCTCACCACAGAGGTGGGACGGCAGAAGCTACGGGAACAATTGGCTCATAACCATCTCCATTTACACTGCACTTGATCTACAAAACTCTTCCTCATCTGTTGCCTCATTTGATCCTTAAAACACAGTAGGGCAGACCCCAAGAGACCCCTTTCTTTTCCCTATAACCAGGAAAAAGAGGCTCCCAGATTATAAGCCAGATTTTCTAACTCCAAATTCACTCCAGTTTTCAAAGAATTAGAGTATGGTTAAAAAAAATAGTACTTAATACTATTCTGATGATAGCTACCATTTGTTGTAGGCTGCAATGTACCAGGCGCTATGCTAAAAGCCTTGAAGACATCACTGCATTTCACTGTCTGCAGAGCCCTACTAGGGAGGCCCTCTTAGCATCTGCTCTTTGCGGTCAGGGAAGTGGAAGCTCAGAAAGATTAAGACACTTGCTCAAGGGGGCAAAGCTGGGATTTGAATCAAGACGGATCTGGCTTCAAATCTGAATGTCTGAGCGCTGACATTCTGCCTGCGCCTCCAAAGAGAAGCACCACAGAGCTCCCTGTCCCCTTGCTCCCCAGGGCCCAGTGTTGTGTGTATAGATTGGGTAATGGTGGGAGCGGAAGTTAGAGGAATGATTGTCTTTATACCTTCAACTTGGACAAGCCCCGCCAACCCCAAGGCTCCCCGAGGATCAACCAAAAAGGGGGTGTTAGCTGAGTGTGGGGTCCAGGGTTAGTGAGCACCCCATTCAGTGGGGCACCCCAAGGGGTGCCTGCTGCCACCTACCTCCTCCCAGCTGTAAATGAGGTCACTTTGCTACTGTGTCTCCCAGTAGGGTGAGAAGTGAAGGCTTGCATGGGTCTCTGAGCTTCCAAACAGCAACTCGGGACTGTGTAGTCCTCCGGCTGTGTGCCTGGGTCTCTCTCCCTAAGAGCAAGCTCCTTGGGGACCGTGTCCATTTGCGCTTTGCACCCCCAGCTTGCGGCAGTGTTCTAGGCCCAAAGAAAGCTCTCAGTGAATGTTCCTGGAATAAATGAGGGAATCCCTGAATGAGTGAAAGGTGGTCTTTTATTTCATAGCATTCCTGGCCTCACTCGTGCTCAGGATCCAGGGATAGAACAGCATCAGAGGTCCCTGTGCACCATCCTCCAAAGGCCTGTGTGACCTGAGATACCTCTTCATAGTACTCTTTATACTACTGCTACCTGAGATTCGTCCTGAAACGCTAAGACGCATCACCGTACCTTCATACCAATGGCTTCAAGAGACCATTCTGCAAATCTCATGTGCCCTCTCCTGGCTTGAAACCTTCAAGCTCTTACTCCGGGAACAGGGAATCCTGAGAGCAGAAGTCCCTCCCTGCCACTCCAGCCTTGCCCTGCCTCTCTCAGGGGCTTCTTTAGAGTGGGTGGGGAGGTGGGGACAAGAGGGCACATCCCTCGGTTACACTTTCAACAAGGAGAGCCACTCAACTCCACTGGGGCCGTCTCCAGCTCCTCATCAGTTGGGAGGAGAATGATGTCACAGCGATGTTTTTACCTTTCCTATTAAGACATGTTTGGGGATGAGAAGAATATCTGAGTAAATACAGGAATCAGAGAAATTCTATCTGTATCCTATTTATTCCCAGGAAGGGAACAAGGAGATGAAAGGATAGGAGCCCTGAGAAGAGTCAGTGGCTTCCTGAGGGTGACTCATCTTCGGGAACATCTAAGGGAACAGCTCTTTATCTGGGCTCAGGCCCTGGGAACACAGGACTTATGGGCAACTCCTTTACCAGCAGAGCGTCTCCTCAGAAGCTCAGGACTCGCGTGACAGCTGTTCCCCTTCAAGTCTGAAGTCCAGCCCTGGGATGGGGCTACAGCACAGTAGTTAAGAGTGTAGGCTCTGCAGTCAGACTCCCTGGGTTCAAATCCTGCATCTGCCCCTTAGTAACAGCGAAAGCTGAGGCAAGCTATTTAACGTCTCTAAGCATCAGTTACCCATCTGTACAAGGGGGATGGTTATTCCCTGATAGGTCTTAGTGAAGATGGAGTAAAGTTGGAACATACCTAGAATAGTTCCTGGCACATAGTAATTGCTCAGTAAATGTTAGGTATTATTATATAGCACACTTAACCCTTCTACAGCAAATTGTCTTTCTAGCTAAACTGAAACCTTCCAGAACCTTCCAGATTTTTAGTCTTCTTCCGGCCATCAGTGGTAAAAATTCTCCAAAGATCTCCTCAATAACAGGCCTGGGGTGAGAAGGCCTTCTCTGTTTACTGGCCATGGCTCAGAGATGTCTCCTTTGGTTTGGTAGAGCATCCGCACCTACGGGTCAAGGGGCCCATAGCACAGGTCCACGTGACCCCTCAGGAACGCCTGCATCATGTGAACTGGTGGAAATGGCACAGACACAGGAGAGCAGACACTGGAACCCCCCAGCCCCTCCCAGAAGAACACACTGATGGACCATGGCCAGCTGCTGTTAATCTGTGGATTCCTGAAGCCTCTCCTAGTTTGTGTCTTACTGGAGGACTTAAACAAAAGAAACACACTCTGTTGGTTCATATCAGGGTAGATTTTCTGTGTCCCTCAAAGGACTTCCCAGAAATCATGTCAGTGATGAAAACATGCACTGTCTGTCTAAAATCTTTAAAATGTTAGGTATTGGATAAAAGACAATTCTCATGCACCCAATGCTTGTTATGTGTCCAGTACTAGACTAGACTTTTATATGCATTATTTCATTTGGTTACCACCATAGCCCTGTGAATGAGGTACTCTATTATCTCCACTTTATGGATGAAGGAACCAAGGTTCAGAGAGGTTAAGTATCTTGCCCAAGGTCACACAGCAAGGAAGTGGTGGAGCTGAGGTTCAAATCTAGGTCTGTTTGACCTTAGAGTCCAAGTGACTTTATTACCCGTTAGGAAATGGAGTCTTCTAATAGAGGAATTGTCCCTCTGACCTCCCTTCTGATTGTTCGGGTATTTCAGTGAAATATGTACTTTCTTTCTTAGCAACAGGGACATTAGGAGTCCTGTGCATGAGACTTACTGTTCCCTATTACCAAAAAAATTTTTTTCCTACTCATTTTAGGTGGTATTGTGAAAAGGATACTTGACCCAGATATGCAGTGTCTTTTGGAATAACCATATCGCAGTGAATGCCTCTTAATTAAGCCATGACCTTCACCCAGTTTGTCTTTTTCCTGAATGTGCTCTTTCTTTTCCTACCCAAACTGCTTTGAGTAAAAGCGAGGCTGGGCCCAGAAAGCATGAACTTTTTTTCTGTCTTTTCTCTCTAATATCTGCAGCTCTAGCTCTGGCTCCAGTCTCCCATTTACAGCTGCCCACAGGAAATTGCATAGATGTCCCAAAGGCTCTCCAACTCCACAGGCCTGAAACAAAACACATTCTCTCCGCCGTGCCCAACCCCCCTTCCTGGTGGAGGTGCTGTTATTCTCCCAGCCTGTGGAGCTCAAGGACAGAGAAACCATTTGGATGGCACCACTTTCCTCACTCTTAATGTGCCAGGAGTCAGTGCGTCCACCAAGCTTTCCTTTCCAGCGTCCCTCAGCACCTTGTCCTGAGTTCTAGCCCTCCTACTCAGTCCCTTTGCAATCCACCTGGCACTGCCCGCCAGAGATCTTGCCCCCAAAGGACTGATACCACAGTTACTTGCCCAGCAGCCTATGGCGATTCTCTGTTGCCTATTGCTTTAAGTCAGCTTGAAGTCAAGGGGCTCCATAACCCAGCCTGTCTCTAATTTCCTTCCTTTTCCTACCAGATCTATCTCTCACTCATAATTCAACTTCCTTTACTGCCTCCAGCTAAAATACTCTCCTCCTTCCTCTGTACATCTTTAATCTACCCATGTGCCAAGAACTGGAAAGGTAAATTAGATTGTATGCCATTTTCCCATTCTGCTTAACTGTTATAACTACCTGGAGCTATATTATGAGAATAATTCCGAAATTATATTCATGATCTACGTGAAAGAGATCTGTAATTGATTAGTGATGTCTGCCATGTGTAAGGAGGGAAAGAGTGAAGCAAATAGACTGGCTAGAGCCAAGGATAGCAGCCTGCCTCCTCCATGCAGCCCTATGGATCACCTTGCCCATGACGAATTTTTCATATTAATAATAAACATATGATTGCAGTGGGCTCTGAGAAGAAAAATACCTGAGATATTGCCTTTTAAAAAGCCATGGTGGTGCTGGGCTCGGCGGCTCATGCCTGTAATTCTAACACTTTGAGAGGTTGAGGTAGGTGGATCACTTGCGGCCAGGAGTTCAAAACGAGCCTGGCCAACGTGGCAAAACCTTGTCGCTACTAAAAATACAAAAATCAGCCAGGCATGATGGCGCATGCCTGTAGTCCCAGCTACTCGGGAGGCTGAGGCAAGAGAATCGCTTGAACCCAGGAGGTGGAGGCTGCAGTGAGCCGAGATCCTACCACTGCACTCCAGCCTGAGTGACAGAGCAAGACGCTATCGCAAAAAAAAAAAAAAAAAAAAAAAAAAGCAAGCAAGCCATGATGAAGAGTCTATTTACCCAGGTTTTTAAAATCACATCTCACCCCGTTCTCTCTCTGCACAAGACAATTAAACACTTCACTTGTAACAATAATGGCTAGCTTTTATAAGAACTTACTCTGTGCTGGCATCATGCTAAGGCTTGACACATATCATCTCAGTTAATCATTATAATTTTGCGAAGGAGGAAGGAGGTACACCTAATAGGCCATTTTGCAGATGAGGAAACCACATTCAGAGCAATGAAGTGACTCCTTCGAGGTCACCTAGGCAGTCAATGGTGGGGCCAGGATACACAACAAGGGCTGTTTGATTCCAAACCTTGGCTACTAGATGAATGGGTATTTTTGTTTCTTTATTAGTGTATGGTGTTGTTCACTTTTGATGAAGATGTTAGAAATAGACAGCAAAATCTCTGAGGGCATAAATTTGTCACACACTTTGCTATATTTTTCCCTTCCACACCCAAGTACCTAACACAGTCCTAAGTCAGAGTTGATGGAGTCTCTAATGCTCTTTTTGCGGCTGCTCAGGCCCTATTAATTACAGTTTCTTGTTTATTTTAACATATTTTCAAGGCCCGAGAAGAAGGATCACCTTACATACAGTCTATGGAGAACTGGGCTCAAAATGACTCAGGGATCCCAAAAAGATTGTGCTCCAGCAGGTAAAAATATCCCCCTCTGTGGAGGCAATGAAATTACCAGCTTTTCCAGATGCAGCAGCAACTTTTGGCCACAAGAGGACAGTAAAGACAAGGCTACCAGGACCAAGTCCCACCAGCCTCTCCATCCAGGCTTCATAAGCAAGCGGAGACCTTGGCAGTAATTACTGTTTCTTTTATTACGGCCACTGTCCTACAATCTTCAGATGAAACGCACCTCAACAGGCTGATGCAAAGATCTAATGACTTCCCTGCAACTTCCAGCATAAACGAAGCTAAAATGACCATTTATTCATGCATGCATTTGTTCCATCTGCATTCATTGAGCATCTACTGTATTATATAGTGGAGATGATGGGCAACTACAGCGAGAGCCCCAGTACAGGTTTCCAAGAGGCATCAGAAGCACCAGAGGAGGCGCTGTGCTCTAAGAGTCCGGAGGGCATCTCTCAGGAGGCGACGTCTGCGCAGGGTCTTGGAGAAGGTCCGGGAGCTCACTAAATAGAGATGGCGGGGGGTGTGGAGGCTGAGGCAGGAATCCCGGACAAAGGGAAGGGGGGATGGCAGCCACAGACATCACTGGAGCGGATGTGAATCTTTGCACTGCTTGCTGTGGGCTGGAATTTGAAATTTGATGGCTAGTTTTGGAATGAGATTTCTGAGACTCTCCTCTGTCTTCTTTGGTCAGGTTTACAACCATCCATGGGAGTGGAGCTCTAGGCTCTGGCTAAAAAGGAGCAGTGGGGACCTCCTTTTCTAGAAAGTTCTTGTGATGATAGCCTTTCTGAGCAGATTTGTGGAGTTTCCAGTCAGGTCGCTCAGGATCTTTCTCTGGGGGAAAACTCAAAGGGGCCTGTGCAAGGCTAGGCAAGAACACAAGGGGCCCTCCCAGCTCCCTCCTACACTGGGCTGGAGGTGGGCTGAAGGCCCAGCTCTGTCCTCAGAAAAGCAGCCACAGTTCCTGAGCAGGTGGGTTTCCAGTCCTGCTTTTTCTCCCTGAGCTCTTTTCCCCAAATGGCCCTTTCCCCTTTTCTGCTGCTTAAGCCTTGCCCAGATTCTGTGGCAAATGACAACCATCTTGCCAGCTGATCTGAGTCACTGGGTATAGGAAGGGGCCAGAGCTCGCATGGCCTTCAGATCTAGACTCTGCCTACATCTTGGCTATGTGAACTTGGACTTGACATTTAACCTCTCTGGGCCTCTGTTGGCTTGTAGTGAGGTTGACAGAATACAGAGGTAACTGCCTGTGTACTTGGGTCCCAGGTGAGGGCCTAAGCTGGGTTCTCCAACTTTCCTGAGTGCCTTGGGGACACACTAGGTATGTCAGGGTGCCAGGATCACCTGGGCAAAGGGCCACAGCTTAACCTCCCAAGGACCCAATGGGGGAAGTTGAGGGCCCTCCATCCCTCAGTGGGAAATCCCAGTGGATGAACAACACCCAGAGACTATTGGGCCAGGCTGTCACTGCTGTTTCCTCTGGTGCTGCCCCTTAACCCACAAAAGCTGGAAGTTGAGAGGCCTGGAATGAACAGAGGAAGGGCCATGTGGGATCCGGGCCCCTGGGGGTGTTGGAGGGACCATCATGGCCCCTCTCAGCCACTTTTCACAGAAGGGGACATTCTCAAAGGGAGTCAGAGACTGGGCTTGCTGGGCTGATAGAGGGTTTGCCTGGATCGCAGTCAGGGCTGCACGTCTGGCCAGGACGGTGAGAGGGAGGACATCCACGCAGCAGCTGGGGAGCAAAGTGGACAGGGGTGGCTGAACCCCAGGAGGAGAGAGTGTCAGAGATATGTGGCAACTGAGAGAAGGCCCTGCTGGGTCCATTCATCATCATCATCATCTTCATCATCATCAGGATAAGACATAAGAACAATAATAAAAGAGTAACTTTGATTAACAAGCACCTACCATGCCCCAGACATTTTCCACACACAAAATCTTCACAGCAGTACTTCCAAGTAGGTGGCATCATTGTTTCCATCTTACGGATGAAGACACCGAGGCTCAGAGAGTCTAGGCAACTTGCCAGCTTGCTTTTAGCAGCAAGAATCAGAATTCAAATCCAGACGTATCAAACTTCAGTCTTTGGCCTCTTTTCAGTTCCACACTGCCTCCCTGAAAGAATTAGTCACTCTTGATCCAAAAGATTCCCATTATTTTTTTCTTTGATGATGTGGTTACTCTGAGTTAAAGTGACTCTAACTCAGAGGCAGATTCTGAAAACTAACTGATGCTTAAGAGCTGAGCAGTGACAAAAACGGAATCCTGTGTGCGGGAAATGGAGACCAGCCCTGTGCTGTCAGCGTCTCGCCACCGCGCCTCCCATTCAGTAGCCCAGCAGGCTGGGCCAGATTTGCAAGATCCCCTGTCCCTCCTCATGCTTGCCTGGAAAGTAGACATTCCCTTCCTTGCAAGGATGGGACCTCCAGCTCCAGTCCCACTGAAAGCCAGTGACTGAGAGCCAGACACACCTTGTTTCAAGTCCAGATAGTGGCTGTGTGGCCTTGGGCAAGTCTCCTAACCTCTCCAGGTCTCATCTGTAAGATAGGGTACTGCCCGCCTTGCAGAAATCTAAGGTGCCACAGGTGATAAAATGCACTATTATTTTAAACACCACTGGAAAAGTAAAAAAATAAAAATAAAATAAAATGCTGTGAATTAAACTAGGATTTAATGCTGACATGCCACGCCTTGTAAGAGACATCCAAATGTTGGTGATCTCAAAATATGAAGTGGAGGCTTGCTTTAGAATTGATAACAAAGCGTAATGTTCTCCACACTCAGCCTCGGCGCAGGGCCTGGCTCAGAGCCACTGGGAGCCAGGGTGGGGTTTTGTTATCTGCATCAACCCCTGTTTATAGGGTCCCCATCAGAATTCCCTCTGCCCCTGGGGTTATCTTCCCGAGCACACACTCTCTCTGCACTCCCTGAGCGCTCAGGAGCAATTTTTCCCTGGGCAAGAACTTGGACCCAAGTCCCTTCAGAAATGGAGAGAAGAAAGTAACTTTAAAAGTTCTCAGGGAAGATTTGATTTTTCTGTCTCTTTTCTCCGTGAGCATGTCAGACTCCTACCTGGCTCTTTGAAAGTTAGAACATTAGCTGGGTCAGCGGGGGAGCCGAGTAAACTACAGAACTTCTGCAGTTCAGCAAAAGTTTTCTTTCCGCCGAGGCGTGATTGAGCTCGCTCGCTCGCTCTTCTATCCCTAGCTCTCTCGGCCTCTCGCTTTCTGAATAGTGAAGCTTTTTTACCTTCTTGAAAGGCAGTCACGAGCTGTCTGAAGAGGCAGAAGTCAAATTTGGTGGTTCCCCAACTCTCTGCAGCCCCACAGAGCCACCAGCAAGGGCCCACAAACCCCTGTCAGCCGGTAATTGGCGATTCATTGAGGAGCCAGCAGTCATCCATCACCGTGCAGACTAGCATCCCAGCCAGAGCAGGGAGGGCCACCACGCCCAGCCCCACACACCCACCTAATTCCTCCATAGCTTTGACCTCCTGGTTCTGGACCGCTCACTTCCCCTTGGCTAGAAAGTAGGAAAGAGAGGGCTTCGACAGTCACAGATGCTTCTGGTTTTGAGCAGGAGCTGATGTGGACTCTGTCAGTCCCCTGTTCTCAGCCACCCACACTCCCTCCCATGGGTGAAGGGACCCAACTCACCATCTTACCACCTGCTGCCTGCATGCAGGATTCACCTGGGCCTCACCTGCAAATACTTCTTCCCTATGTGTACCCGTGTGCAACTTACAGTCATGGCAAGGCCCACCCACCTCTATGACGACCATTTGACTTCTTTATTCTCTGAACCACCTGCAAGCGAGTGTTTCTTATGTATGCGCGCATTTGGACAGAGCGCCTTCCCTGCTCCTCCAAAACATTTACTGTCTGACAGATGCAGAATGTTCTGGAGACACCAGTAACAGCTCCTAACCTATGGTGGGAGTCCCAGGCAGGGGAGTCCATGAGTGTTTCATTTTAGTAAAAGTGAACCATATTTTTGCCTTTTGTTTGCTCAGTGATAGTCTTTTTTGAGGAGACAAGGAGAAAGAACCAGGTTTAGTTCAAGGGAGAGAGGAAGGCAAGTCCCCTTGTCGATGGGTGGGGAACCCAGCTGGGCACTCGAGACTCAGCCACAGCAGCCGACTGGTGAGTCCAGGGAGAAGGACTGGCAGGGGCTGAGCCAAAGCCTGGAGTGGCTCAACTCAGATTCAAAAAAGACTTGAGTATTGGCCCAAAAGAGATGGAGTAAATCTTGAAACAGTTGCTGAAAATTAGAAGACAGCGAGCTATAGCAAATGGACGCATTCAACCTCAGTTTCCTTATCTGTTGACTGGGCATTAATGATAATACAGGTTCAAAATTCCTTCCTGTCATTCTGAAATGCAAAAAGTTTTGAAAACAGAAAAGGCTTTCTTCCTTTTTCTTTTTTTTTTCAAAAGTTTGGCACCGAGACTGATTTAGTGGTGAAGTCTGACCTGAATTGATATAAGGCAAATTCGAATTATTTGTCCCACCAAATGTAAATATTCACAGTTTTCACCCAAAATACCAATGTGTTTGATCCAAGGGTGCTACTGCAGACCCTATGGGTGGCTGGTGGTGTTACATAATGTATGATCCATGCCCCGTATTGTTCCTTTTCTAAAATCTGAAGGGGAAAAAGGTCCATTTTTTTAACATTTATTTTTATTTTAATAGTTTTTGGGGTACACGTGGCTTTTGGTTACATGGATATGTTCTTTAGTGGTGATTTCTGAGATTTCAGTGCCCCCATTACCTGAGTAGTGTACACTGCACCCAATATGCAGTCTTTCATCCCTCACCCTTCCCAACACCCCCACCTGAGTCCCCAAAGTCCATTATATCATTCTTATGCCAAAAGATCGATTTTATGATTTTATTTATAGAGATGGGATTGCGTCAGGTTGCCCAGGCTGGTCTCCGACTCTTGAGCTCAAGTGATCCGCCGGCCTTGGCCTCCCAAAGTACTGAGATTGCAGGTGTGAGCTACCACACCCAGCCTAAAAGGTCAATTTTAAAACACACGAGGCCCCAAGCGTTTTTGGATAAGGGCCTAGGACCGGCAATACCTTCCTCAAAAGATCATTCTGAAAATCAAACGACGTAACACATGTAAAGCATAGCACAGGACTTGGCACCTAGTAATCCTGTGTCCAGATTCTACCTCCAAATTGCATTCCTGCCAGTTTTGGGCCCCAGACAAAAAAGACAGCTGGGCAGTAATTTGAAGAGGGACCTCTTCTCTCAGGGACCAAAAGGGACTTCTCCTAACACTAGGAGAAACTCCAACATGTCCCCACCTTACACCCCCAAACCATATTTCTCCCAGTGAATCAAGATACACACCCTTGATGACTCCCAGTTTGCCTATTAAAATAAAAGTCAGTTTCTAGAAAGAACGTTGTATTATACACAGCTTTCTTCCCCAGCTGCTTTAGGTTGCAATACTCCCTGTTGGTTATGAAGTTGAAAATACATTCACATCTGTCCTTGATCTGGTAAGTTAAGAACATAAAAACTCCGCAGCACAAAGGCATTCTTCCGTACCCCTTCCAAAAGGGCAGTTCCCATCAACTGCGTGGGTTAGTAACAGCTTCTTTACATATGTTTTTGATGCCGAAACTGTAACATTTGACTTTTTTCCTGCTGCTCCAAAGTGTTATCCAAATAAATAAGAATTAGATGATGTTTGTTTAAACTTAGATACATGACCTAAGATTCTTGTTTTTCTTCTGACTTCAGCATAAGGCTTAGCTACTTAATCCCTACACTTTAAAGCATGTGATTTATTTTATTTATTTATTTATTATCAAATTCATTTATGCTGTGAATCGCCTCTTCTTTGGCAAATATACTAGCGAGAATGTTGTTATGTATTCTCAGCAAGGTGGAATGAAATCTATATTGAAGTCTTATGGCTAAGTGTGGACCACTTTACTTCCTTATCTGGAGCAGTGTAGACTCTTTTTGTAACTCCCAACCCTGGCCACCTGACTTCCAGCCACTGGCCGCAGGAGGAGTAGGTGTTGAGAGATTAAGAAATTTGAGTAGCCGGAGCCCAAAGGGCCTTCCAGGCATGGAACTTCCACTTTTAAAACTGGGAAATTCCTGGGCAGACTGGAACAAAGTAGTTATCCTAGCATGGATGTGAGCATGCAGTGTATCAAAGCAGCCCATCCGAATGACCGGATCGGAATGCAGGGGCCACTGTCTGATGGTTCAACCTTAACTCCAAAGAGTTTGGCTTATCACATGATCATACAACCAGAGGCAGGGAGGGAAGGGAGAGAAAGGAGGCTAGAGAGTGTGAGGACTGGCAGGAACCAGGGGGCCCAGCTTCACCTCAACAGGTACCAGCCACCAGGGACCAGGGTTGGGATACATCTCTGGAGAGGCTGGTGAGAGCAAGGGGTGACATAAGGAGGAGAAGCCCATTGGACGTGCCTGTCCCGTCATGCCAGGGTAAAACAGAGCCCTGCCACAACAAACAAACAAACAAACCAACACCACAACAATGACTAGCTAGGCTGTCGCAGGGAGAAGGGCCAAAGATGGACTGAGAAAAACCCAGAATTAACTGAGATCACATTCTGAAAAGAGTAAATATTTGTCCCAAAGAATTAATCTTAAAGATATTCTTTTAAATTGAATTTAAGAATGTCAAGTATGAGGTTTCTTTTTTGTTGTTTTTGTTTGTTTGTTTTTGTTTTTTCCCCTGCAGTGGAGGTACAAGGTAAGTTGACATTAGTTATAGGAAAAAAGTTACATTCTGAGACACACTTGAATCTCAGAGTATAAGTGTGAACAGCCTTCTCCCACTGGGGATTACGATTATTACGGCTTCCATTGCCTTTAGGATAAAGTTCAAATCTGTACTTCAAGACCCCAGGTGGGGGCTGGGTGTGGTGGCTCAGGTCTGTAATCCCAGCACTTTGGGAGGCCGAGGTGGGCAGATCACCTGAGGTCAGGAGTTTGAGACCAGCCTGGCCAACATGGCAAAACCCCATCTCTACTAAAAATACAAAAATTAGCTGGGCATGATGGCACATGCCTGTACTCCCAGCTACTCGGGAGGCTGCGGCAGGAGAATTGCTTGAACCCGGGAAGTGGAGGTTGCAGTGAGCCAAGATCATGCCACTGCACTCCAGCCTGAGAACCAAAGCAAGACTCCATCTCAAAAAAAAAAAAAAAAAAATACCCTGGATGGCACAGGCCTGCACTGTTCCTTTTTAACTCCCACCTTGTACCATTGCCTCCCTTCCTTTTCAGCGCCCAGTGCACTGGCCTGCTTTCCATGGCCCACTCTTACATTTACTCCTGCCCCACGGCCTTTGCATATCTCCCGGTCCTTCCTCCTGAACACTCCCCTTACTTCTTCTCTTGGATCAGTCTTATTTCCCTTTCTTAATCCACATTAAATGTTGTGTTTGTTGTTTGTTTGTTTGTTTGTTTTGAGACAATCTTTTTCTGTCACCCAGGCTAGAGTGCAGTGCTGTGATCTCGGCTCACTGCAACCTCTGCCTCCTGGGTTCAAGTGATTCTCCTGCCTCAGCCTCCCAAGTAGCTGGGATTACAGGCTCCCACCATCACACCTGGCTAATTTTTGTATTTTTAATAGAGACGGGGTTTCACCATGTTGGCCAGGCTGGTCTCGAACTCCTGACCTAGGGTCATCCACCCATCTCAGCCTCCCAAAGTGCTGGGATTACAGTTGTGAGCCACCATGCCTGGCCAAGTGTATTTTTTTTTTTTTCTTTAAGGATACAATTCATGACCTCTGAGTTTAGATCATAAGCCTCTGTTATTACCTAGATTCAATGGTAATTCATCATTTGTGAACGTCTTTTGAATTTCTAACTCAACCACCGGATTGTAAGTCTCTTAAGAGTAAAAACCAAGTCTGTTTTGGTTAGTGCTTTATTTTTATTTTGTCGGCAGTGCCTAGCACATCTTACATTTGTGGAAGGAGAGAAGGAAGTCGGGGAGGGAGGATGGAGGAAGGAAGAGAGAGGAGGGCTGAAAGTAAGAAAGGTGAGAAGGAAGGGTGTAATATTTTACTGTTATGTAGAAGCACAATATTTTGTTAAGAATTTCCATTCTTCCTAAGCATTGTGACTTCCTTAGGGCAAAGGACCTTCTCTTATACTTCTACATTTTGTCACTGCTATCAGTTGGGGCAAACAATAGACTAACCAAAACCAAGCTGGGCAATAAAATGCTTTGGTAAATAAGGGATTTGGAAAGTTCTGACCCATTCCTGAGAATCTAGAAAACCATATTCTTGCCCAAGGCTAGTCATATGCTCAGGAAAGACCTGAGGAGGTCCTAAGCTCCCACCTCTGGCAGACCTTCACATGGGGAATAAGTAGTGACTAAAGGCTGAGGTAGAGTTGTCAGTTGCCTGGCTGAATGCTGAGGGTATCCTCCAACACACACACAAAGCTCATTCTCAAAGACCAGAAGATTTATTTAGTTTATTTGTTTGTTTGTTTCAGACATTTCTCTCTCTCTCTCTTTTGAGATAAGGCTCACTGTTTTGCTCAAGCTTGAGTGTAGTGGAGCAATCATAGCTCACTGCAGCCTCAACTTCCAGGCTCAAGTGATTCTCTCACCTCAGCCTCCTGCATAGCTGGGACTACAGATGTGTGCCCCCATTCCTGACTATTTTGGGTTTTGCTTGTTTGTTTGTTCGTTTTGTAGAGACAGGGTCTCACTATGTTGCCCAGGCTGGTCTTGAATTCCTGGACTCAAGCAATCTTCCCACCATGGCCTCCAAAGTGTCGAGATTACAGGCATAAACCACTCCATCTGGCCTGTTCCAGACGTTTAAGAAAACCTCTGCTCAATCACTAGCTGACTACTAAGCTAATAGAACAGAGACTTCAGTAGTCGCAAAGGACAGAAAATGCAGACTTTACAAAATGAGTTCAGAGACATCATTAAACAAACAACGAGTAGTACACCAAGCAGCAATTAAAAAAAAAAAAAAAAAACAAAACGAAAAACACCTCCAGAAGGGAGGGGAATCTGATTTCCAGAGTTGCCACATTGTAATGTCCAAAATGTCCAGTTTTCAACAACAAAAGTAAAAATTATGAGGCTTGCAAAGAAACAAGAAAGTATGGCCCATACACAGGACGAAGAGCAATCAGTAGTTCCTGAGGATGCCCAAATGTTGGACTTACTGAACCAAGACTTTAAATCAACTATCGTAAACATGCTCAAAGAGCTAAAAGAAATCATGTACAGAAAACACACACACACACATCAGAATGACATATTACCAAAGAGAGAATGTCAGTAAGGGACAGAAATTTTAGAAAGGAGCCAGATAGAAATTCTGGAGTTTAAAAGTACAATAATCAAGATGAAAAATTCACTAGATGCACTCAAAAGCATATGTGAGCAGACAAAAGAAAGAATCAACAAATTTAAAAATAGGGTAATTAAGACAATCCAGCCTGAGGTACCGAAAGGAAAAAAGAAGAAGAAGAAAAGTGAACCACTTAAGAAAACTGTGGAACACCATCAAGCAAACTAACATATGCATAATGGGAATCCCAGGAGAGAAGAGAGAGAAGGATAGAAGGAATATTTAAAGAAATAATGACTGAGAATTTCCCAATTTTGATGATAATGTTAATCTACACACCCAAGAAGTTCACCAAACTCCAGGTAGGATAAATTCAAAGAGATCCACTCTAAGACATACTATAATCAAATTGTATAATCAAAGACAAGAAGAATATATTGAAAACAACAAGAGAGAAGCAACTCACCATGTGCAATTGTTAATAAGATTAACAGCTGATTTTCTGTCAGAAACAATGGAGGCCAGAAGGCAGTGGGAAGATACATGTAAAATACTGAAAGAGAAAAAAAAACTATCCCAAGAATTCTATATCTGGCAAAACTATGCTCCAAAAATGAAGGAGAAATTAAGATATTCCCATATAAACAAAAATGAAAAGAATTAGTCACTAGTAGATCTTCCCTAGAAGAAATACTAAATAGAGCCTGTTGAGCTGAAATGTCTTTCAGATCATAACTCAAATCCATTCAATGAAATAAAGAAAACCGTTAGAGGTAACTTCGTAGGTAAGTATAAAACATACCAATAGTATCAATCTATTTTTGGTTTGTAACTCCTCTTTTTCCTATATAATTTAAAAAACAAACTATTGCACAAAATACTACAAACCTGTGTTGATAGGCACACAATGTACAAAGATGTAATTTGTGACAGTAACAGCATAAAAAAGAAGCAGACCAATATAGAATCAAAGACTTCGAATACTGTTGAAGCTAAGTTGGTATTAATCTGAACTAGAATGTTATAAATTAAGATGCTAATTTTAAAATCCATGGCAACTACTAAGAAAAAATGTATAGCAAAAAAACAAAGGGATGAAAGCAGTATCCTGGAAAATATCTACTTAGCACAAAAGAAGGCAGTGATGATAGAACTGAAGAACAAAAAAGATATAAGACATAGAGAACAAATAGCAAAATGAAAGCCTTTCCTTAACAATAACTTTGAAAGAAAATTGGTGCAACTCTCCATTTAGAAGACAAGGTTTGGTAGAACTATATGCTGTTTATGAGATATTTGCTTTACATTAAAAGAAGGAAATAGGTTGAAAGTGGGAAGACAGAAAAAGATATTCTAGAAAACAGCAACCAAAAGAGAACTGGAATAGCTATGCTAACATCAGATAAAATAGACTTTAAGGCAAAAATTGTAAGAGACAAAGAAGAAGATTAAATAATGCTAAAAGGATCATCTTATGAGAAGATTGTAACAGTTATAAATAATATATATCTAACAGACCCCCAAAATATAGAAAGCAAAAACTGACAGAATAAAGGGGAGAAATAAACAGTTCAATGAACCAGAAACACAAGGGAACTTCTTCAACCTTAAGAACATGCATAGAAATCCTTAGTTAACATTATAGTCAGTGGTGAAAGACTAAAAGCTTCCCCCCAAATCAGAAACTAGATAAGAATGCCTGCTCTTAGTACTTTCATCTAACATGTTACTGGAAGTTCTAGCCAGGGCAATCAGGCAAGAAAAAGAAATAAAAACCATGCAGATTGTAAAAGAAGACATAAAACTTCCTCTATTTGAAAATGATATGATCTTAATATATAGAAAACCCAAAGAAGTGGGCCAGGCACGGTGGCTCAAGCCTGTAATCCCAGCACTTTGGGAGGCCGAGATGGGTGGATCACCAGGTCACAAGATCAAGACCATCCTGGCTAACACGGTGAAACCCTGTCTCTACTAAAAAATACAAAAAACTAGCTGGGCGAGGTGGCGGGCACCTGTAGTCCCAGCTACTCGGGAGGCTGAGGCAGGAGAATGGTGTAAACCCGGGAGGCGGAGCTTGCAGTGAGCTGAGATTCGGCCACTGCACTCCAGCCTGGGTGACAGAGCGAGACTCCGTCTCAAAAAAAAAAAAAAAAAAAAAGAAAACCCAAAGAAGTCATGCACAAAATACATATATATATATATATGTTGGTGCAAAAGCAATTGTGGTTTTGGACTGTGAACTTTGAATTATTATAACTAGGCTCAAACATATCTTCATTAATCAAAATAGGAACCATTACACACTTTTGCCAATGAGAAATGTTTGTTTATTCCTGCAGCATAAAAATTAGTGCTTTGGGATTAAATGAACTCTTGGAAAGCATTTTCTGCATCCTGCTGGTTGTGCAAGCGTTTTCCTGCAAAAAGTTGTTGAGATGCTTGAAGAAGTAGTAGTTGATTGGTGAGAGGTCAGGTGAATATGGCAGATGAGGCAAAACTTCGTAGCCCAGTTCATTCAACTTTTGAACATTGGTTGTGCAATGTGTGGTCAGGCATCATCATGGAGAATAATTGGGCCCTTTCTGTGGACTAGTGCTGGCTTGTAGGCATTGCGGTTTTCAGTGCATCTCATTGATTTGCTGAGCATACTTCTCAGATGTAATGGTTTTGCCAGGATTCAGAAAACTGTAGTAGATCAGACCAGCAGCAGACCACTAAACAGTGACCATGACCTTTTTTTGGTGGAATTTGGCTTTGGGAAGTGCTTTGGAGCTTCTTCTCAGTTCAACTACTGAGCTGATCATTGCCAGTTGTCATATAAAATCCACTTTTCTTTTACTTTTTTTTTTTTTTCTTTTTTGAGATGGAGGCTTGCTCTGTCTCCCAGGCTGCAGTGCAGTGGCGCAATTTCAACTCACTGCAGCCTCTGCTTCCTGAATTCAAGTGAATCTCCTGCCTCAGCCTCCTGAGTAGCTGGGATTACAAGTGTGCACCACCACGCCTGGCTCATTTTTGTATTTTTAGTAGAGATGGGGTTTCACCATGTTGGCCAGGCTGGTCTCAAACTCTGACCTCAGATGATCTGCCGACCTCCGCCTCCCAAAATGCTGGGATTATAGGCATGAGCCACCACACCCAGCCTAAAATCCACTTGTCATTGCACATCACAATCCGATCAAGAAATGGTTCTTTGTTGTTGCATAGAATAAGAGAAGATGACACTCCAAAACGACAATTTTTAAAATTTTCACTCAGCTCATGAGGCACCCACTTATCAAGTTTTTTCTCCTTTCTAATTTGCTTCAAATGCTCAGCAGCCATAGAATATTTGATGTTGAGTTCTTCAGCAATCTCTCATGTAGTTGTAAGAGGATCAGCTTCGACGATTGCCCTCAGTTGGTCGTTGTCAACTTCCGATGGCTGGCCACTACACTTCTCATCTTCTAGGCTCTCTTCTCCTTTGAAAAACTTCTTGAACCACCACCACACAGTACGTTTGTTAGCAGTTCCTGGGCCGAATGCATCACTGATGTCTCTGCTGCTTTACGACCCATTTTGAATTCAAATAAGATCTCTCAAATTTGTTTTTTGTCTAACATCGTTTCCATAATCTAAAATAAAAATAAACTAAATAGCAAGTAATGTCATTAGCAAAAAAATAAAGTGAGAAATGTGCATTAAAATGATGTATAACATAACCACATTTATTTAAGAATAGTATTCCAATATCAAAGGGCAAATTTCAACAATGCAAAAACTGCAATTACTTTTGCACCAATATACAAAATAGGTAGTATTTCTATACTCTAGCAATGAACAATCTGGAAATAAAATTAAGAAAATAATTCAGTTTACAATAATGTCAAAAAGAATGAGATACTTACGAATAAATTTAATTAAGGAAACCTAACACTTGTACACTAAAACTATAAAGCATTGTTGAAAGAAATTAAAAATACCTAAATAAATGGAAAGACATCCTGTGTTTACAGATTGGAAGACAGTATTGTTAACATGGAAATACTACCCAAACCAATCTACAGATTTAATGCAATGCCTATTTTCTTAGTTCATTTGAGCTCCTGTAACAAAATGCCATAATCTGGGTCGCTAATAAACAACAGAAATTTATTTCTTACAGTTCTGGAGACTGGGAAGTCCAAAATCAAGGCACATGCAATGTCTGGTGAGGGCTCACTTTCTGACTCATAGATGGTGCCTTCTTGTGGTGTCCTCAGTGGAAAGGAGAGCTAGCTCTGGGAGGTATCTTTTTTAACAGCACTGATACCAGTCATGAGGACCGAGGCTTCATGGCCTAATCAGCTCCCAAAGGCCCCATCTCTGAATACCATCATTTGGAGTTTACAATTTCAATAAATGAACTGCAGGGGAGGTGGGGTGGAGGGTGGATGAAGGGGAGGACAGAAACATTCAGATCATAGCACCTATCAAAACTCCAGTGAGATTTTTTCTTTGCAGAAATGAACAAGCTGATCTTAAAATTTACGTGGAATGTTAAGGGACACAAAATAGCTAAAACGGTATTGGGGAGGAAAACCTCATATTTTCTGATTTCAAAACTTACTACAGAGCTGTAGTCATGAAAACAGTGAGGTATGGGTGTAATGCTAGCTTCATGGATAAATGGGATGGGATTGAGAGTCCAGAATTATACGCATACATCTCTGGCCAATTGATTTTCGACAAAGGTGCCAAGACCATTCAATGAGGAAGAATAGTCTTTTCAACAAATGGGCTTGGGTACAGTGGCTCACACCTCTAATCTCAGCACTTTGGGAGGCCAAGGTGGGAGGACTGCTTGAGCCCAGGAGGTTGAGGCTGCAGTGTCACACCACTACCTTCCCAGCCTAGGCAATAGAGCAAGACCTTGTTTCAAAGAAAACAAAACAAAACAAATCAAAGACAAACAGTACTGAGGCAACTGAATATCCACATGAAAAAGAATTAATTTGTCTCTCAACCTTATACCATATACAAAAAGTAACTCAAAATGGATCAAATACCTACATATAAAAGTTAAAATTATAAAACTCTTAGAAGAAAACATAGGTATAAAACCTCATGATCTTGGATTTCTTAAATGTGACATCAAAAGCACAAGTCACAAAAAGAAAAAAATAGAAAATTGGATGAACTTTGTCAAAATTTAAAACTTCCACGAACCAAAATAAAATATTAAGAAAGTGAAAAGACATAAAACATAATGAGACAAAACACTGGCAAATCATCTATTGGATTTAGTATCTAGAATATAAAAGGAACCCCTAAAGCTCCATTAAAAAAAAAGACAACCCAATTTAAAATTCAGCAAATGACTAGAATTGACATCTCTCCAAAGAAAATATGCAAATGTCCATATTGCACTTGAGAACAACATTCAACATCATTAGACATAGGGAGATGCCAACCAAAACTACAATGAGATACCACTTCACACCCACTAGGATGCCTAAAATTTAAAAAGAGAAATAACAAGTGTTGGTGAGGATGTGAAGCAATTGGAACTTTCATACATTGTTGTTAGGATTGTAAGATAATGCAAATGCTGCAGAAAATAGCTTGGCTGTTCCTCAAAAAAAATTGAACATAGCATTGCTATACAACCCAGCAATTACATTCCTAGATTCCCAAGATCATTGAAAACATATGTTCAAACAAAAACTTGTACACAATGGCTCAGAGCAGCCTCCGTTTTAATAGCCCCAAAGTGGAAACAACCCATATGCTCATCAACTGATAAATGACTCAGCCTGATCTATGTCCATGCAATAGGTTATTCAGCCCTAAAAAGGACAAACACAGATGCTTCTCGACTTATGGTAGAGCTACCTCCTGATAAACTCGTCGTAAATAGAAAATATCTTAAGTCCAAAAGGCATTTAATATACCTAACCTACAGAATATTATAGCTTAGCCTATCTTACCTTGAAGTACAGTTTCTACTGAATGCATATCACTTTCCCACCATTGTAAAGTGAAAAATCATACCCCAAATCATTGTAAGTTGAGTAGATGCAACATCATGGATAAACTTTGGAAACATTATGCTAATTGTAAAAAGCCAGACACAAAAGGTCACATATTACATGATTCCGTTTATATGCAATGTCCAGAATAGGCAAGCCTATAAATACAGGGAAATTAGTGGCTGCCAAGGGCTGGGTTGGGTGTGGGGAAATAGGATGTGACTGCTTAATGGATTGGGGTTTCTTTTTGGAATGATAAAAATGTTCTGCAATTACATAGTGGTAATGGATGTACAGCATTGTGAATGTACTAAAAACCACAGAATTTACCACGTTTTAAAATGGGTAAAATGATTAATCTACTGTTATGTGAATTTTATCTGAAAAAAAATTTACCTATTTATTGATCAAATCTGTACAATGTTCCCACTGTCCTGGTAACAGTTAATGTATTAAGAGCTTAATAGCACAAGTATCCCTAAAAGAACCTTTATCAGTTAGGAATGCTTATGGCTGCATGTAAGAGAAATCCAACCAGTAATGTCATAGCCATAAGGACATTTACTACAGGTTGGGTATCCCTAATCCAAAAGTCCAAAATCCAAAATTCTAAAAAAAAGCTCTGACCTGATACTCAAAGAAAATGCTTATTGGAGCATTTTGCACTTTAGATTTTAGGATTAGGGATACTCAATCAATAAGTATAATGCAAATACTTCAAAATCTGAAAATACTCTGAATCAAAAAGAATATTTCTGGTCCCAGGGATTTGGGGTAAGGGATACTCAATCTGGATTTACTTTACAAGCGATCTGAAGGTAAGTGATCTTAGAACTGGTCTGAAAGCATGATACTGTCATGAAATAGCAACTTAGTTTTTTGTCTTCATGCTTATTACCTTAGAGTTAAAAGATTAAGAGGGTCATACACACAAAGAGGGAAAGTTGATCACTTTGCTTTCTTCATGGTAAAGTCTCATGGAAGGCTCTTCTCTTCTTTTGAGGCCCAAGGTTTTGTAATAATGGAAGACCTGGCCTTCTTCTGGTGTGGAAGATAGGATTAATTCTTCCATTACTTTCTCTGTGACTTTGACCTGGTTATTTCCCCTTCTCTAGATGTCAGTTATCAACCTTCTCCCAAAGAAAAGATGCTGTTGTACTACAGGGTATCCAAGGCCACTTTGAGGTATACAGTTCCCACTTCTTTAACTTTTGTTCCAAAGGCACTAAGAATAAACCTCATTAAAGGCTTCTGGCTCATTCTCTATGGAAGTACCCCTGGTTATTCCTTCGGAGACAGACTTCCCTTGTGTGGCAGAAACCTCTGCAAGTTCTTCCTGCTTTCCACTTCTACTGAGCTTTTCAGCTTCTGGGAACTCTGCAGTGGGCTAACCGGTGACCCAGAATGGAGCCCCTAATCATTTCTTCTATTCATCCTCACACTTATCAATGTTTGTAAATGCTTTTTAAAAAATACCTCATTGCCTATATTCTCCCACTAGATTGTAAGCTTCTTAAGGGCTGGGGGCCATTCCCACCAGAGGCTTCATCCTTAGCCCTGACACACGGTAGGCACTTACCAAACAGTCACCAATGGATAAGCGAGTGAACAGTGCTAAATGTAGCTATTGGCAGCCAAGTTGCACAAGGCCAGATGGCTCAAAGTTCAGGACCACATGCAACGTGTGTGAGGTCAGCCAAGCACTGATGTTGGAGAGCTCCACTGGCCTTCAGTGAGATGATAGCTCTGAAATGGGGAGCACTCATTTGCATCAGGAGCTCAGGACCCTCTGGGAAGGATGATAATAGAACCTTACACATTGCTCCCTGAGATTCAAAGCCCTGGCCAAAGTTCTCCAGCAAGAAAGAAAGCAAGGGGCTCCCTAAAAGAACTTCTTGGTGGTAGAGATCAGAAAAGGGAATGTCATCCTGAGCTGATGACCCAGGCTCATCCCAAGGTCCCAGGAGTTTTGCTGGGGTAGGGAGACTGGCCCAGCATGGAGTGTGCTGATGGCTGGTACCCTGGCTTTTGTCATGCTTTGAGAATGAATTGGCAATTCATGATAGTGAATTAAAAGAACAAACCTGAGGTCCTTGGTGGAACACGCTGAGATCCTGGCAGGGATCTTGAACACAGCAGTTTTCTGTGAAGGACCAGCAGGGACACCCCATGGCAGTGGCCACAGCAACAACTCAGCATACCACTCAGCCACCGCAATTCTCTGTTTATTCAGCAATTAGAGAAAGGATTAAAAATGTTCACTTCTTCATTTAAATGCTCAGGATTCAGGAATGAGGAAGCCGTCAAGATGGACATTCTGCTAGTAGTAAGTGGATAGTGTTCAAATAATGAACTGAAAAAATAGAAGAGATGATACCATATCTATGCCTATGCCCGAAGCTGGAGGAGCATACAATTACACAAATCATACATGCATTCCTACATCATATAGCAAGAACAATTAAAAATAGGTGAAAAAAGGAAGGCAATGAAAACCAAAGCTAGAAGACTTCTCTGGTGACTGGAGATGGAGGTTAACTCACAAATTTGGGGCTGTGGCACTCTTGCCATGTGCGAGAGGTGGGAAAGACATTTGTCTCTAAGTTCCTGAGAGTTGATGTGAAGTGGCAAAGACTACAGGTGTCCATAAGGTGCATCCATACCTATTGGTTGGATATTATACCTGAAAGCACCTTCTCCCATAAATCCTCATGCAGTAGTCACGGGGTTACATCAAGGACAAAGCCCCAGTGACATCTCTACTGTACCAAGTGACAAAATGATACAGCTACTTTATCCTCAGCTACAGCATCCTCAGTGAAAGTTGATGGCCCACCTGCCCCAAGTGCAGTTCAGTAAAACAACCAGGAAAAACCAAGATCCATGCTTTTCCGATGATCCAAGGCATTTCCTTAACCCAAGCACAGATTTGTGTGTGTGTGTGTGTGTGTGTGTGAATGAATGAATGAATGAATGAAGGGACCATGCATCCTTTGGAGCTCAGCTGGCCTTTTGGTAGCTGGTGAGGAGCCAGGAGCTGTAGATAATACATTTTGTCAGGAACTCAGAGGGAAGCTTCTGGTACCCAGTGGTTCAGAGCACCAACTCAGGAGCAGACTGCCTGAGTCTGAATCTGGCTCCCTGACTCACCAGCTGTGTGCTCTTGGGGGGGTTAACGTTTCTGTATCTGCTCTCTCATGAGTAAAATGAAGTCAATAATGGTACCTCTTATACAGGGCTATTGCAAATGACATACTGCACGTAACATGCTCATCATGCACCCAGCACTTAGTAGACACTCAACCGATGTTAGTATTATTGCTGGATGGAGTCAGAAAATGGAAAGGTCATGTGTGTTACAAGGTTCAGCCATGGAGAAGGTTGGCATTGTCCTCTGGCAGAAGCTGATGAGACTCCGGGGTCTTATTCTAGAAGTGAGTACCACTCTGCATCTATGTAAAAGTGCCCAATAAAATCTTCTAAAATCTCAAAGGAAGTCATGATCCCAACTTATCTTCCAGCAAATCTGTCCCACTCCCTCCCTCCCTTACAGAGTTCCTGCTACTCGGTGGCAAGGACAACCCAAAGCCTCATTGTTCAAACAAGATGAGGATTAAATAAGAAAACAGTCACATGATGAAAGCCTTTATTCTGATGAAGCCTTTATTTCTTTATCCAGGAAAACTTTAGATCATTAATTAGAGAGTGTTTGAGTTCACCAAAGTAGTCAATAATTTAGAGACTTGCTTTTGAAATATAGGACAAAAGGCAAGCAAAACCAATCTATCTTAGTAATGACAGCTCAAAAGTCAAAATGTATCAGTCATTACCTCACCCATCTCCTGCATAATCTAAGCTTTACCTTTCTTTGTTTGCCTTGTACTTTCCAGTTACTCCAGCTACTCTTAGGTAATGCCTTTTTCTTTATCTAACATTGGTAACTGTGCCAAAAGTACATTTGACAGAGATAACCTTTGGTACCTGTCCCTTTCAAGGCTGGTCACCTGGAAGAAAGGGGTGGAGAGAGGTATAGTGAAATCTTGGACAGTCGTGACCACTAGAAAGCTCTTAATGAGTGTATTAGTCAGCTATTACTGCAGGAATGCTGAGTAACAAACAATACAAAATCTCAACAACAAATGTGATTTTTTTCACTCATGGTTTTGTGGGTTGACTGGGGCAGTTCTGCTTCAAGCTGTGGACTAGATTCAGGTCTCCTCCTTGGGGCTTTCATTCTTGATTTGATGACTCTTTAGGCTCTTCTCATGTTGGGTGTTAGAACCTCAAGAAGGGAAGATAGAAACAAAAAATTTCTGCTTCTGAAGGCCTAGGGTCAGAGCTGGCACACTGTCACTTCCGTCCCTATTATATGGCCAAAGCAAGTCCCACAGCCAAGTATAACATCAATGGTATGGGAACTCACAGTGAACAATGAAAGAGCAGGAGGAGAGAAAGTATTGTGAGTAACACAATCTATGCCAGTGAGCCTGAGTTGGAAGCCCAGAGTGTGGTTGGGAGGTACTGCTATTATTCACTGCAAAGGGAAAGACAGGAACTGAGGCTGCCTATTTTAGTCTACCTCTGTTGAACAACATAACAATAACCCTTTTCCTTCTCTACTTAGACTAGTAGAATCTAGTGAAGTGATCAATATTCTGGCAAAAAGTCTAGATACGACTTTCTGCTAAAATAGATCAAAAGTGAGAAGGACCCACACAAGGCAACTTTGAAGGTTCTACTCAGCCAGCTGCTAGAGGGCAAGGTCTCTGTCATCCACATCTACTTTTAGTTTATAATCACATCCTTTCAGTACGATACATGGGCCATATGCGTGTTTCAGTTATAGCAAAGAAAGGGTTGGTCCCCTTAAATATCCGCCAAGAGCACATGTCTTCAGAAGCTGCCTCAGAATATGGTCTGAGAAGAGTTCTAGCAAAACCGGTGTATGTGGGAATTTTCATTCACATTCAGTTACAAACTCTTTTTTTTTTTTTTTTGAGACAGAGTTTCACTCTTGTTGCCCAGGCGGGAGTGCAATGGAGCGGTCTTGGCTCACTGCAACCCCTACCTCATGGGTTCAAGCAATTCTGCCTCAGCCTCCCGAGTACCTGGGATTATAGGCGCCTGCCACCACGCCTGGCTAATTTTTGTATTTTCAGTAGAGATGGGGTTTCACCATGTTAACCAGGCTGGTCTTGAACCCCTGACCTCAGGTGATCTGCCCGCCTCAGCCTCCCAAAGTTCTGGGATTACAGAAGTGAGTCACCGCGCCTGGCCCAAACTTTTTTTTTTTTTGACACCAGCTACAGACCAAGCACTGTGCTAAGTTCTGGTATTGTTGCATGAACCAAACAAAGTCTTCTGTCTCATGAAGCTTCATTTAGTGGAGAAGGTAGACAATAAACCCATAAACAAGTGAACAGAATGGGAACAGAATGTTTACATAGCGATAAACACTTTGCAGAAAAATCTCTAGGGGTTGGGGAGGAGGGAGTGAGGCCTTGGGGAGAGGAGGTTCTTGCATTTTGTACAGGATTCTCAGGGACAGCTTGGCAACGAACATGCCTTTGAGCAGGGACCTGAAGGAAGCGAGTGGGGGAGCTGTGAAGCTCTCTGGGGGATGAGTGTTCCAGGTAGTGAGAAGAGCAAGTGGGAAGGTCTTGGGGCAGGAGCAAGGCTTGTGTGCAGAACAGCAAGAAGGCCAGTGGCTGGATCTGAGTGAACAGAGGGTAGAACCATACGAATCAAGGCCAGCGAAGTGGCAGGGTTGGACCACATGAGATCTGTGGACAAGTCTAAGAACACTGAACTTGGGCTCCTGGACTCACTGGCTCAGTGATTGAACCAAATGAACTTGTCTGCCACAAAACTGTTTTCTTCCTGGATGTAAAACACCTACGTGTGCAGAGAGTCTATTGGAGTTTAGGCCTGGCGGGTGTGGGGGGGGTCCTGGTCCATGTGGCCAGATACTCCAATGAGCAGTGCAGTATTAAGCTACCACAGCCCTGCCTAATTGGGTCATTCCAAAATGATGAAGAAGCAAGCCAGCCGCTGGAAGGAAATCAATGGAAAGTGCACATAGGTGTGCTGAACACTGGCATCAGCTCTCCTCTGGAAGCAGCAAGCCTCAATTCTCCCTTACCTGTATGGCTTCCTCCTGCTCCCTATCACCTATGCTCAGAACCCCTCCTTCCAGGAAGTTCCTCCTGGAACTCGTGTGGCCTTTGTTTCCTCTCTGTGCACAAGCTCCCCCTTCTGCATGCTCTCCTACAGTCATCCTGGCCTTCCTGAACACTCCTGGTTGATAAATTCTAGGGGGAAGAGCTACAGGCTAAAGATCAGCCTCACAGTCTGGGGCATAGCTGCTCATGAGTCATTTGGAAGAAAAAAAAAAAGCCTTACTAAGGGCCTTTGTATCTGGGCATAGGTTGGGGCTATTTCTTGGCTTCAATGTACATATTTAGGGTCTAGAAAGAAGGGCCACGTTTGGCTTTCAGGCCACGTTTGGCTTTCCCACTTGAGAATTCCCTTTATTGGGAGTCACTGTGTCATCAGAACATTCTTGGTATCCATCCAGGATGAGATGATGACTGCTCTCAACTGAGTCCACTGCAGTCCACACAGGGTTAATCCAAATCCGCCTCTTCTCTCCTCATTGGTAAAAAGCTGGAAGCCTTTCTGTTTCATGTCTCTTTCCTCTGTTTAACTGTTTTCTTAAGTTGCTCATTTTTTAAGAAAGAATTCTTTTGTCCTTTTGGAAAGATAAAGTCGTTTTCATCTCATGGTGTTTACCAAAATCCTTATCACCAAGGGCTTTGTAAGTGAGGCCTGCTATACCTTAGCTTCCAGGTATAATTAGTGCCCATTATAATCGTCCAACTGACCAATCACGGGAGGCTCCCAAGGGGACCAGGACTGGGAGAGAGACTATTAACAAAATTATACTTCATAGAGTCTTATCTTGCCAGGGGTAAAAAAAAAAAAAAGCCGTGTCTGGCATTGCACAATCCAACACCATACAGGTATTCCAGCCCTCCTTGAGGTGCAACTCTCACCAAAGCGTGCAGCAAACAAGCTTCAAAAGGAAAAAAAACCACACACAGGAAATGTCTGCACTGCAATGTTTATAGACATTGCCAAAGAGGAGTTACCATGTGCTGTAAGTGGACAAGTGCAACTCCCAGTCCAGAAAACAGAAAAGGATGAAAAGAGGAAGAAGGACCAGCTCCTTTGCATCTCTCTGCCATTGCAGCTGTGAACAGAGGTGGCTGTTTTTCCCTCTCCTAAAGGTTTTCCTTAAAACTGCTGCAAAAAAAGCATTGCCAGGAAGTTAATGAGTCCCATCCCATCCGTTTCTCCTATCCCCTCCCAAAGAGGCATAACAGGCCTGTTTACATAGGTCAGCATCTGAAGGTAATTAAAACTGTAATCTTATATTTGCAACAGGCTCTCTCTCATCTATAGGAAATTCCCACCACCCAGTAATGCTCCTACTCTACATCTGTGGTGCCCTTTAAGCTTCTTTTTTTCCCTCCCCTCACTTATGCATTGGGTTTTAGATCCTCATAGCAATCTACCTCAACTGGGTGTGGAGAAAAGAAATCAGTTTCCCCATTGAATAGACGAAGAAAGCGAGGTGCAGAGAGATTTCCATGCCACACCCAAGTTCAACAGCTCTCTTTGTTCCAATGAAGCCATGTTTTTGTTGTTGTTGTTGCTTCATTTTGTTTTGCTTTTTGGTTTCTGTGAAGATTTATTTCTACTGTATCATGAAGATGATAAGAAATGGTTTATTCTGGTGCATCAATGACTTTGGTCAACTCAGTTTCCATACGTGCCATCCTAGGTGGCAAAATGTTCAAAAAATAAATTGAATGGAAAATACCACTGAATAGGATTTTATATATAATTTTATGCAGAATTTTGGACTTAGAAGTTGACTTGAAGGATGTGTAGATTGTCAAAGAGAATCAGAACTGGACAGTAGTTCAAGTGGTAAAAACGAATTTTATTCAGAACCCTGTTGCAGTAGGGGTAAAGAGATCTCAGCATGGATCTGGAGTCATACCGAATACAACAAGAGCAACAGAGCAAGTGGAGATTTATAGTCAGGAAGTAGGTTTGTGGGGTGGAGGTGTGGAGTCAGTGGATGGAAGATTGCTAAGGAGATTCATCAAACGTTGGGAGAGATTCCTGCTAAATGGACTAAGAGGATTCTTGCTGACGTCAGCCTCTGATGAACAGATTTCAAGGGTGGGAGATTTTCTCTAAACCAACTCAGCAGGGTTTTCTCTAAAACTAGGATGTGCAGGCCCAGCAAGGACCGGGGCTGAGGTGGATGCGCATTTGAGCAGAGGGCGAGAAGCCTGGCTGCAGTGTGGTCAAGGACTTTGTCACCACCACTCCTCACCTCCTGAACAGAAGCCCAGAAGGGGCAGCTTCCACCAAGCCCATCACACCAGAGAAGTGGTAGTACAGAGCTAGGAGCAAGGGTCCCCGACTCCCAGAAGATGGGTTCAGTTGTCTTCTTATGGATTCAGAAGTTACTTCCAAATCCTAATCCTGTAATAGCCTTGCCTACTCATTGTCAGGGACCAGCATTGCACATGTGATTGAGTGAGAGTGGGTTCTAAATTAAGTTAGTATGTTAAAACCAAACAAATGCATGCTGGAATATTCCACCAGCAGCCAGCAGAATGTGGGAGACAGTGCACTCTACAAGGACAGTGCCTCTTTTCTGATTTAAGCTCTGTTAACGGTCTCCGGCTCCACTTCAGGGAAGCGGTTGGAGGCCCCGGGTGTGGTCCCCTATCTGCTGCTAGCTGGATGTCTGATTCCAATTTCTCTGACTTTTAGTTTTCTCATCTATGAAATGGGACAGATTAATTCTAAAGGGCCCTTTGGCTTGAGAAACTTTTGGTTCTAGAGTATACACGTAGCACTGTCTCTCCCCACCCCAGCAATGGGGAGATCATCTTGTAATTGCCAAATAGTTTAGGAGTGCAAGTCAAATATTCACTGAAATTCCAAAGGAGCTTCGATTTCACTTACATTGTACTTGAGTTCAGGAAGTACCAGTGGGGGCGGGGAGGGAGGGGAAGTTAGGAATCTTCAGTTCCATGGCTGTTTTTGTTCCAATTTAATGGTACTTGTTCTCTAGGATTGGATCTGTCTGTATGCACATTTAAGTTCCCTTAATAAAACATCTCCTCTTCCTTCAGACCAGGGGGCTCTTCCTTCCAGCAAATCTAGGAGCAACCCCCTCCTTATGGTGGAGGCGACAGCCAGGTGACAATGCGGCATCTGGGAGAGTTTCCAGTCCAACTCCTCACTGCTCAGATGAGGGGGTCAATGGCAGCTTTAAGATCTCAGCTTGCCACGACCTCCCCAGCTAGTGACCCAGAAAACAGAAAAGAGAGAAGCACATGGAAAGGAGTGGTCAGCAGTTTTCTGACTGCTGTTCCTTCTCCTAAACCCATTAGAGAAGTTCAATCGCAGGTCTGTAGGGAAGACACCTCCATTGCAGATGCCCTGCCAGCTCAGGGGCCTGGCGGAGGTACGGCTGGAGAGCATCTTCTCCCACCTCCAAAAGCAAGAGGAACCCAAAGCTGGCCTCCCCCATGCTGCCTTCTTCAGGCTGCGTTTGCACATCGCCTCCCCCTGCCCCCGCCCCAACACACAATATTGAATAAATATGCCTGGCCCCGGCCCACGTGGGAATGCTGGAGAGCTACGATTGTTATTTCCAGGAATGCACAGACACCAGCAAAAATTCATTTCCCAAACGCATGGCTATTTTGAGAACCAAATCTCCTGCTCTGTAGCAATCAAATAGGGGGCTTTTCAAGTGTTGCTTTGCAATAGAAACCTGTTCTGCCTTCAGCTGCCTTTTACCTACAAGAATTCAATAAGAGAGAGAGAGGCCATTAGAGTTTCCTCTCCTCATCTCTGCTTTGGCGCGACGTACATCCCTCGCCAACTTTCCTGACTCTACATCTTAGTAAATCCTTCCTGACAATAGTTAGTGACAAGCGTGTCAGAAACAACAAACTCTGTCATCTACATGGCTTATCAATAATTTAGTCTTTTCCCCCTCGTGAGAGCCTGTGTGTTTTGCAATAATGAAATATATGATTTTAAAAATAAATAATAGGCTGTTGTCAGCTCGATTGTAGCTGCAAGTTATGAACGTGATTGATTGATTGAACATTTGACTTCATCCGCTCGAGCAGGATCAAAGGGAGACTCTTCCACCCGCCTAAGGCCACTAGCAATTTATTTAGAGACTGTGTTCGTATCCCAGCAGGTAGCAATATTGGACTGAGGTACACAGAAAATCAGCTCTTTGAGGTTTTTTCCAAGTCCAAGGGAAACAACAAATGAGATTTTTTTTTTAGTTCATTAAATCATTAACCACTTAATCACTAAAAACAAGACATTATAAGTGGTCCCCTTAGCTGGGATACCTAGGAAAGAGAAGAACGCTGCTCTGCCGAGATCTGGCATTGGGAGGTGGGTCCTTTTTAAACAATGTGACAGTCTCTAATTTTTTATTTATGTGGCACTGCATTTTTTTCTTCATCTTAACTAATCAGTGTGGCGGCAGCAGCACTGACATCCGAAAGTGACAGGTGTCTGAATTGCAATGAGGTATCTATACAACAGCCAACGTGGGAGAAGGAAAAAACAAAGGTATGGAGGAAATGTTTGGAAAACAAATATTGCAACTGCCAAGCTGGTTGAATGGAAAAAGCAAAAGAGAAGAGAAAAGAAAATTGGGTTTAGAAAAGAGCTGGTTGGTGCAGAATGCAAACCCCCCAAATTCAGCCACAGCAAAGCTCCTCCTTTGTTTTGGTGTCCAGCTGGCACAGGAGAAACTGCCCCTTCTTTCTCAAGAAGGGTCTCATGGTTAAGTGAAAATGTCTGTCCCTCACACAACAGTTTCCCTGAGCTTCTAAAAACCCAGCAAACCAGAGCTCTCCCCAAGAGCGAGGGAGCTGTCTGGCATTCCAATGAGCAGGCTGGTGAGGAGCCAGAGCCTGGTCCTAACCAGGGTGCTGGGAATAAAGGAGACAGGATGTGAGGCCCGAGGACATCCACCCACAGAGGGACAGCCCTTCTTAACAAGAACAGGTTACGGTCTTAGTTGTTCTAGCAGGGGAATGGAAGAAAGGGAACGAGTCTTCCCTTTCTAGCTCCCCTAGTCCTGCGCTGTCTGACCTCAGGCAAGGCAATTTAATAATCATCCCAAAGCTTTTGACTTCATAGGGCCTTTCATCCACGGATCTCAAAGCACTTCACAAATACCAATTCATTAACCTTCACAACCCACCCTGGGGGACAAGGGGTGGGCATGTTTCCCTTGTGGTGGCAACGCTGCTCCGCTGGAGGCGCGGGAAATGCAGTTCTCCCTCCAAGGTCACTTGAAAGTTGACCAGGAAACTCAAGAATGAGATCCAGAGGAGCCGGTATCAAAACCGGGTGCTGCTGACTACTGGCACCTCAGTTTACCTTCCTTTTTGTCTTTGGGCTAGGCCTGCACCTCCAATTCTGCTCACATAAAGCAAAGGAGCCACGAGTACAGAAAGGGCAGAAAAAAACATTGCTTACTGCTGGGTTATGCAAACTACATTCACATACCACATCCCATTTACTCTCCACCGGAATCCTGAGAAGGTCAATAAACCCCATTTTACAAGGCAGGAAATTGAGGCTAAGGGATGGTGAAGAATTTACCCAAGATTGCCTAACTCACAAGTAGTGGAGTTGACAATCCATTTGTGATCCAAAAAAAAGTAATGATAATAACGTGTAAATATTTATAGCCACTCCCTCAACACACCCCTAAGAAGAATCTGTTTTCAGTTTTGGACTTTTCTGGGTCTATGATCAACTCACGAATTGAGCCTGTGAGTCGTAACAGGAAATGTTAAGCCCAGGCAGACCAGAAAGCCCGGCTTGATTTGCAGAGGAGAAGGTAGAGAGTTATTTACTGGGACAAAAGAGTAGTTGGGAAAAGGCAGGAAGAGGTGGAGAAGTTTAGAATAACAGCTTGGGATGGGTTTAGGGAGAGGATTTTTGGGGGTGGCTTTGGCATAGGGGAGAAGAGAGGCTTGGGAAGCAGCTGGGGGTGTGCACTATATCTCAGAAGAAGGGGAAAAATAAATGTAAATTTTGCTTTGCATTATGATGTGGTATCTTAAGGGACTGCAATACAGATTCCAACTGCTTCTGGGTTGCTAATGGATGCCAGGCTGATGCTTCCTTAAGTGCAAACATAGTCCAAAAGTTAGTGTGGAGTTCTATGGGTTGCACATCTGATTGGAGTCACTACCCTCCTCATGCCATGTGGCCTTTCACCCCTGTGGTCACAGCTGAACTGAACACTTCCACTCCTGTACACCCATGGTATTGAGAACATGCTTTGATCGCATGCTGTTCACATTTCCTTCTCACTGTTTTGTGACCAAAGGACCCTTCATGCAAATAACTTTGGTGAACTTGGTGGGACAAACAGCAGAATTGATTCTGCCATGTAGGTGAACTCATGCACACGCCAAGAGGCAACCGATACTTGCAATATGTATGAGTCAGAGTAAATTCACTGCAATAACAAATAACTCCAAAAGTCAGTGGCTTCACATGGTGAAAGACTATTTCTCAGTCATGTGAGGTCTCGTGTTGATGTCTCTGGCCAGGAGTTCTCTTACATGGGTCACTCCTGTGCCATGACTTAAGGACCAGGCTTTTGTGGTGGTTTTCCCTCATCCCACGTGGCCTGGGAACGCTGCACAGCCAGTTGTTAAGAGTGGTGGAAAGACAGAGTGTGAAGGGGTGGAGAAGACAGAGCCAGGGCTGGAAATGACATAGATATCCCCTCTGCCAATCAAGTGGTTCACGGAACAGTGATGGAGGCTGAGATGCGTTGTCTAGCTGTGCGTCCCAGAAGGAACAAGAAGTCAAGTTTGGTAAACATGAAGCGGTCTCTGCCACATAGGCTCCTCCACCACAACACGGGGTGCTCCCACATCAGCCCAACCTAGAACTCTGCTGGAGTTGTTCCTACAGGCAGCCAAGCATCCAGTTTGTGGGTGAGGTGTGATTCCCTTCCCCCCAAAATGGATGTATGAGTAAGCTAGAATTTTCACGAGTGGGGAAGAGCTTGGGGAAGTTTTAGAAATAATGCATGGACCCAGGACAATTGGGAGGCATCTGACATTTTCCATTTTCTGGTTGGAGGAAGGGCACGTCTAAGTTAACAACTGACTTTAAGCTGACCTTGACCAAGGCATCCTTCTCTTCATTCTGTAAATAACAAAAACAAAAGAAAAAAATCGCCATCACATATAATGTGCAAAGACTGGATAGATAAGGATTCCGCATCTGGACACAAAAGGTGAGTGCTCAGCCATCTATTTTCCACGTCCATCCAGCAAAGATTGACCAGGCTTTCTTGGAATGTCCAGGCAACCTTAGGAAAAAGGGTAATTTGTCTCTCGTTTCTGGGAAAACAGGCTCAGTCCTTTTTCTGTGTGCAGCCATGGCTTTAGCGGTAAAGCTGTTAGGAAACTTCATTCCTACATTTCCCTGGAGAAACCATGATTTCTAGGTCACTATGACAATCCCCAAACATGCAGCTTTATTTTGGAACACAACAGTGCATACTCTTCATATATTGCAAGGGTTTAATGATGACAAAAACCTGTTTATAGCACAGTCTATTTCTTTCATTTTCCTTGAAAATACCAAACTGGTTGTTACAGAGACCCAAGGCTGAAATATTCCAAAGCAACATTTCGCTCATCCTTCCTCCCAGATTCTTTTCTCTGCTGCAGTCAATTCCCCCTCTCTTTCCATTTGTAGAGACAAAAGGGAACATTCTATAACCACTGGCCTCTGTCCAGGAACACAGGAGAAAATGAAGCAAGGCAAACAACAGAGAAAAGTGAACAGCAAAAGAACAAACTCAAACGATACTGCTTAACGATCCTCCAGTGCAGACCTGGCAGGTGAGCGCTTTGACTTCTTTTCCTCCTCTTCCTGAGGGTCTAGTTCAGGGTCTAGATTCTTTGAGTATAATTAGAGATTAGTTAAAGAGCTCTGAAAACCCCCATATGGAAATTACTTGCCAATCTATATGTGTCCCGAATCTTTAAGGAATCCATCTGGCTTAACTTAGTAATTCTGCTTCTGAGACTCTATCCAATGTTAATAATTGAGTTGGGGGTCCCCTAAAGTAGAGCCTGAGACAAAGGTTTAGTGCAAGCCGTTTCTTTGGGAGGTGATCCCAGGAAGCATGGTGAGGGAATGGAGAATGTGGGAAACAAGGATGAGAGGAAAGCCAATATACGAACATGCTAATGAATTGGACACTATGAGTGGTCGGGCGTTCCATCTTTCTAGAACCACTTGACAGACTGTGTAGATAACCTTACAGCTGTCACCCTGAGAAGCAAGGAAGCCAGGATGTTTACCTAGTAACTCCCACTCCCATTGGCCGACGGTTGCTCAGGGACATTAACATGGGCACATTCAGGCTATTCCACGTGTCCATAGACCAAGTATGCTTCCACTGCCAGAGAACAAACTCAGACAGGTGGCACAGGAAGCCAGCAGACTGCCCGTGGACTGTCTGCAGGTGCCCCTCAGAAAGATTGAGGGAAAACAGCTAGATGCTGACAGTATCTGCTCTACATAATAATCTCAACATAGAAAAAGAAAATAAACATAACAAAATTTAAGCATTGCCTAACACAGCAAACAATTGGAGACACTTTGATGTCTGCATTGGAAGCCAAGTTACATAAATTCTAGCATATGCACTTCATTACCTACTCTTCATTGTTATTTTGTTCAACAACATTTACTGTGTGCCAAGCTCTGTACTCGGTCCTGGTGTCACTATGATGAGCAAGAGCCGACCCTGTCCTTGCCTTCAAGAGTATATGGTGTCATTTGTTAATGTGGGGTTTGAAAAGAAACACAGGCATATGCCTAGGTTGTACCACAATACCCTGGAATCAGGATTGTACATACAGTGTGACTGTAATTCTGTTTTTTAAAATTCATAGAAAAAAGACTGGAGGGAAATACATCAAATTGTTAATAGTGATTCTCTTTGGATCATGGGAGTTTCTTTGCTTCTTGCATTTCTATTTTTGCCAAATTTTCTATAATAAGAATGTATTCTTCTCATAGAGGAGGAAATAATAAACTTTGTTTGAAAATAAGAGAAAAAGAAGACACCTGCCAAGTAGAAGGGAACTCAAAGCTGGCCCTTCTCACCTCCTCCCTATTCCCAACTTTTATGTGCATCTAACATTTCTGGTTCCCTGCTGAACTTGGAACCAGCATCTAATGCAAAGTAATTTGGGGCACTTCTCAGGCATGAGTGGGGCCTGGAGGTAGCAGGCATCTCATGATTAAATGTGAAGTTCTTAGAGCACCACAAAGAGAACAAGAAATAACTATTCCTTTTATTTTTCTTAAATTAATTCACAGAAATATAAAGCCCACAGTCATGTTGTCCAGACTGGCTCTTCTGTCTGCTGATTAGCTTTGATACCATCTTCAATAGTTAGCCGGTGACTTCGGTGTCAGCAAATTTCCTTCTTCTGTTAGAGACTTACCATTCCACCAGAGGAGGGACCTCCACATTGGGGAATTTACTTGCCAATCATCTCTCGAATAGATCCTGGAGACTTGGGGATGAAAGATGTTACCTAAATACAAAGTGTTCTCATCAAATGCTTGTAAAATGTAAAATTAGCTAGGCTCAAAGGAGCTGGAATATGACTATATTTAATGTAATTGTATTTACTGGCTTAGTTATAACTGGCAAAGTTCATCCTGAAATATTTTCCATGAAGTTAAAAGAGTTAAATATCTTGGAAACCCTCTCCGTAGACTCCCCCACACCCCTGGATTCTAAATTATTTCTGATAGATGGAAACATTTTAGTTCCTTTGCCTTTCATTAATCCAATATTTGATGATAGGTCCACACTTCAGGGTTGTCCAACTCCAGCGGACCTTGTTCACAGGGCTGTCCCTTGGAATTGTGCAACACAGGGTTCTGTATGGATCCAAAAGTGACTTTTTAAAACAATTCTGTATGATGTTTCTCAATTTCTGATATGGCTCTTGGAATTTAATTCTGATTAAACATGCTTAAGCTAGGGTCAGCTACAGTTGAGGATCATAGTGAGCAACACTTCAAAGTGTGCTACACATTACTAGTTCCTTGGGATACCAACAGGTATTTTGTAAAAGAAAAGATCCATGACATCAGCCTTGGCAAACAATTTATGGCTAAGTCCTCAAAAGCAATTGCAACAAAACCAAAAATTGACAAGTGGGACCTAATTAAACTAAACAAAAGAAACTATCAGGCCGGGCGTGGTGGCTCACACCTGTAATCCCAGCTCTCTGGGAGGCTGAGACGGGCGGATCACGAGGTCAGGAGATCGAGACCATCCTGGCTAACACAGTGAAATCTCGTCTCTACTAAAAATACAAAAAAATTAGCCGGGCGTGGTGGTGGGCGCCTGTAGTCCCAACTACTCGGGAGGCTGAGGCAGGAGAATAGCGTGAACCCAGGAGGTGGAGCTTGCAGTGAGCTGAGATTGGGCCACTGCACTCCAGCCTGGGTAACAGTACAAGACTCCCTCTCAAAAAAAAAAAAAAAAAAAGAAAAGAAAAAGAAAAAGAAACTATCAACAGAGTAAACAGATAGCCCACAGAATGGGAGGAAACATTCTCAAACTATGCATCCAACAAAGATCTAACATCCAGAATCTATAAATAACTTAAACAATTCAACAAGCAAAAAATAATCCCATTAAAAAGTGGGCAAAGGATATAAACAGACACTCCTCAAAAGAAGACACACAAGTGGGCAACAAGCAAATGAAAAAAATGCTCAGCGTCACTGATCATCAGTGAAAGGCAAATCAAAACCACAACGGCGTATACCGTCTCATACCCATCAGAATGGCTATTATTTAAAAGTCAAAAAAATAACAGATACTGGCAAGGCTTCGAAGAAAAGGGAACACTTACACACGGTGGGTGGGAATGTAAATTAGTTCAGCCACCGTGGAAAGCAGTGTGGAGATTTCTCAAAGAACTCAGAACTACGACTTAACCCAGCAATCCTATTACTGGGTTTAGATCCAAAGGATAATAAATTGTTCTATCAAAAAGACACATGAACTTGAATGTTCATCACAGTACTATTCACAATAGCAAAGACATGTAATTGACCTAGGTGCTGATCAATGGTGGACTAGATAAAGAAAATCTGGTACATACACACCATGAAATACTACACAGCCATAAAAAAGAATGAAATCATGTCCTTTGAAGAAAAATAGATGCAGCTGGAGGCCATTATTCTAAGCAAATTAATGCAGAAACAGAAAATCAAATACCACATGTTCTTACAAGTGGGAGCTAAAGATTGGGTACACATGGACATAAAGATGGGAACATAGATATTGGGGGTTACTAGAGGGTGAGGGTTGAAAAACTACATATTGGGTACTATGCCCAGTACCTGGGTGACGGGATCATTTGTACCTTAAACCTCAGTATCATGCAGTATACCTGTGTAACAAACCTGCACATGTATCCCTTGAAAAGTTGAAATTATAAAAATGTAGAAAAACTCCATAATTAGAATTAAAACTGAATTTAGGAGAGAGTGGTTGAGTAAAGTTAAGCAGCTCTTCCTATTGCAAGACTCTTTCTGGTCTTGAGTATGCCAATATCTAAGAATTTCCAAGGGGGAAGCAGAATATGCAATGTTCACACATTTTTGAACACAGAAATGCCAGCCTCACTGTCTTTGTTGTCCTTTGTCAGGATATCTTATAGAGCCAGCAGTCTGTGGTAAGTGCACACTACTGCGCTATTATTGAAGCACCCGAGGCATTCCATTTAGGCCAATGGTTCTCAAACTTCAGCATGCATCAGTGCCACGTGGAGAACTTATTAAAACATGATTCCTGAGTCTATCCTGAGAGATTCTGATTCAGTAGGTCCAGGGTGGAGCCCCAACACTTACATTTCTAATAAGTTCATAGGTGCTGCTGCTGCTGCTAGTACAGAGACCATACTTTGAGAAGCAGTGGCTTAGCAAGATTTAGTGATTCCCCAGAAAGAATAATAACCTGGAGGGAAAGGAGTGGTTTTCTAGTCACAAGGCCTGTTCTTTTGGAATAGTAAATGTACTATTTCCTCACCAAAGCATCACGGTGAAAGGATACCTGATTTTTAAAGGCCAGGGTTGAGGGCTTAAAGGAGAAGATGAGATCTGACCTGGGAGCACAATTAACTTGGTAGTGACAGAAGCTATGGTAGAAGCTGGGTAGTTACAGAAGCTATGGGAGTCTGTTTAGCACAGGAGTTGGGAGTACTAGCTCTGTTGTCAGGCAAATCATCTCTCAAGCTTCAATTTCCCCATCTGTCATATGGGTATCATACCTGCTGTATTAGTCCGTTCTTGCACTGCTATAAATAAATACATGAAACTGGGTAATTTATAAAGAAAAGAGGTTTAATTGACTCATGGTTCCACAGGCTGTACAGGAGGCTGGGGAGGCCTCGGGAAACTTACAATCATGGCAGAAGGCAAAGGGAAAGCTGGCAAGCCCTACATCGCTGAAGCAGGAGGAAGAGAGCAAACCAGGCAGTGCTACACACTTTTAAACAACCAGATCTCTTGAGAACTCACTCATGAACATGAGAATAGCCCCAAGGGAGAAATCCACCCCAATAATCCAATCCCCTCCCACTAGTCCCCTTCTCTAACACTAGGGATTACAATTCAACATGATATTTGGGCGGGGACACAAATCCAAACCATATCACCTGCTATGGTTGTGGGAAGATCAATCAAATCAGCCAGCAGGTGGGAAGCACTTAGCACAATGTTATGTGGCAGCCACTTAATAAATGCTCGCTGGGACTAAGGCAAGAATTAGGTACAGGAAGTGAGACATCAAGGCCAGACAACAAACCTGATTTACTGAGCATTTGGTCCAAGTTCTCTTAAAATGCTTTTGTCTGAGATTGGTTTCTTTGTGCAGGACTGGGATTAGAACTCAGAGGCCCCTCCATGGGGAACTGCAGGCTCCAGGAGCCAGGCTGCCATCTCAGAAACCACCAGGTCTTTTGACTCTCCCAAAGCTATCTAGAGCCCACAATGACACACAGTAGGTGCTCATTAAGTACCTGTTGAAGCATCAATGCACTTAACAGAGGGATGTGAACAATCTGACCCCCAGGAGCTACTGAACAGTAAAACACCGAGGTTTGCTTTAGTCAGACAAGCTTTGTCTTCTCAGAACAAACAAAAAAACAACAAAAATAAATCAGACAAGGCTTTGGTTCTGAAAGACACTGAACAAATACACTCAAGTTATTATCTCAAGAAAAATCAATGACTCCCATCCACCAGTGTATGTGCCTTCGGCATTGACTTGGAAACACTGAAACCCTCCTGCCCCAGTGCGCTCTTGAGTCCACAGGCTGAGAACACCAGTTCCAGCATTCCCAGCTGGCTGAGCCGATGAGAACTCATTTCCTTCTTGGAGTGCAGAGCCATCACTGCAGGTACTAACATGCCTTCGTGCTCTCTGCCTTCTGGCTAACAAAGCAAGCAGACAAAGAAAAGAGGAGGCAATGCAGGCAACTGTGAGGCTAGGAGTTTTGAAGAGTGGGGTTCAGGAACTATTATGGGGAAGTTAAGTGGAGGTGACAGGCTGGCCTAGAACCAAGAAGATACTTGGCTGGGCCATGGAATCACCTGGGGACTATTAATTAATTTATTTATGAGATAGGGTTTCACTCTGTTGCCCGGGCTAGAGTGCAGTGATGTGATCATAGCTCACCGCAGCCTGTAACTCCTGGGTTCAAGTGATCCACTTCAGTTTCCCAAGTAGCTAGGACTATACAGTCCTGGGGGCCTTTTAAATAATGACAGTTTCCTAGGTCCTACCCAAGACCAGATTCTCCATCTTAAAATGCTCTTTAGAAGATTCTATGATGAAAAAAAATTGCAGAAATCAAGTTCTGCATAGACATCATTACTCTGAGTGACCTTCAACCTTTTGCAGTTCACCAAGGGGGTCTCAGACTGGAGAGAACTTCTCCCCAAGTGTTCTCCTGGGAGGACTTAGCTGACAATATTGAAGAGGAGAGATGTTTTTTTAAGAACATACAGAGGTGTCTAAAATAGTCGAACTCATGGAAGCAAAGAATAGAATTGTGGTTGCCAGGCACTAGGGGGAGAGAGGAAAAGAGTTGGAATTTAACAAGAATAAAATTTCAGTTATGCAAGATGAATAAGTTCTAAAGATATGCCCTACAACAGTGTGCCTACAGATAACAATACTATATTGTACGCTTAAATATCTGTTAAGAATGTAGATCTCATGTAAAGCATTCTTACCACAATAAAATGTTTTAAAAATGAATGGAAGAATAAAAAAGAACATAGAGCATGGAAAAGAAGAGCTGGAAAATTCTCAAAGGTGTGTCTCATGGTTGCAGCCATGTGTCTGTAAATACATCTTGGAAGGAATTCACCCTCAGAAATAATTACACAGAATGACTAATATAGAAGAGAAGTGTTTCATTATATCGGTTTAATAGAGCATCAAAATTCCTCCTTTTGGTACTTTGGCTCTCAGGAAGAAAAAGTGGATGAGGAAGACCCTTTGGGCATCATCAAAAGAGGCATCATTAGCAAATGAGGGGGTGCCAGTCCTGAGAGCCTGCGAGGCTGTGAACAACCCTCCCACCTGCTCTTCTCTGTCTGTCCCACTCCTCATGACAATGACTCTCCTCCTGGAGGGCTTGCAGTAGCGTTCCACATACATATCTCATTTAATTCTAACAAGAGTCCTATGAAACAGGCTAGGATTTGGCAAACATTGTCTGCTACCTGTTTTTGTAAATACAGTTTTATTGGAACATAACCACCATAATTTATTTACATATTGTCTATAGCTGCTTTTACTCTACAATGGCAGAGTTGAGTAGTTGTGACAAAAACTCTAGGCCCTGAAAAGTGCAAAAATTTATTTTACCATGTAGCCTTTTACAGGAAAAGTGTGTTGACCCCTTAAATAAATGGGACGTTGCTCCCACTTTACAGATGAAGCACAGAAAAGATAAGCGCACTGACTGAGATCATTTGGGTTATAAATTATAGTGTCAGAGACGTCTCGGACCCGGAGACAACTGTTCCCTATGTTTTTCTCCACCCTACCTTATAGTGCCTCCTACTCTGTCATATTCATTTGTTCCTACTAAATGTGTCAGCCAAAAAGAACACATTCATTTGCACTGAATAAGATGTCTCAGGTTGACCATCACACAGAAGTCAACAGGAGGTTTCTGGAGAAAGTGGTCATCCAGCCTAACCTCTCCTCTCCTAGCCACTAAGGACTGATTCCTCATCTGTCCAGAGTGTATAAGAGAGACAGTCATCCAACATGAATAGAGATGGCCTGAACAGGCATGGGCTCTTTGAAATCCAGAGAGATCAACTCAAGAATACACTGGAAAGAACCAAGTTGCCCCAAGCAAAAGGCAACAACTGCCCTTGGTTGAGCAACGTTCCTTGGGAAGCTTATCAGAGGCCCCACCTCTAAGGATAGGCCCACATTTGCCTTGTCTGCCATTCTTCCCTTACTGATGTATTCTGACCCTGTCTTGGCTTGATTTATCTTTGGTGTTGCTCATGACTATGCTGCCTTCTTCCTGGGAGTTCCCATCTGGTCCTGGTTTCTGCTTCTCTTGCCTTAGCTCATACTCAAACCCTGTGGGTAACAACCCACGTATCAACAGTGGTCTGCAGCTCCTGAGGGGTGTTGAAAAGATTGCTTCATTCAATGCCATAAAAATACCCAAGAATACAGCAATGGTTGTAGAAATGACGGTGAATCTGCACAATGAAATACTATGCAGCCATTAAAATGGACATCAATTCAGATTTCTAAATGACATAATGTAGCAGAGACAGGGTTCATGGATGTGGGTCCTACACAGTCATACAGGGCCTCACACTTACAAGGGCCCTACACTTGGTTTAATGCTCCATGGCTGCCACCTTGAAATTCTTAATAGTTTTTTAACAAGAGTCCTCCATATTTACATTTCACATTGAACCCACAAATTGTTAGCTAGTCCTGAGCAGAGGTGACTCTGAGTGCCCATTTTCTCCTGTCTTTTAGTAATAGAACCTCCTCCCTTTGCTTAATACATATACCCTGACTGGTGTTTCCATGCTGGAATTCCTTTCCAGTATTTCTTGAGAATTTTTTATGTTTCTCCAAATCTTGAAAGAAAAATCAGTCAAGAAATTGGGAAAAAGTATTGTAATTATCCTGCAGGAATCAAAGCTTAATGATCAACATAAAGACATCACTGGTTTGAATCCATCAATGTCAAATGAAAAGCAAGAGCAGGAAAGCCTGGCAGATGGAGGAGCATATAACACATAGGAGAGCACATAGGTCAAGAGCTGATCAGTCAATCTTGCTTGTAGCTGTTGTCCTGTTCTAAGTGCGTGTTCTTGGCCCTGACTGATGCTAATGGCAAGTCATTCTTGGAAATAAAATAAACAGTATTAGGTTTATATGTACGTATACTTTATTCAAATCCTGCTAGTGATGTTCTAGGAAATAACAAGTTTGGGAAGCAAAATACGCCCTTAATTGGCAATTTCAATGTGTGATTCTGTGAAGTGCTTTAACTTTGCTAGGAGATCTGAATGTCACATTCTTTGAATGTTACCCAAAAATGTTCACTGGTATTTTCCAATGTTTGATTTTTTTTTAAATCTCACGCTATAGTTGTTTATAAATTCACTAAGCTTAGCATTTCTTATTTATTAAATCAATTTCTTTTAGATATCCATAGTAATGACTTAAGAGTATAAAGATTGCTGGAAGTCTTTTATTTTCTTTTTGTTATTTAGTTTTTATTTTGTAATTATAAACTTAACTCTGCGATCCAGGTAGCCATGGAAAGGGATAAGGAAAATATGGAACCTAAAGGACTGTACAAAGATTATAGGATGCTGTGAGCAAATGGGGTGGAGGCATGCTCTCCTGAGCTACAGAAGGAAGGTCTGATGGTTCAGATAAAACAGTCAAATTTATTACAGTTGTCCACAGTCAGCAGCTGTGATCTTCTTGCTGGTCTTACCATTCCTGGCCCCAGAGTGTTCCAGGGCTTCCACAATACTCATGCCATCTTTCACCTTGCCAAAGATCACATGCTGTCATCCATCCTCTCAGTCTTGGCAGTGCAGATGAAAAACTGGGAGCCATTTGTGTTGGGTCCAGCATTTGCCGTGGACAAGATGCCAGGAGCTGTATGCCTCAGGATGAAGTTCTCCTCATCAAATTCCTCACTGTAGAGGGACTTGCCACCAGTGCCATTATGGTGTGTGAAGCCACCACCCTGGCACACACCCTGGAATGATTCTGTAAAAGCAGGAACCTTGATCACCAAATCCTTTCTCTCCAGTGTTCAGAGCACAAACATTTTCTTCCATCTTTAGAACTTCGTGTGCAAATAACTTGAAAGAGATGCAGCCCAAGGACGCACTATCAACAGCAATGTTGAAGAACACAGTGGGGTTGACCATGGCTGGTGGCAGGGAGCTCTGGGCAGAAGCGATGTCTGTAAATGGAAGTCTTTTCAGAATAACATGAGTTTACCTGTATAGCAAACCTATACATGTATTCCTGAACCTAAAATAAAAGTTTTTTTTTTAAAAGGATAACTTTTTATTTCAAGGATTTCTAAGAATTCCCAGGAATTCTAACTTCTCATTTATATATCCTGATGAGTATCCATTGGGTATTTGGAAATGCCAGTTTCTGGCATATGATTGCTTAGCTAGAGACTACATTTTCGGCTTCCTTTGCAGGTAACGTTAGCCACGTTCTAGGTTTTAGCCAATGAGATGTGAGCAGAAGTGAAATGTGTGCCTTCTGGATTTTATTTTTATAAGAAAGTTGCTTGTCTTCTATTCTTTTTCTCTCTTCTCTCTGGCTTGGAAATGATGAAAAGTACAGGACTCACTGGGACCAAGATTCAGAAATTACATGTTAAAGAAGACAGGGCTACTCCTCTAGCCTGTTCTCCGTATGACCTGTGGAACGGAATTGTCTGCCTGCCCTGGACTATCCTAAGGTTGTCATATGGAGAGAAATACATTCTATTTTATTTAAACCTCTGTGTTTTGTGGCTTTTTTGTTACAGCAGCTCAGCCTATACTAACACAGATGGGAATATACTATCCTAAAATGCTACTTGGTAAAACATACACAATTTCATATCCAATAGAGCATCAATCACTAAAAAAAAAACACACACACAAAGAAAATGCCTATGCCTAGGAGAAAATATGTCAAAGTACAACAAAAGGTAAGGGAGAAGCCAAGTTGGATGCTGTTCCAGAAAGAAACTAAATGGTATTACCTACATAATCATGAAGCAAACTGAGCACTGCTTATGTTCTGGGCAAAGGGCTAGAATAGGGAGCAATAATGACATCTTTGTGTTGGTATGGAGTTTATAGTGAAACTGGAAAGGGAGATGTTGTAAAAATTACTAGTATGAATGACATAAATAATTTATTCTCTTTTCAGTAGGTCTTTCTCCAGGGACTGGAATATTGGTGAGGTTTGGGGTTTAGGATAATCTCACCTCCTTCAAGGACTGATAATTTCCAGCACGCCTAGTAGAAGCTGGTGGTTTTAGCAGGAGGGGATCCACCCCTTCAGCAAGTTCTTCAAGAGGAACAACAGGCAGAAGCAGCCCATGGGCTCCCGTTTTGCCGTCCTGCTTCTCCTCTTCAGAAACCTCAATCCAGCTTCCCTAGCCCTGGGAAAAGAAAACTGGAAAATATCCCAACCCTGTTAAGCTCTTTGTGTCAAGGGAGCCCTTCTTATCTGAGAACACCTGGCTAGCTGTTGGGTTGCCATCTTGGGAAAATTGATAGCATCTATTTCGTTTTGGTTTGGGGGAAAAGCAAAGAAAGCTGAACAAACATATGAGTGGAAATTTGGCACTCGTTTTACACAGTAGCTTTAATTTTTGTAGACTTTTTAAAAAGTGAGAAACTCTAGTGTTTTGTTTAGCAGAAGTCATTAAATATTCTGGAAGAGCTGGTTTGAGTCAGCAAGAGGTGGTAAATTTGCTGTTGAGTAATGCTCCATGTTTACCAAAGACTTTATCCATCTATTTGTCCATCTACCTGCCTGGCTAACACAGCCAGCTCTGCCCACCCCTGGAGGGCATTTCTTTCCACATACCTGTCAGACTCCATTTTTCACCAGAGGCTTCATTACACAAAATAGAAGATGAGTGTTCTTAGAGGCACTTTAAACAGCTGAAAATAATGAAGGAGAAGTCAATGCAATTAACCAAGCCCTTGGCAGGAGGATTTGAATAGTGAAGGAACTAATTAAGTGCCCCAGGCACTGATGCCTTATATTTGCCACATTATCAGGTCACAATAAAGAATGTCCCAAAACTGTTCATCTCAGAGGACAGGAGTGAAACAAGCATTGCTTTGCTGAATTCCTTTCCTTCTCCTTCTCCATAAAGAAGACCTAATCTTGCAAAGCAGAGGCTGCAGATTTTTACCCCCGATTTATTCTTCCCTTCTTCCTTACTAATAGAAGCAAGAGTTTACTCAGATTGAGAATGTGCCCAGACAAGAGAAGGTATTTCCTAATATCCCTCAAAATTAGAAGTGGCCAATGAAATGTTGGTGGAGGTCAATGGAACCTTCTAGAAAGGCTGTCCTTCTCCCCATTCTCCTTCTTCCTACCTAAAACATGGATGTAATCAATGGAGTACCAGTAGTTATCTTGTTACCATCAGGAAATCTCGGGGTTGGAATTCATGAGTTTAAGACCAAACAGCAGAAAGATAAAAGAAGGCTGGGTCCCTGATGGCCATGAAGATGCCATACTGTCATGGATTCTTAACCTCCAGATGTTATGTTATATGGTAGAAAAGTAAACCTCTAATTATTTATTGCAACTGTTAATTCAGATGTCTATTACTAGCACCAAGTATAATTTTAACAGATACAACATACATTCAATTTCCTCCTCTCCCACAAGTCGTTCCAAAAGCCCCTAAAAATTCAGTCACTTACTGAAGCAGTCATTGATCCACAAACATTTACTTAACTCCCACTAAAGGCCCAGCTCTGTGATTCACATGGGGTATGGAAAAGATGGATACGCATGATCCCTGACCCTGGGTACACACCTCCCAGTTAGAATGACTTGCTGTCACTCACTGAAGTTTGGTTTCTCCTAGAGCTGGCTCCCCAAAGAGGAATTGTGTAAGCGGCTAGAGAGAGAGAATCTGCCTGTCCATCTTGGTCTCACCCATGATCCCTGGCACAATGGCTCCCCCTTTGGTGCTCAGTGTCCATAGGCAGCGGTATATAAAAGCTGAGCCTTCAGCCCAGCTCAGCTTGTTTAAGCAACTGCACACATCTGACAGCCACCACATAGTCACCTAGCCCCAACTCTGTGGTCACTGATGGTCGCCAGTCACACATTTCAGAGCTCAGCTTCCCCGCCGTTCCACCCTCCCAACCCTCTCCAGATAAGACACAGAGGAAGACGTGGCTTCTCTCAGTTCTAACCGTCTGTCCATCCGGGCCTTGCTTTAGGCATGGCCATGTCAGCTTAGTCATGCCCCAGCACCCTCAGGCAGTGAGCATATTCAGTGTCCCCTGGCTTGGCTACAGGTATTTAGGCTGAAAAAATCACCCTGAGGCCAGACTCAGTGGCTCATGTCTGTGATCCCAGCACTTTGGGAGGCTGAGGAGGGCAGATCGCTTCAGCCCAGGAGTTCGAGACCAGCCTGGGCAACATGGTGAAACTCTGTCTTTACACAAAATACAAAAATTAGCCAAGCTTGGTAGCAGGCACCTGCAGTCCCAGCTACTCGGGAGGCTGAGGCGGGGAGATTGTTTGAGTCTGGGAGGTTGAGGTTGCAGTGAGCTGAGATCATGCCACTACACTCCAGCCTGGGTGACAGAGTGAGACCCTGTCTCAAAAAAAAAAAAAAAAAAAAAAAAAAAAAATATTCACCTGAATCGCCCAGGCCATGGCCCATTCTATCAAATAGCCTAGAGTGGCCTAATCTCCAAAGGTCCAAGTTTTCATCAGAGAGAAGGAGCCACTGGGTCTCTCATGGCACATCCCTGAGGGTCATTTTTAGCAGTGGAATTGTGGGCCAAATATGCCATTTGTCTCCCTTGGGCTCTCCACTGTGCCAGTCCCCAAGCCAGTCATGACTAAGGTGGGCTGTCTGCCAGATTCTTACTCCGGCCAACTGGCAAGGAGGGTACCCATTCTGCTGTCCCAGCCCGGGATATGCTGGAGGGCAGCATGGGTTTAAATGCCAGCTCTATCCCTTTCCACCTCTTGGGCTTTGGTCAAATTACTTAATCATGTTAAGTGCCAGTTTTCCTGCCTGTAAAATGGGTATATGAGATATCACTTTTATGGAGTTGTTATAAGGATTAAAGGAGTCAATATGTAAAAGTCCTTAGCCCAGTTCCCAGAACACAGTGAGCACTCTATAAATGGTAACTGTCATCATCCGTGTTATTAAAGCCCAGCATCCCCTGTTGTTATAACTGTCTCAGAAACTGGTGAATATTAAACCTATTAAAAGCTCTGATTTTGATAATCCCAGCTGGATTTGGGGGGAGGGGTAATTTTGATAGTGACCTTTTTCACATATTTTCCCAAACTCTCTATTTTATGTCCCATTTTTCTGTCTAGTGATATTATTTGTCTGTTAGATCACAAGGAAGAAACCAAATTCCAATCCAAACTCTCATTCTAACATCTTTCCTTGGAAGCATCTTTATTTCTTACCATCCAACTGGGTCAACTTGCTGATGTTTCTTCTCTTCTGAAGTTTACAGTAGAAGCTCAAGTTACCTGCCCCTTTTCTCTCCAGGACGTTCCCATCCACGCACATGTGTGAGGTGTAAGGAGACAGGCAGAAACACAAAGACGCATGTGGGAATAAATGTGTAAATGTATTTAGACTTTATTTGGGGAAACTGGGCTTTCAGCGCTATCCAAGTTCAACAGAAATGGCTGTGCAGACCAAACAGTGGTTAGTCATTGACACCAAAAACCGCTTGCAGCCCAAATTAGACACAACAAATCTGGGAAAGAATTTTTAAAAATCCAAATCTTGCAACCTACCCCGCACCCCAGAATACTTTAGGTATCAGAGGAAAGGAAATATGTATTCCAGGAGGAGGTAGGTGGGGGCAGAGAGAACCCCTCGGGCTCTAGCAGGTGAAAAAATGCATTTGCTTTATTTGGGACAGAAAAGCTGGGAGGGCTTGTGAGTCAGGGCCCTCAGTCTTGCCTCCTCTCTATCCCCACTATGAAAAGCTGTCACAGCTGAGGGTTTGGTCACCCTTATACCAATGCTATGGATAACAAAGTGGAAAAACTCAGGGATTGTCTATGAGCCCAGCCGAGGTTGAGCGTGCAGAGACCTGCAAGAGCAGGATAGGAACATCCGGAAGTGGAGTGGGCAGTCTAAGACCAAAGGCTTTTGGGACTGTGGTGGACCAGAGACTGCAGGCCCAGCAGGAGAAGAGACGGCCTCCCCGCACCCCCTACCACGTAGGGGGAGCTATCTATGCAACTCAGGCTGGTGGTTCCTGAGAAATGTTGGCCTGGATGACCAGATTTTCAGATGTTTTAAGAAACGCTATAAAAGCCCCTGATTCAAAAATGTTGGAAACGGATTCAACACACTGTACAACAGTGTGTACAGGCTGAAGCAAACAAATCTGTTGGCTGGATCCAGCTTGCAGGGCAGCCTGCTTCTAAATTCTGGGTAGGGGCAGACTTTTATCTTACCTCTGAAGCTGGGAGTTTCACGGGGTAGGTTGAGAGCTGACATATATACACATTAACTCTTCCGCCCAGATTTTCCTACTGCTAAATTAATCTAGCCTAAGAACTCTTTTACAGCATTGAGAAAAGCGCAGCTCAAAATCAAAGTACAAACCCAGAGAAAAACCTTCCAGGTAGCAACCTCAAAGATTGAGCTTTACTTTTATTTTTTATGTATTTTGTAATGCCCCAGAATGGTTGGTCTTGTTAAAATCAAGTTGTATAATAGTCACCAACCCCTCTGTAGCTCCTGATCCCACAGGACAGGCTTGGAAAGGGCAGGAGAGATGAGGGTGGTATGTGATACACCCAGAAGGCTGAGGGGGCCCAGTCAGGAGACAAATTTACTTCTCTCCTCCCCCAGCTCTTAGTTTGAGTCCTGTATCCCCAAGCCACCTCGAGAATTTGGACCATCCAGACAATGGCTCGGCTGGACTCTTTGAAGAGCAAGGTTTGGAGGGAAAGGCAATGTGTGTGGGCGGGAAGAGTGAGGTCAGAGGCTGCCCCAGTGGCAAGGTTGAGGGGAACCCCTGCCCCCAGCAGCAGGGCACGATGGCACCTCTAAGTCCTTCACATTGACCAAACATGGACTGTTCATGGGAACAGATGTAAAGGCCAAGGTGCTTTGAGGTGAGGACCAGAGCCAGAAGACACACACTGCACACAAATCTACAATTCCAGGCAAGTGATATAGCAGCACAGCCAGGACTTCTAAAGATTGGCGTCCTTCTCCTCTTCCCTGCACAGTCTACCTTCACCGTCGCAGCATTCCGGGGAAAGGGAAGAAGCGGAAGGCAAAAAAGCAACAGAACGATAAAACAAAGGCCAGGTACAGCTCTCAAGCCTGTGATTAAGCCCTCAAGGGCTGGCTGCTAATCACCACGGTGGGAGAAGTTCTCTCACCCACACCCGCCTTGCTTTTCTGTGCAGACACAAACGTCCCTCTCTCCCCAGAAGCGCGCTTCAACCTTTCGCTTTGTTCCCTGGAGCTCAGACACTGGGGTTGCTCCGAAAGATCTAGGAGCTTGCAAAGCACTGTGGGTACTGGCATGCAAATGAGGAGCACAACCAAGCGTGTCCCACATTGCTTCAGAGGACCTGAATTTTTTATGGCTTGTATGTGCTTTTTGATGTTTTCATTGTCTCCCAGCATAACTGATAAGCATTCCGATTCTGACAACTAGAAGTTGTGTGTGTGTGTGTGTGTGTGTGTGTGTGTGTGTGTGTGTGTTTCTTTTCCTGGAGCTGGTCTTCTCTGCTTTTTTTTTTTTTTTTAAGTTCCAAGGAAAAAAACCCAAAAAACAAAAACAAAAAAATCTACCATAACAAACCGAGGTTACTTTAAGAAGTGAAATATTTTAAGCAATTCAACCACAGATGCAACCAGGAAAGGAAAACATGTTGATTCTCTTAAATTCCTTGGAGTAAAACAACTTCAGCATGCCTACCTCACTTGAAGGGACAACCTCCAAAAGAAGAAGTAAGGGGGAGATGGGGATTTTTTTTTTTTATTATTAATTTGATGGTGGTTTGTGGTGAAGAGCCTATTTCTATTAGGAAATACGCCCTTCCCATCTGTTTGCACTTGCTCTTAATTAGCTTGGGGACGCTCCTTTGGAAAAAGTGAGAGCCTTGTTGGACCCGTCCTCTGTACACATGCTCCAAGGACTAAGTCAGTGAACTTTTAAGGGAACCATTTTTATTTTACAGCTATTTTCCCTTCAAGGATTTAAAATACATCACCCATGCCAAATACCTCAGGTTCAGTGGTATTTCTGGTTTGGCTACAGGGAGGAATTGCTGGACAAGTCACAGGGAAGTCATTCCTGAGAGAATCCCGCCAATGTCCGCCCTCCCAGCCCCCTCCCTCTGGTGGCTAAGATCATTCGGATAACAGGCTGAAGCAGAGAGGGCCTGTCTGGACCTGGACTCAGGACCTTCCAAGCATTCCCGTTTCATTCCAGCCTTAACTGCACAAAAACAGCGCAAATCATGTAAACGTGAACGCAACCACAATATCTATAAAAATCCTAACAAACCTTGCATTTTTCTCACCATTCTTCTCATCCCAGGTCTTGCAACACATCATTCCAGCCTCCGTGTCCCTACTTGATCCAAGCCCAGCATCATTCCTTTCCTTCAGCACCATTCCTGTGCCTCCACTGGCCTCAGACCACTCACCAAATAAAGGACAGACTCCCAGCTCCTCAGTGTCCCCACTCTCCACCCTGCATGGCCTGGACAATGGAAACCCAGTTGCTCTTTCACACCTTTCCTTGAAACTTCCTCCTCCCGCCTCCTTCCACCATTGCTGAAATTTTCCTATAGCCTGGTGGTGACTTCAGGTTCTGAGGTCAGAGCTGCTGAGTGGTGTCATCAAGGTCAGAACTGTTCTTCTGACAATTTCTCTCTCCATCCCCAGCTCCTAGCAGCTTGCCTGGCATGCAGTCAATGTTGCAGGGCAGTTCTGAATGAAAGAATGCGGCACTTCACTGTTTGCTAAACAGTTGCAGACAGTTTACATCTGCACCAGAGGCCTAAGAGGTATTATCATTTCCACTCCCCAGATGGTAAAATTGAGGCTCTGAGAGTGTAAAAAACTTGTCCAAAGTCCCCAGCTGTTAAGTAGCATCCTCAGCCCAGTGATCTCCCAGTGACGTGCTGCTTCTCCAGCAGAGATAACTCTTAGTCCTTTTCCATTTTCAAACCACTTCCACAAACAATGGTTCTGTGACCTCCACAAAGACCCCATAAGATAGATATTAATAGTAACCCTGTTTTACAGATGCAGGATCAAGTAGCAGAAATCTCTGCATTCCATTGCAGTTCTGCTCTCTTTTTCCAGAACGTTCCTTGGGAGACCACAGCTGCAGTGACTGAAAAGGAGTCTGACTCTCCCATAGCATAAACTACTGGGGATGGGAGAGGGGTCAGTTAGGAACTTGAAGGAGCCATATTACCCTTTACAATGACAAAAGTCTTAAGCTGGGCAAGGTGGCTCATGTCTGTAATCCCAGCACTTTGGGAGGCCAAGGCGGGTAGATCACTTGAGCTCAGGAGTTCGACGCCTGCCTGGGAAACATAGTGAAACCCTGTCTCTACCAAAAATACATACACACAAAAATTAGCTGGGTGTGGTGGTGTGCACCTGTAGTAGCAGCTACTTGTCGGGCTGAGCTGGGGAGACCGCTTGAGCCCTGGAGGTCAAGGCTGCAGTGAGCTGTGTTACTGTCACTGCACTCCAGCCTGGAAAACAGAGTAAAGCTCTGTTTCAAACAAAAAAACAAAACAAAAAAAAAAAGTATCTAGTCTCTAGGGGTTTAATTCACCAAACCACCCTCAAGACCACAAGAATTTATGATGTTTCTAAATATACCCAAATGAGTCTCCGGAAGTATAGCAGGTAGTCAGAATCCAGCTCCCTAAAGCACATAAATACAGTTAAAATAGCAGTAAAATATTTCCACCCTTCTTTTTTTAACTATTGAATGTTGAGAAATGTTGGCAACCACCTTCTTAATAATGCTATTTATACTTAACACATTGGGGTATAAATGGAAGCACAGTAGGCTCACGTACCAGATCTTGGTTTATTTGCTTTAAACCTCAGAGCCAGACAGTCCTGATTTTATACTGACAACAAAAATAAAGAGGTCCCAAGTGTTCTCACCTCCCCTTTGGTTCCCAGATCTGGTGCCCTTTGACATATTCAGTTTTCTCCCAAATGGAGGCATCCGAGAGGTCTCCTGTTGGAGAAGGAGAGGGACATCAAATAAGCTCAGCTTTCCAAATCATATCAAAGAAGAACATTTCTTGAAGAAGGCTTTGGTGGTGGCTGCAGTAGGGCTCTAGAAAACTCAACTGGCACAAATTAGGGTGGACACAAGAAGAAATGATACTCCTAACTTCACATAAAAGCCGTCCAAACTTCCCCCTCCGAACCCCTCCCCAGCCCCTCACATTGTTTAGATTTCAGGCTCTTGAAGAACATGCATTTCTTTTGACATCTAATAATGTCTGTTGACATGCAACATCCCTGCTAGGACTTTTTTTTTTTTTATTAAATGATGTAAGTTCTGTAACTGATACCAGTTGTCATCAAACATCATAAAAGCCAATCATGCCTCAAGTCATCAATATTTATTGTCCCTGGTGGGGGAGAGACTGTTTTCAGTTTGGGGCAGATGGATTTAATTTTTAAGTGGAATAGTTAAAGCAGACGCACCTAATATAAAATATCAGACCAGTGAGGATCGGCCAACGTGGTACAATTGAGATGTTCAGGCAGCTGAAAGGAAGATGTAGAAAGAGAAGGAGAGAAGAGGTTCACAGAGAAAAGAAATATAGGACGTGAAAAAAAGAAGGAACAAGGCGAGAAAAGGAGTGTATGCTTATCAAATGCATAGCATCCACATAGAATAAAATGTTTCCCTGTTGAAAGCTATCAAAATGGCTTGAGTAGATGGAGAACCACCATTTTTCTAGCAGACTGAGCATGGTTTTAAAAAAAAGTGAGATAGAGGAGGTAGAAGAGAATGAAAGCGGCATGAAAGAAAATGTGAAAGAGGCCAGGCGCAGTGGTTCATGTCTATAATCCCAGCACTTTGGGAGGCTGAGGCGGGTGGATCACTTGAGCTCAGGAGTTCAAGTCAGCCTGGCCAACATGGTGAAACCCGCTCTCTACTAAAAATACAAAAACTAGCTGGGTGTGGTGGTGTGCACCTCTAATCCCAGGTATTCGGGAGTCTGAGGTAGGAAATCGCTGCAATTCCGAAGGTGGAAGTTGCAGTGAGCCAAGATCATGCCACTCCACTCCAGCCTGGGCAACAGAGCAAGAAGAAAAGAAAAGAAAAGAAAAGAAGGAAGGAGAAAGAAGGAAGGAAGGAAGGAAGGAAGGAAGGAAGGAAGGAAGGAAGGAAGGGAAGGAAGGAAGGAAGGAAGGAAGGAAGGAAGGAAGGAAGGAAGGAAGGAAGGAAGGAAGGGAGGAAGGAGAAAAGAGAGAGAGAAGGAAGGAAGGAAGGAAAAGAAAGAGGGAGGGAGGGAGGGAGGAAGGCAGGAAGGAAGGAAGGAAGGAAGGAAGGAAGGAAGAAAATGAGGAAGAATAAGATAAAGTGTGAGAGATAATGAAAGAGGAAAAAAAAAGGTGAGAAAAAGAAAATGCAAGAGTAAAATCAAAAGTTAAAGAGATGGCCGGTCCCAGTGGCTCTCGCCTATAATCCCAGCATTTTGGCAGGCCTAGGCGGGTGGATCATTTGAGGTCAGGAGTTCAAGACCAGCCTGGCCAACGGGGTGAAACCCTGTCTCTACTAAAAATACAAAAACTAACCGAGCATGGTGGCATGGGCCTGTAATCCCAGCTACTTGGGAGGCTGAGGCAGGAGAATTGCCTGAGCCTGGGAGGTGGAGGTTGCGGTGAGCTGAGATAGCACCACTGCACTCCAGTTTGGGCAACTGAGACCCTGTCTCAAAAAAAAAGTTAAGGAGGCAATGAAAAGGAGGAGAGATTAATGGAGAGAGATGGTGAAAGAGTGAGGGAGTGGAAAGGTAAGATCAAGGGAGTCAAGTGAGTCTGACATCCCAGTGCCAGCAGAGGCCACAGAGCCTGGCAGGGGACAGGCCAGCATCCTGGGGATTTGGTAGGCTTTGGTCAGGCCAGTCCCAAGTAGGGCCAGTCAGGAATGGGTGAGATTTGTCTGTGGCACCCCCAACTGCCCTATCTGTGTCCCCTTCCCCCTTAGGTGTCCCCATCTTACTTGGCAGGTGATATAGTTGGGATGTTTGTCCCCTCCAAATCTCATGTTGAAATGTGATCCCCAGTGGTGGAGGTAGAACCTGGTGGGAGGTGTTTGAGTCTTGGAGGCAGGTCCCTCATGAATGACTTGGTACCGTTCTGTGAACCCTAATGAATTCATGTAAGATTTGGTTGTTTAAAAGAGTGTGGCATCTCCACTCTCTCTCTTTCTCTTGCTTCCTCTCTTGCCAAGTGACACGCCTGCCCCCTCTTTGCCTTCAACCATGAGCTTCCTGAGGCCTCTCCAAAAGCTGAGCAGATGCTGGCACCATGCTTGTAGAGACTGCAGAACTGTGAGCCAAATAAACCTTTTCTTAGTAAATTACTCAGCCCTAGCCTCAGGTATTCCTTTATAGCAACACAAAATGGACTAACACAGGAGGGTTCTGGAGGGCTCTAGAATCTTCTCACTCTCTCCTCTCAGGAAAGCTCTAGGCATTGCATTCACACCAAGGTGTAAATGCAAACTTCCCCGTCTGATAAGGCTTAATGAGATACTACTGACAGGGCTGAAGTTTTTCCTCTTTGACTTTAGTACTAATGACACATTCTGAGATATCTGTCAGCCAGGTGGGGAAATTTTTAGGGAATGTGAAGATGGTAGCCAGAGTCTCCCATGGACAAATCCATTCTGCCTCTTAAATGTTCTGTTGGGGTACACTTTACAGAGCTGAAGTTCTTTTTGGAGTAATAGATTGGAGAAGTGTGACTAAGCCTTGGGCCTAGATGGCTTAGGGCCAACGTGGGGCCCTGAGGCCTCTGCTTGGTACCCCAGACCTGGGCTGCTGGGTAGAGGAGACTAGAAAGTGAGAGATCTAGGGGATGAGGAATGAGAAACCTTGTCCTTTGTCCTTGGGGTTCAATGGGACTCTTGCAGAGACCAGGGCCTGGGAGGGGCCAGGAACAGACTCACTGCTCTGCAGTGTCCCCGAACGCACAAATTCTGCCCACGCTGGCTTTTGTGTTGACGTCAAAGTCAGAGGGAAGAAAGGAAGAGGGAAGGAAAAACCTTAACAAAGAATGTTTCCAAAAAAGCTCCTGGTGAAAAATAAATAGGTCAAACCTCAAAGCAGCCCAGCTAACTCCTCCTAATGATCCAACCCACTACTTGGATTTTGAAATTACAGGCCTTCATATTTATGTAACCTGGCCTCTGAGGTGGATAGGGGCAGGAGCCACTCCCACAGCATGGATGAGGATTCTGAGGCAGGAATGGCCCCTCCAGAGGGTCCCAAGGCATGTTGGAAGTACCAGAAGAATCAGAACTGAGGATCTCATATCTGCCTGCTTCTTTCCCTCCTTGGAAAACTGAGAAGCAGGGCATGGGTGTTCATGTTCCCAACGTCCCATGACTATTCTGTATTTCCCCCATCATGGGCATTCCCAAGTGGAAAGCTACTGCATGCTGCACCCTCCTCTTGAATGTCCCCATCTCCTCCAGATGAGCCCCAGGATGTGAATGCCACCATGGTCTCTCTTCTTGGTCTACATCCAGGCAGCCCTGGAGATTACCTGGTAGTTCATGTACAGCTCTACCTTGCTTTACTTGAAACAGTTCTGTGCCATTCCTGCCCAAGGGGACAGCTAGCAATCCTGAGCTCACTGATGGTAGCATGGCTGTTGACCCTTGTCTGTCTCCAAAGGACACTGGGTCCTTGTACTTTTGGAGAATTGTGCACAGTGCTGGCTGCTGGGAAGGCTCCTGCTTCCCCGCATCCTCCCTGACACCTGATCTTTTTTTCTAACTTTTCTAATGTTTACCATTGTCATCTCATTGCTATTTTAATTACTGATGAAGTTAATCAGTTCTTCGTAAACTCATTAGCCATCTAGTTTCCTCTTCCAGGAAATGCTCATTTCCCTCCATTAGATTTCCTGTCTTTGTCCTGTTAATTTGCAGCATCTTATAGTCTAGAGCCTATTCCGTTGTTGGTTTAGACAGCGTTCATTACCTCCTCCCAGTCTGCAGCAACACGTTCGTTAACCACGGCTCTAGTGGCCACATTTGAACACATATATTTAATTTTGATGTAGTCAAGTTCACCAATTTTTGTCATGTGATTTGTGCTTTTAGTGTCTTGTTAAAGAAGTCCTTACCACCCTTAGGTCAAAAAGGTAGTCTTTTTTACATTCTTCTATTGAATTCATAACATTTTCTTTCACATTTCGGTCTTTCCTGAGTCATTTTTGAATGTGGTTTGAATTAGAGCTACAACTTTATTCAGCTTCATCCAGTGAGCCGGTTACCCCAACAGCACTACTAAATAATTCATTTTTTTTTCCTCCACTGAATACTGGTGCCTCCTTACCATAGACTATGAATCTCTTTCAGAGTTATTTTCTTTATCCCAGTTGTCTATTTGTCTGTTCCTTCACTAGTATCCCACTATCTTTATTACCACATCTTTGTAATGTCTTGATATGGAACAGGGCAAAGTTTTCTTTCTTTATTCTTTTACTTTTCAAAATTATCTTAGCTGTTTATGTAGCTTTATTTTTCTAAAGATCCAGAAAGATGAAATTTTATTAGAATTGAGTACAATTTAAAGAATTAATGCAGGGGGAATTGACATCTCAACACATACATAAACATGTACTGGGCTTTGGCCAGGCACGGTGGCTCACGCCTGTAATCCCAGCACTTTGGGAAACCGAGGTGGGCGGATCACGTGAGGTCAGGAGTTCAAAACCAGCCTGTTTCTACTAAATACAAAAAATTAGCTGGGCGTGGTAGCTCATACCTATAACCCCAGCTACATGGGAGGTTTAGGCAGGAGAATCGCTTGAACCCGGGAGGCAGAGTTTGCAGTGAGCTGAGATCGTGCCACTGCACTCCAGCCTGGGCAATAAGAGCAAAACTCCATCTCAGAAAAAATAAAATAAAATAAAACCATGTATTGGGGTTCTACTTATTTAGGTCTTATTTTATCTGAATTTTTCTCTGTAAAGATCTTGCATATTTTTAGGTTAATTTCTAGATACTCCTAAGGTGGGGATGGGGTGGGCTATTAGGAATTATAACTTGAGTTCTATTATATTTTTCTAGTAGGTTATTGCTAATACAGTGGAAACCCCCCTTTTTTTTTACTTTTTTGAACATCATCTTTATCAGAATAAAAATTTATAAACAGTAAGATATACTCATTTTAATTGTAGGATTTAATGAGTTTTGATAAACATATACACCCACATGATCATCACTACAATAAAAATACAGAACATTTCTATCATCCCAAAATATACCCTCATGCCCCTTTGCAGTCAATTTCTATTCCTTCCACACACCCAAGGAATCCCCTGATTTACTTTCCATCACTATAGATTAGAATTGCCTTTTCTAGAATTTTATTTTCTACTTTTTCTTTGGTAGTATATGGAAATACAATTCATCATTGTATACTGACCTTGTATTGTGAAATATTGTTAAATTGGTACATTAGTTTCAGTTGCTTGTTTAGAGACTTCTCAGGATTTTTTATATAATTATGTCATTTCCAAACAGAGTCTCACTTCTTCCTTTCCAATCTGTATGCCTCTTATTTTAAACATTTCTTGTCTTATTGCACTGCCTAGGACCACCATTACAGTACTGAACAGACATGGTGAGAGATGTTTATCTTTGTTTGTTTTCAATCTTAAGGAAGAAGTTTTAATCTCTCACTATTAATATGATGTTAGTTCTAGGTTTTTTCATTTAGAAGACCTTTATCACTTTTAAAAAGTTCCTATTTCTAGTCTATTGAGATTCATTATCATGAATGGGTATTAAATTTTATCGAATGCCTTTTCTATATCTACTGAGATAATCATATGAGATTTCTACTTTATGCTCTGTCTCCCAGGATGGAGTGCAGCGGCATGATCTTGACTCACTGTAACCTCTGCCTCCTGGGTTCAAGCCATTCTCCTGCCTCAGCCTCCCAAGAAGCTGGGATTACAGGCATATGCCACCACACCCAGCTAATTTTGTATTTTTAGTAGACATGAGGTTTTGCCATGATGTTTTATTCATTTTTTAATGTTAAACCATCTTGAATTCCTGGGATAAACCCCACTTGCAAACAATATATTTTTCCATTTTATACATTAATAAAATAGAATTACTAACATTTTGTTAAGCATTTTCTCATCTGTGTTTGAGGAGGATATTGGTTCATGATTTTCTTTTCTTTTCTTTTTTTTCTTTGAGACGAAATTTCGCTCTTGTTGCCTAGGCTGGAGTGCAATGGCGCGATCTCAGCTCACTGCAACCTCCGCCTCTTGGTTTCAAGCGATTCTCCTGGCTTACCCTCCCAAGTAGCTGGGATTACAGGGATGTGCCACCACACCCAGTTAATTCTGCATTTTTAGTAGAGACAGCGTTTCTCCATGTTAGTCAGGCTGGTCTCGAACTCCTGATCTCAGGTGATTCGCCTGCCACGGCCTCCCAAAGTGCTGGGATTACAGGTATGTGCCACCACACCCAGCTAATTCTACATTTTTAGTAGAGACAGCATTTCTCCATGTTAGTCAGGCTGGTCTCGAACTCCTGACCTCAGGTGATTCATCTGCCACAGCCTCCCAAAGTGCTGGGATTACAGGCGTGAGCCACTGCACCTGGTGATTTTCTTTTCTTATAATGTCTTTGCTTTGTTTTCATACTCAGGTAATGCCAGTTTCACCACATGAACTGGGAAGTGTTCTTTCTTACTCTCTTTTCTGAAAGAATTTATTTAAGATTGAAGTTGTTTCTTCCTTAAATATTTGTTAGACTTCACCTGCGAAACCATCTAAGCTGGGATTTTTCTTTGTGGGAAGATTTTTAATTACAAACTTATTTTAAAAATTGATTTAAGGCAACTTATGCTTCCTATTTCTTCTTGAGTTTATTTTTTTCGTAATTTGGGTCTTTTAGGTAATTTTTTCATTTTATACAGGTTAAGTTAAATTAGCATAATATTGCTCATAATATTCCCTTATTATCCTTTTAATGTCAGTAGTATCTACGATAGTGTCTCTTTGTCTATTTCTAATACTAGTTATTCCTGTCTTCTCTCTTTTTCCTTCACCAGTCTGGATTTAAGTTTATTTTGTACTTCCTGGCCTAGTTTCTTATAATGGAAGTTTAGATCACTGATTTTAGAAATTTATCCTTTTCTAACAGGAGCACTTAAGGTTACAAATCTCCCTCTAAACACTGCTTTAGCTGCATTCTACAAATTTTAGCTTGTTCTGTTTACATTTTCATAAAGCTAAAAGTATTTCCTTATTTGCCTTGAAACAAGAAATAATTGGGTTCAGTCTGACAATCTTTGCTTTTTAATTGCAGTGTTTACATAATTTACATTTAATATAATTGACAATGATTGGGTTTAAGTATACCACTTTGTAATTTCTTTCCTTTTTCTCCCATCTATTATTTATTTCTTTTTTCTCATTTCCTGCCTTCTTTCAGATCAATCAAGTATTATTTCACATTACATTTTATCTCTACTAATAGCTTATTAACTATAACTCTTTGTTTTATTCTTTTGTGGTTACTCTAGAGTTTACTATATACACATTTAACCTGTCACCATCTGTCTTCGAACAATATTATCCCACTTTGCATATAAAAACCTTACAAGAGTATACTTCAATTTCTCCAGTCCCATCTGGTGCACTATTTTCATAATACATTCTACTTCTACATGTTATAAATTGCTCAATAAAAAATTATTAGTTTGATTTTAATAGTCAGTTATCTTGGCCGGGTGCGGTGGCTCACGCCTATAATCCCAGCACTTTGGAAGGCCAAGGTAGGTGGATTGCTTGAGCTCAGGAGTTCGAGACCAGCCTGGGCAACATGGCAAAACCCTGCCTCCACCAGAAATAAAAAAATTAGCTGTGTGTGGTGGTGTATGCCTGTAGTCCCAGCTACTGGGGAGGCTAAGATGGGAGGATTGCTTGAGCCTGGGAGGTTGAGGCTGCAGTGAACTGAGGTAGTGTCATTGCACTCCAGTCTGGGTGACAGAGTGAGACCCCTTCTCAAAAAAAAAAAAAAAGTCCATTATCTTGTAAATAAGTTTTTTTAATTAGAGAAATTATTTTACATTTACTCACGTATTTACTATTTCTGGCACTCTTCTCTTTTTTAATGTAGATACAAATTTCTGGAAGTGCAAATCTGTAGGCAATTTATTCTTTCAACTTTTATTTGTCTAAAACAGTCTTACTTTTACATTAATTTTGCCAAACATAAAATTCTATGTTTTATTATCTTTTGGGTTCCACACATTCTGAGGAGAAATCTGCAGCTATTCTTTGTTCCTCTGTACATATGCATTCTCAAATTAGGTAATATTGCCCTAAGGAAGGAGGAGTTGGTTCTTGGGGAGGGGACAAAACAATTACTTTTTAATGTACAAAACACAGATAAACATACAGTACATAAATAGATATACAATATAACCATGGTATTAACATTTCATGGAAAGGTACAATTAGAGGTCAACTGTCTTTTTAAAGGCTTCTGGGGGCCAGGCGCCGTGGCTCACGCCTGTAATTCCAGCACTGTGGGAGGCCGAGACAGGTGGATCACATGATCAGGAAATGGAGATCATCCTGGCTAACATGGTGAAACCCCATCTCTACTAAAAATACAAAAAATGAGCCAGGCATGGTGGCATGCACCTGTAGTCCCAGCTACTTGGGAGACTGAGGCAGGAGAATCGCTTGAACCAGGAGGTGGAGGTTGCAGTGAGCCGAGATCGCACCACTGCACTCCAGCCTGGGTGACGAGATCGCACCCTCCATCTTAAAAAAAAAAAAAAAAAATCGCCTGGGGAGAGGTCAATAAAGAAAAAAGTGATTGGGAAATATAATCTGTATATAATTTGGGTTTTTTTGGTTGTTTTAAATATTTTATTTTTATCATTGTTTTTCAGCTCTTTTATTATGATGTACCTTGTTGTAGTTTTCACTGTAACTATCCTGCTTACAAATCTTTTACTTTCTTGAATCTCTGAGTTTATAGGTTTTACCAAAAATTATATCATTTTGGCTATTGTGTTTTCAAACACTTTTTATGTCCTCCTCACTCTCAGACTCCTCTTTCTAAAACTATAGTCTTGTATATGTTGGATTCCTTGATGATTTCCCAAAAGATCAGAACCATTGGATATTAAGATATTTGATAGTGTCCTATAGAAGTTCTATTCATTTTTAATTAGTCTTTTTCCCGTGTGCTTCATTTTGAATAATTTCTATTGCTATGTCTTCATAGCAAAAGGCCTTTTGCTGTTTTTAATCTACTGTTAATCTCACCCAGTATTCTTTTTTCATTTATATATTATATTTTATTTAATCTCTAGATATTCCTTTGGGTTTAAAAAATATATATCTTTCATTTTTCTCACCATTGTGTTTATATCTTCCTTTAAATCCTTGAGCTGCTTTAAAGCCCTTGATTGCTAATTCCATCATCTCTGTCATTTTCATGTTTGTTTCTTTTGACTTTTATTTTCTTTCTCAGCTATGGGTTATATTTTTCTGCTTTTTAACATTTTAACTAATTTTTTATTGAATGTTGGACATTGAGAATTTTATATTGTTAGGTGCTGGATTTTGTTCTTTTTGTTCCAGCAGGTTGGGTTTGTTCTGGAAAACAAGCAGTTTAGGTACTTGCAGATCAGCTTGGTTCTTTTGAGGCTTGTTTTAAGTTTTTGTTGGAGCAGGGTTAGAGTAAACTTTCCTCTGGGCTAGTCTAGTTTTCTTGTTAAGGTCTGACTCTTTTAGCTACTCTACTGAAAATTTCAGGTGTTCAAGGACTCTTTTCTTTAGTTGATGAGAACTCAAGTGTCTCTAAGCCAGATATGAACTCCAGAAATTGATTGCCTTACAGGTCCCCAACATTCTTTGCCTGGATTCATGGAGTTTTATTTTACATGTGCACATTTTAGTGGTCAGCAGAAACTCATGGAATTATTTCTTTATGTACCTCCCTCCTCTTGGGTTCTCTGCCCCCACAAATCCTGGTCTCCTAAGTCTCATCAAACTCTGATCTGTTTCCCACTCAGTGAGGCAGTCATGTGCTGCTTGGGGTACCCCTCCCCGTGGTCTGTTCCAGAATGCTCCTCCAGGCAGAAGGCCAGGGACTATGGAACTTACCTCATTTGTTTTTCTTTTTTCAGAGATTGCAGACCTGTGCTGCCTGTTATTCAATGCCTGAAAACAGCTGTTTCAAATATTTTATCCTGTTTTCTAGTTGTTTATCATAGGACAGTAAGTCCAGTCCCGGTTACTTCAACATGACCATACGTGGAAGTCAGAGATGACTTTTTTCATTAAGGTATATAAATTACTCTTGCATCCAACAATCTTGCCGAATTTGTAATTCTTATGAGTTTTTCTGTTGATTCTGTTGTTTCTGTTGGGTTCACTGTGGAAATGTACATTATCACCTGCGAATAAGGGTAGTTTTTCTTCTTCTTTCCATTTCTGTTTTTTCCTTTTCTTATATTATAGCATTAAACAGGATACTTGGTACTATTTAGTAAAATGATAGCATGTATCTTTATCTTGTTGTCAATCTTAATGGAATATATTTGAATTTTTTTCATTAAGTTTAACTTTTGTCCAAATTCTGGCACCAAACATTTATCAAGTTAAGGAAAGATTTTTTAAATTACTTTTTTTCTGAATTAAAAAAATCATAATTAGGTGTTAGATTTTATTTAAAACATATTCCGGATCTATTGAGATAACCATATAATTCTTCTTAGGACATTTTATTTAGCACATTAATCTAGTGAATTACATTAAGGGCTTTTCTGAGGTTAAGCCATCTTTATACTGTGAAATATACTCTACTTTGTCATTATTATTTTAGTTAAGTGATTGGATCTTGTTGGCTAATGTTTCTCTAGAATATTGTATTTTTCTATTCTTATCTACTTTTTCAATCAAGGCATATTTCTGTCATAAAATATATTAGACAGCTTTTCCTCTTTCTGCTTTCTGAAACAGCTTGTGTAAGGTAGGAATTATCTCTTACTTGATAATTTAATAGAACTTACTTCTAAAACTGATACTGGGACCTAGAATGGAGAGTTATTTGATCACTGTGCCTATTACTTTAATAGTGATTTCTATTAAATGCTTCTATTTTTTCTTATTCCAATTTTGGCTTTTTAATTTTTCTGGTATTTTATTTTTCAAATATTTTGGGATATTTAAGTTTTCAAATATTTGGGGATATAGTTGTTCATATAGTCTCTAGTCTCTTACTGTATCTAGATATTTTTGTTTTCATTATGTATCTATTTATTTATATATTCTCTCCTTTTTTAAAAAATCAGTCTTTCATGAGAGATCTTTCTGGTGAAAGAACTGCTTGGTATCTTGAGTGGGATGGTGAATACAAGAATCTGAATGTAATAAAACTGCATAGAACTAAGCACACACACACAAATGTGTACAAGTAAAACTGGGAAATTCTGAATAAAATAAGTGTATTGTATCAATGTCAATATCATTGTTAAGATATTGCACTGTAGTTTTGCAAAATGTTAGCATTGGGGAAAACTGGGTGGAATACATAGGATCTCTCTGTATTATTTCTTACAATTAATTGCATGTGAATCTGCAATTCTCTCAACCAAAATTTTAATTAAAAAATCGGTTTTACCAGAAGTTTGCTGCTTCTTTTTAATCTTTTCAAAATAGCAGCTTGTGGTCTTGTTAGTCCCATCTTGTTTTATTGTTCTCTGTTCCGTTAGTTTCTATCCTTATTTTCATTATTTCTTTCAACTTTCTTTTTTTTTTTTGCAATTTTAAACAGTTTAGATTTGAAAGCTTAGATATCTGTTTTCAGTAATTTCAGTTTTTTGAAAATGTACTTACAGACATAATGTGTCTTCTTTCATCTACTGCAAAAACTTTGATATATAATGTTTTCATTTTCTCTCACCTTTACGTATTTTAGAACTTCCTTTATGATTTCCTCCTTGACTCAAGTGTTATTTTATAGTATACATTTTAGATACCTAACAGACATAGTTTTTAAAAACTCATAATTTGATATTGTGGTCTCATTTTTCCCAACATGATTAAGACATTAATGTTAATTCTTTAGAATTTAATGAGGCTTCGTTTATGGCAAATCTATGCCAACTTTTTGTATGTTTCATGTGTGCTCAAAAATGATGTATGCTCTGTGTTAAATGCAAAGGTTTATAAACACCCACTAATTATGTTGCACATGTTTCTGGGCCTTTGTTTTTATTCACTTGTTTGGTTTTTATTTTTGGTCCAATCTGGAAATCTCTGTTTTGTTTTGATCGGTGAATTTAACCTATTTAATATGACTGTTACATTCAGCTAATTTCTGTCACTTTATGCATTTCCATTTATCACACTATGTCAAATCATTTAGAAGCAGAACCTGAGATGAGCATCCTTGTTTAAGTGATTTATTGGAGAAGGACTCTCAGGAGAGGGAGAACAGGGAATCTGGACAGGGCAGGATAAACCACAGAGTATGCTTTTAGCTGGAGATGCTTCCATTCTCAGGGAAGCTGGCGCCCCAACCTGCTAGGCTAGAGTCACCTGATGGTCACCTGTTGCTCCCAGAGAAGATAAAGAGAGCAGCCAGCTTCCCTGGGCAATGTGAGAAAGAGGAAAGAACAAAATGAAAAAGCACTTCCAAACCTTGGGGTCTGACCTCTTCTACTTAAGTGCTCCCATTCCTCGGACTGGGGGCCCAGTCACCTTCTATGTCCTCAGGGCTCCTCACAGTCTGCAAAGGCATTTTCAGTTCCATTCACCTTCCTCTTGCCTCCATGGCATCCGCAGGGCTGGGTCAGGGGAGGAACCAGTAGCCTCTGTCTGTTTGACATCTTATCAGAAACCAGATGTTCTGCTCTTTCTGTTTCCCCCCTCTTTTGTTCCACATTGTATTAGCCCATTCATACACTGCTGATAAAGACATACCCGAGACTGGGTGATGTATAAAGGAGAGAGGTTTAATTGATTCACAGTTCAGCATGGCTTGGGAGGCCTCAGAAAACTTACAATCATGGTGGAAAAGGAAGCAAACACATCCTCCTTCACACGGCATCAGGAAGAAGACTGAGCAAAAGGGGGAAACGCCCCTTTAAAAACCATCAGGTCTTGTGAGAACTACTCATTATCACAAGAACAACATGAAGGTAACTGCCCCCAATTATTCAGTTACCTCCCACCGGGCCTCTCTCATGACACGTGGGGAGCATGGGAACTACAATTCAAGATGAGATTTGGGTGGGGACACAGCAAAACCCTATCAAGATTCTTCCAAGGACACAGGTTCAGCTTTGGTAGGTGAATTGGAGGCTAGATTGAGTGACAGCCTGCACTTGGAGGAGCCTCATTTTTTGCAAAATTGGTCCCTTCTGCCTTTCCCAGCAGGTTCCTCTGTGCCTCAAATGAATAGACTTCTCCTGGGGACCCACAGTCCTTGGATTGGTCCCCACATGCCTATCTCCCTGGGTAAAGGCTGTTCAGATGTAAGCTAAGAATACCCCACCAATTGGATCACATGCACTTGCCAAAATGTTTGAAGTGGCTCATAGAAAAAAAAAAGAAAAAAGAAAGAAAAAGAAAAGAGAAAGAAAAAAGAAGGAAATAGATCATATAAGGTTAGAAATAAAAAACACAAAGCAAGAGTGATAAGTCAAATACATGAAGAGGTAAAAGAATTCTTTCAACAAAGATTGTTGGACTTGAGTCCCAACTTTACCTGACAGCCAGGGTAAACCAGGTGGGTGCTGGGTTGCATTCTTCAATTGGAGATTATCACTGAATGTTAATCCAGTAATAATCCAGTGTTTGTTGATGGAAAATCGACAAACATTTCTCATTTTAAAAATCCGTGTTTTTCAAAGGCCTATGTATCTTTAGCCAATTTGGTTAAACTCCTCTTCTTTTATCTGGATTTTCTTCAAACTCTTCAAAAGAATAATCACTAGCGTTCTTCTTTAATTCTCTTCCTGCTGACAAAATGGCCAGTTGATGAGTTGTTCAAGCACCTGCTATGCTCCAAAAGTGTTGAGAGCTGTAGGGGGTGCTGTCAACGTCTCAGAGAGGTACACTGAGGGGTTCCAGCAGAGACTCCAGGCTCAGCAGGCTTTGGTTTGTCTCCCAGCTCTGCCTCTGAAAAGTTGTGGAATCTTACTTAAGCTCTGGGCCTCCAGGTCCTCATGTAGAAAATGTGAGTAAGAAGAATGCCCACCTCATAGGGTTGCTGTAAGAATTCAATAAGGTGAAGAATACAGAGCACGCAGCGACGGGAAGTCGAGTTAAATATCATCATCATCATCCCAGCAGGGGCTGCCATTGACTGGCTCTTATTAGCGCTGGGCCCTGTGCTAAGAGCCTCTCATTTGGTTCCTCATTTAGGCCTCCCAGGAGCCCTGGGAGCAGGCAAGCATTTTAATAATGAGAAAACTACATTATGGCTCTTACCACGGGAGGAGTCTGCAGGTAACCTCTCTCCTCCTTCGAAACAAGCGGAAGCTGACATCCAGAGAGAGGAGAGCTTGCTGTGATTTCTCAGGGCACAACCAGCCCTGTTCCCAGCACCTGGAACATCTGGAACGTCTCTGCTTCATCTTTCTGCTTCCATTTTATTACTGGGTTAAAAAAATAAAATAAGAAGATGTACCTTCATTGTCCTTTTAATAATAGGAGGCCTTTGCTTTTCTGGGTGGAAGGTGTAGTACTGTGCTCAAATGATATGTTTGTGGTTGTGTGTGTGTGTGTTGTCTCCTCCTGGAACAATTTATTTCATACCTTGAAGCCTTGTGCTGGGTTTTTTTTGTTACAAACTATCCCCATTTCACAAGTAGCCTCAAGCAACAATTAGTCCTGCATGTAATTTCTGAATCAAATGGTGGGTTTGGGTGAGAACCGTGCTGAGCAGTTTGGAAGCAGATGTAGCCCGAGGTGAAGTCACTCCCTGTGTTTGAGGCGAATCTGGGAGGGCATGGAGGGAAGGAGGGCAGGTGCACAGCCTGGTGTATGGCCCAGGGCTCTAAATTGGGAGCCCTCAAAGACGTGCCTGACAAATTCCCTGGAACCTGTTCATATGTTACCTTAACGTGGCACAAGGTACTTTGTAGGTGTGCTTAAGGTTAAGGGCCTAACATGGGGAGATTACCCTGGATTATCTGGTGATCACAATCTAATCACACAAGTCCTTAAAAGGGGAGACCCTTTCCTGACTACAGTTAGAGAATGTGACCACAGAAGAGCTGTCTGAGAGACGCAGCATAGTTGGTTTTGAAGATGGAAGAAGGAAGCCATGAGCCAAAGAATGCAGGTGGCACTAGAAGATTGAGACGGCAAGGGAATGACTTTCTACCCTGCAGCCTCTTGAAGGAACACAGCCCTGCTGGCATCCTGACTGTAGCCCAGTGAGACCCGTGTCTGGCTCTTCGAAGATACAAAATGTATGTTGTGTTCAGCCACTAAGTCAGTGGTAATTTGTTACAGACGCGCAGAAAATGAACATAGCCTGGCCCCAGCTCTGCCTTTGATTAGCCCTAACACTTTGGCCATGGCATTGAACTCTCTGTGAGCTTTGGTGCCTTATTCAATAAAATGGGGACGTATTCATGTTTTATCACCCAAAACACTCTAAGCCTCGCCAGCCCATGGGGACTGGTAAAGTCAGTTTAACGACAATATACAAAAGTGTGCCACTGCCCTGGACCTGAGTCAGTGGGCACCTGGCAAGCCTCTTCCCTCTGTCCCAGAAGACAGAGGACCTACCTCCCAAGCACTGTGAGGAAGTAAGTCATTTCCTTTCTCTTCCTGGGTTTCATTTCTTCTCATTTGTAACCTGAAAGTGTTGAATTTGATGATTTCTAAGATTCCTTCAATCACTAAAGATCTTTCACATACAATTGTATCTTTCTTTCATTTTCTGAAGACATTTTAGGACTTTATCCCAACTCAGGACCATTGTGGCAAGTGTCAGTTTTCTCTGTACAAGGCTGTCATTGTAGACTGTAGACTCTTGAGTTAATCTAAACTCAGACTGTGGCAGAGCCCAGAATTTGTTTTGAAATGTGTAAATAAATTTTTAGTTTGTAAAGAGGAGAAGTAAAAATAGCTCTACCCGCCTTTCTGATGAACATCCGGAGATGGAAACTATGGCTTGAACACGTACAAGTGGTGCCAGGCATGAAAGTGGAAAGGGGTAGGGATGAGGTGGGAAACCAGGAATTCAGAGGAGTCATCTTCCTCCAACCTCAACAAGTGTAAAGTTCACCTGCTCTGCTACTTCCTCAGGTTAGTGTAAAAAGACACAGGGAGGTCTATGCGGACCTATTCTATAAAAGTTGCATGTGACCCTTTCTTTTCCCTCCTTCCTGAGTGTAGGCTCAGCCTTCAGGACGATGCCATCATGTCAAGAGAAAAGTGAAGACCAGAGAAGAAACGTGACTGGTTTAAAGTCACACCTTCTTCTCTGATAGCCAGTCATTCATCTAAATCATGCCCCTTGTATCAGTCAGGATGGGCTAAGTTATGCTATAGTAAGAAACAGCCCCCAAACACAGTGAGTTAAAATAACACGCTTTATCTCTTTGCCATCCTCCAAGTTCATCATGGTTGGCAGGGGGTTCTGTTCATTGTAATCACGGAGGGGCCTAGAGTGGCAGAGCAGCTATCATTTCAAACAATATGGTCACTGTATCAGAGAGAATGAGGGGGCTTGGAGGGTCTAGTGCTCTGGCCCAAAAGTGACACAGGTAACGTCTGCCCACATTCATTTGTCAGAACTAACCACAAGGCTACACAGGGACAACAAAGGAAGTACAAGCCTAGCATGGACGGCAGAGAGTTGAGAATATTTGGCAAACAGCATACAGCCTATACACTGGTCCTTTGGGCCCCACCAGCCTTCATGCTACCTCCTCTACAAAGCCTCTCCTCATCCCCATAGACTGCATTCTTAAAATGCACCAACACCATATAAATGCTTTACAAATATCACTGAATCCTTAAAACAATCCTTTGTGGTCATTACAACTTATTTCCCTCATTTTATAGTTGAGGACATGGAGGCACAGAGAGGTTAAGCAACTTCCCCAGGGTCACAAAGCTACCAAGTGGTGAAATGGGGACTCAAACTCAGGTTATCTAACCCGAAGGTCCAAGTGCATAATAACTACACTCTGCTGTGTCTTGTTGCACCAGCGGAGAGGGTCCCTTACCACTGTGATTCTAACAGCTCAACTCAGTAACTCTGTGCTCAGCAGGCTCCTGTAGGGCCCACCATTTTTTTTTTTTTTTTTTTTTCCTGTAGCACCTTAAACTTTGTGCCCAGTTTCCTTTTCTGTCAAAACTTACCTGCCCTGTGTCCCACCCACTTCCTTCAGGGACTTGCTGTCTACAGATCAGATAACTTCCAGAGAGCTGGGAGATGCCAAAGGTAATGATTTTCAGTGTTGACAGTTTTACCCCAGGCTGGCCCAAAGCAGATAACACACCCGGGGTAGCAGTGAGTGGGTGGTACAGGTGGCTTAGCGCGTGGCAATGCAAATGCACACACTCTGTGTGGCCCTATTTGGAGCAATATCTTCTAGGAATCAACTTCAAGCTCAGCCAGAGGGTGCCTTGCTCCAGCCTGCAGGCGCCACGAGATGGCAGCATTTCTGAACATTCCAGATGGGCCCAGGGCCGCCCACTGGGGCGCTGGGGGGCCTTGGCCCTGTGTCAGGCGCACATCCTCCCTTAGTTTAGGAGGATTAAGAGTCCCGACCCCGGGATGCTCTCGTCTTCAGCCAGAGACAGAGAGAAGAGAGCCAGAGCAGAAGGGCTGGATCTGCCTGGTGCACATTCAGCTGTTTCAACAAAATCAGTCTTGAACCCAAGTGCCTGTTGGCCAGTGGCCAGATTGGAAGTTGGGCTGGATTGTCTTTGTTTATCTGAGAAATGAAGGCTTTTGGGCCAGACGTTGTGTGGGGGCCAAGGAACTTTGTGGTGCTTTAGAAAGTTCGTCCCTGCCAGCCTCAGTCTGTGTGCCCTGGAAGACTTTATCTACTGGGCATGGCCAGGCACCAATGCCAGCATGCAGGTTCCCACCCCACTGCCACCCTGCACATCTGCTCCCATCATTATTTGGTGTGAAATAATGGACAGCTTTTTTTTTTTTTTGCCATGAAAACTCTTCCTGGTATCTGACTTACATACCTCATTCATTCATTCACTTTTCAACAAAGATTTATTCAGCACCTTCTATGAGCCTAGTGTTCTGCCAGGTCCTGGGGACACAAGAATGACTCTTCTGCCGTCAGGGAGCTTGCATTTAATGAGAGGGGGTAGAATTAATTAACCAAGATTAATCAAGCAGTGTTGTGTAGTGTTCTCACTTATAAGTGGGAGCTAAACATTCAGTATCCGTGGATATAAAGGTGACAACAATAGACACTGGGGACTAGAGGAGCAGGGACGGAAGGGACCAAAAACTCACTACTACATACTATCCTCACTACCTGGGTAACAGGATCAATCATACCCCACACCTCAGCGTCACGCAAAATACCCACGTAACAAACCTGCACATGTACCCCCGAGTCTAAAATAAAAGTTGAAATTACGTTCTTTTAAAGTGTTATATAGGAAAAGTGTAGGGTGTTATAGTGGGGACTCTAAAAGCTTCATCACTTATTAGCTGTTGACCTTGGTGTGTGGTCTCTGAGTTTTGCGAGAGGATTAAAGAATTAATACATGTGAGAATGTGTGGCATAGTGTGGATTCCAAATGAGTACTGCCTGCTATTTTCATTACTGCTATGCACCTACAGCGCCAGGGGGTACTACTCACACGGACTACACATGCAACTGATGTGGCAGCCTTGACTTAACCTCTCAAAGTCTCACGTCCTCATCTGTAAAAAGGAATAATATTATCGGTATCACCATGGGACTGTGGTGGGCATTAATGAAGTATGGAAAGAGTGTTAAGTATTTAGCTGGGTACCTGGTATCTGCTATGATTATTGGATCTAGACGCCACAATGATCGAAGCTAAATATACAGGCTTGAACCAGCATTTGGAGTGATAACTAAAGCCCCAGGCTGCCTTTCAAGGTGTGTGTTTGGCTAAATGATGGCCAACTTTCATCTAATAACTCCTTCCTCTTTCTACTACCTGAAGGTGTTGTTCAGAGAGTTAACTCAACTGAGAATCAGTGCTATCAGATGCTATCTAAGACCATTCAAGATACAGTCAGTGCCCATCTCAATACAGCAGAAAAAGGACTTGTCCAACCATCTGGTGAGTCAAGTCAGCAGAGAGTCAGCCGAGGGAGGAAGGAAAGGAGGCCACTGTCTTGGCTGAGTGTCTTCTACGGTGGGGCTATGGGTCCTGATACATGTGACCTCATGTAACCCTCAGGGCAGCCCTGAGACAGAGGCCCTTGTATTAGCATCCCCATTTTACAGATGAGGAAATGGAGGCCAAAGGCCACACAGCAAATATGTGATGAAACTTGGCTTCAACCCAAGTCTGTTTGACTCCAAAGCCTGAAGTCTCTTCACAGCACAAAGCTGTTAAGTGGTTTGATGAAATCGACTAGAATGGTACTACTTAGCTTGTCCCCAAGCCAAAAAAAAAAGGCACGTAAATGTTTGTTGAATTGGGCCAATGTCCAATTCAGTCCAAATGGGCCATCTGTCAGCTCCATGTGTGAATAAACTAGGATGCTAGAAAACTATGAAATGGCTATTCTACCAGCTTTTATGATGAGGTTTGCTTCTGCCCAGCCCATGCTCAACTTCCCCTAGGTGAGCTGACTTGGGTGGGTGGATTGCTAATCTGTGGGACAGGGGGCCCCTGAGGGCTTGGACCCCATTCCAGCACTGTTCCCAGCTCATCTGAGCTTGAGGAAGATCTCATTGTCTCAAGTCAATCAGGGGTGAAGTTAACCCTGGTGAGACCCCTGAGGGAAGGCCCTTTTTAGGTCTTCACAGGAGAGGGAAACACTAATGTCTCCAAAGAGCTTTCTCTACTCAAGAAGGACACCAGTAACATCTACCAACCCTCCTGAACTGAAGAAGGTGGGGTCTCAGCTCAGCTCTGCATGCAAGGTGGTGCTGCGCTCTTCTGGCCACTTTGGTTTGTAGGATGTCCTGGCAGAGCATTGGTTGAAGTGGTTCTCTAATAAAGAAAAAATTATGTCGCCAGAAAGTTTGAGGTTGGAGGGTTTGGGTCAATGGGGTATCAAGTATGACTCAAACAACTAACTTATTTTCTCCTCAAGATATGTTTGGTAACTTGTAGTGGACATCTGATGTTTCTGCCGGCCCAGCATCTGTTCCCAACTCTTCTCATAATAGCATCCTGAGTTTTCCTTTGGGGGCCACCCTTTCCTTACTCTCAGTCTTCTGGTCTGAATTAGTCTGACTCCATTCACTATCTCTGGGGATGGTCATGTGACACCCATCCTCTGAAACAGTCACTCCTCCAGGGTGTGAAGCCCAGGGAAGACCCATACGTAGGCTTCATACCCTGGAGGAGTGATTGTTTCAGAGGTGGTTATGTATCTTCAGCCAGACCCAAAGAAAATCAATCCTGAAGTTTTGCTGGAACTGGGGGACAATGTACTTCCTGTGGAGGCAGCTAAACTGTTTGCCCCTCAGCCTGGAACTGCTAGTGGCCAGGTTGCCCCCACATGAGGAGAGCCACCTGAGACTGAAGCCAGCCCAGAGGAAAGCAGGGAGAAGAGAAGGTAGGACAGAGATTCCCGGTGACATCTTCTAAGTCCAACCATGGACTTTCCCAATTATGTGAGTTAATATATTTCTTTTGGTGTGTATATAAGTTCGAGTTGAGTTTCTGTCTCTTAGACCTGAAAGCATCCTGTGTAATGTAGAAGCATTCCCAAAATAGATCAGTAAATTGGGTGCTGAGATTATAATGACAATTTTATTTGAAATTTATTTGACACTTAATATCAATCATGATTGTTTTATGCTGTAGATGTAAAAGAAATCGTGCTATGAGAAATTTAAGGTGTAACAGAAACCATGCTATGACTAAGCTATACCACGGAAAGTAAACAAAGCAAAACAAACATACTCCACCACATTTTCCAATAAATCCCAGAGATCTGCTTCCCTGGAGTCAGGCAAATCTGAATTTGAATTCTTGCTCTGTTAATTATCTTACACAACTCTTGTAACTGTCATGGGCCTCAGTTTCTTCATCTGGAATATGGTGATAGCAAGAGTCACTTCATCACTGGGTCATTATAGAGGATTATCTAAAATAATAATAGCCAGCCTGCTAACACACCTATGAAACAGGAACTGAGGATTAGAAAGATTAAGTAACTTGTTCAAGATCCTCCAACTAGTAAGTGGCGGAGCTGGGATTTGAGCCTGGACAGTGTGGCTCAGATCGTCTACTACTGACCTCCATCTTTACCACCTCTTAAAGCTAAAACAGGTTAAGGAACTTACCCAAGGTCACACCTCATAATAATGCACACCAAGCGTTTGTCCTACAGCCTGACACATTGTAAATTTTAACAAATGTCAAGGAGAACAGAGAAGGGAGAGTATTAACTAGTTGGTTACACTCCAGGGCAGGACCTTGTCTGCAGTAGTCGGGCCATGAACGAGACTTGGCTCGAGGCTCGACTCTGTCACTAACCTGACATGTGAACTTCTGAAAGTTCCTTGCTTCTCTTCTCTGGTCTTTGGTTCCTCGCATATACCTTGACAGGTCCAAGTTGTTGATCTCCAAGGGCCTGTCCACCGTAACCATCTATTGGCCCAGGGATCAGAGCCATTTCTTGCAACCAAGGAGACTGAGACCGCACACTGGGTTTAGTGAGGATTTTTACACAAAGGGGCTGGAGTAGAGCCTCCACTCTCCCTGAAGGTGTGAGCCCAGGGCCGCGCGCCCCTGGTGCCACACTGCTTCCAGTATGGATCTTCTCTCCTATGTTCCCCATCTTTCTCTAACCTAGTCCATTTCCAAAGTTAAGGAAAAAAATTGGGACCAAAATTTGGCCATCTCTGAAGCAGATAAAGGAAGGGCCAGGCCAGGCCAGGACCTCAGCCTCCCAATGTGTTGAACCTGCCTTGTTTCCATGACTAGCTTGCAGCCTCTTTCCTGATCATCTTAAAAGCTTTTTATCACATCTGAAAAATGCTTCCTAAATGGCAACAAACTTTCCCAGAAAAAAATGTAAGTGTTTTGATGAGTTAAGTGTTAATGAATCAAAGCCATATGGATTAAATATCCCCTGAGATACACTCAATATTACCCATTAAAGACAAATGCTTAGGGACAGTATGGGCTGGGGGTGCAAGGGTTGAAGAGCCTAGGGACTCACTTGGACCTTCTTCTGTATCCCTTAGCAACATGGCCATTTGTTCCACTGTGTGCACAACCCCAGAGTCCCACTAACTCACATTTAGTGTGAGTCCCCCTAAGTCACACTTAGCATAAGTCCCCCTAATTCACACTAAGTTTCTAATGAATGAATGGGTAATCTTAGGCTGGAACTTAATGAAACCTTGGAGAAAAAATTCAAGTAACCAGGGGCACCCTGTTTTGGCTGTTTTTGCTGTTAAGAGTCTCTCTCTGAAAAGTGGCACACTTGTTTAAGGTAGTAAACAATCTTGAACAAACAAGTTGGTCTGTTCATTCATTCAAAGGACACTTATTGAGCACCTAATTTGTGTTAGAAACTGCAAAGTAATGGGGGAAAGAATAATTTAAAAAGAGGGAGCAAAGTGATGATGGCAGAGTCCCCATCCTAGCTTCTCTCTCTCCTCTCCCTCTGTCATGATGTCATGGCCTCCTGCTGCTTCTCAGTGGGTCACCCTTGCATTCAGTGACACCATACTCCCTGCATAGAGGCTTTCAGACCAGCTTAGGCTATTTTCTCAAGGCTTTGGTTGAGTCTGGGAACATATAGGATGGCAGCTTATCCATTCTCGCGCTGCACGAATGCACTGCCTGCTCATCAGAGCCCATCTTCTACCCAAACACCAAGGCAACCACCTAATTGGTCATCCTGTATGTCCTCTTCCAACCCACTCTCCACTCAACCACCAGAACAACCTGCCTAGACCTCAAATGTGACCCCATCATTCTACGGCACTTTGCAGAGAGCCAGGACTCCGAAGGGTCTACTTGGTTAAACCTAAGCTCCATGGCATGGCAGGCAGAGTGCTCTGTGGGAATAGCCCCATCACACACTCTCAAACCTCTTTGTTCATCCCTCCCCACCTGATGGGTTGTGTTCTGGCACTACCAAAGTGCCTGCAGTTATCACTCCCATGTATCCCAGGAAGCCTCTCTCTCTCCTTTTGTTTACGCTGAGCTCTCTGCCATTCATCTTTGCCTCATTAACTCAAGTTCCTGAACCCTGTTCTGAGGAAGACTGGTTCTGCAAGATGCTGAAGCTTATGTTCTATGCAATGAAGGGGTTCCGTGGTCAGAAAAAGTTTTCAGAAGTGCAGAGTTAGAAAAAGTTACATGGGCTTTTTATTGCAGGACTTCTTGGAGCCTTTATTATGCCAATGTGCACTGTGGCTCCCTAAGACCAAATCTCATTTGATCACAGATTCCTATTTGCCTCAAATACTTGTAACTCTCTGTTGTATCTGGGAACATAGTTGAGGAAAGCTGTCCCAGGCAATGACTCACTTTATGACCTGGAACAAGCAAGTTAATTTGTTCATTCAAAGAACATTTATGAGTGCCTAATTTGTGTCAAACTGAAACGTAATGGAGAGGTAAAGAGGAATGAAACAGAGTTCCTTCCGTGAAAGAGATCGGCTTTTCCCGACTGTACTTTCTCAAACTGTCATACTTGTTCTAGTTCTCAACAACCTTAGAAGGACAAACACGATATATCTGTAGCCTTTATAGGAAATGCATTAGGTAAAAATGTATTAGATAAAACCTGCAGAGAAGTTTCTGGAGGGCTTTCAGGTTGACATCATTAGTATGGTCTAAATTACAGTGACAACGCCCTTAGTCACTGGGAGAATGTGGCTAAACCTGCCATCTCAAGGTGGAGGGTGATCTTTAAGAACGCTCCATAAAGGCTTGTTGGTCTTTTCCTAACTTATACCTTGCCTAATTCTCATTTTTCCTCACAAAGTCCATCTTTGTCATGGGAGATCCCCTCTTTTATTTTTAATCTTTTCATTTTTGTGTCTTTCTTGGACTAAAGATAATTTTGTTCCTTTCTTGTTCAACCCTGTCCACCCAAACTTTCAACACCTTTCCAAAAATATTCAATCACTTTTTCTGCCTACTGTTTCTTAATTCAGCTGGACATTACTAGAAACAACTGGACTTTACTAGGGTTTCTAAAAACTGGGTTTCTAAGTGTAATGAGCTATTGTTTCATTGGAAAGAGGAAGATGGAAGGAGAGTACAGTGATCCAGTCTGGCAGCCTTCCCGTAAGAGTTTTAACTTTCCATGACTAGAAGAGCAAGGTCCATAAATAAATGAGTTTTCAAGACAAAGTGTGACAGAGCACAGAATCTAGGGTTCTGTGAGGCTCTGGGCACAAGCAGGGTCACATCTGAGCACAGATGACCATGTACTACACCTTGATGGGGAGGGAACCTTGCCACGCCTCTGCACAGAACCCAGAGACATCCTAGCATCTAAGGATTGGGAACTGTGGGCACATCTGGGGTCAGAACCCTTGGACTAGACAGGACTATTCATTCTCATGTGGCCACTGTAAGGCATATTCAAGAGCATTTTTGAGGTATGAATAAGTGGAAACCAGAAGAGAGAAGAAAGAGGGCTTGAGGATCACAGCTGACAAACCAGACTGTGGCCACTGGATTATCTGCTCCATGAGTGTAGGGGTCCTGCCAGCTGTGACTGCCATTAGATTCAGTCACCTAGTAGAGCATCTGGCACTTGGGATACATTTCATGAATACATGTGCGTGGAGGAATACCAAACATGTAAGGATTCTTTAGGGGCTGGCATAATTGCATCGTAGTTTCTTTAAGAGGGGCTCATTTCCAACAGTCAAGATAATGAGGTCTTGTGCTTTCTAATGTTGCCCTTAAAAGTAATCATGACCAAGTTTGTATCCTGGGATGGTGACAGCTGGGAGAGCTGGAATATATAGACTTTCTTGTACATGACAAGAATGTATCTAGCCTGTTTAAATGAGCAGTGAATGAACTGAATTGCATGCCAGCCTATTTTTGGGAAGGGAAATAAAACTCATTTTTCAAAGAGTCCATTACAACAGCTGGTGCTGATGTTGTAGCTTAAGAAAGATGAGGCACATTGCCTGCTCATTCAACTCAGCCTCCATTTACAGGTTGGATTTTTGTGTGGATAGGTGATGGTCTTTCTCCAACTCAAACATTATCTTCCCCAAAATGCTTATGGCTGGAAAATTTATAGTTAAAGAATTTAAGATCTTAGAAAAACAGAGTTTGTAGCATAGGTACAAGCAAGCCTATGAAAGCCTTTAAAAACAAATTTAAAAGAAAATATGTCCAAAACACATATCTGACAAAGGATTGGTATCTAGAGTATATGTTTTGAAAAGAACTCTCAAATCCCAACAAAAAATAAATCATACAATCTAAGTAGAAAATGGACAAAAGAAATAAACAGACGTTTCAGTAAAGAGGATATACAGATGGCAAACAAACACATGAAAAAAATGTTCAATGTCTTTAACTATTAGAAAAATGCAAATTAAATCACAATGAGAAATCACTAACACTTACTGTAATGGCTAAAATTAAAAATGGGGACAATACTAAATGCTGGAGAGGATGTGGGGAACTGGATCATTCATTCATTGCTGGTGGGAATGTCTACTCTGGAAAACTGTTTGGCAGTTTCTCATAAAACTAACCATGTGGCCAGGCACCATGGCTCACACTTTTAATGTCAGCACTTTGGGAGAGGCCAAGGCAGGCAGATCACTTGAGGCCCAGAGTTCAAGACCAGCCTGGCCAAAATTGTGAAACCCTGTCTCTACTAAAAATGCAATATAATTAGCTGGGCATGGTGGCATGCACCGGTAGTCCCAGCTACTTGGGAAGCTGAGGCACAAGAATCACTTGAACCTGGGAGGTGGAGGTTGCATTGAGCCAAGATTGCACCACTGCACTCCAGCCTGGGTAACATAGCGAGACTCTGTCTCGAAAACGAACGAACAAACAAAACTAACCACACAAGTGCCATACGACCCAGCTATTATGCTCTGGGGCATTTACTCCACAGAAATGAAAACTTGTGTTCACACAGTAAACTGTGCATGAATGATCATAGTAACTTTATTCAGAACACCCCAAACCTAGAAGCAACCCAGATACCCTTCATTGGGTGAATGGTTAAATGAACTGTGGTCCATCCATACCATGGCGTGCTACTCACCTATGAAAAGGAACTGCTGCTGCACAAAACAGCCTGGATGAATCTCTAGAGAATTACACCGAGTGAAAAAAGCCAATTCCAAAGGTTACATATTATGTGAATTCACTTGCATAACATTCTTGAAATGACAAAGTTATAGACATGGAGAACAGATTAGAGGTTGCCAGAGGTCTAGGATAGGAGGTGAGGTGGGGGTGAGCAGGAGGTGAGGGTGGCTATAAAAGGGCAAGAGGAAGAATCTTTACCTTTGCGGGAGGGAACTGTTTTGTATCTTGTTGTTGTTTTGCGTGTTTGTGTTGTGTCTTGAGTATGGTGGTAGATACAGGACCTACACATGTGATAAAATTGTACAGAACTAAACATGCACATGCTATCACAGGGTGGGAATGCCAGCATCTAGCATCAGAGCCGAGACCATGGAAGCGCAGCACACAGCCAAAAGCAACATGATATTGCCCTGGACTTGACTGGGATCCTGCTTGGTTGCATGGGAAGCTGGAACAGAAGAAGGAAGGCAGATGTGAGACCCCCAGATATCTCTTGCCTTAGATGGCTACAATGAAGCAGCCAGTGTCAACTTTAAGTTTCAAAGGAACTTTTCATTTGGAAACACTCAGGCTGAAATCCTGGAGAAGTGAGTTGTGGTTATGAAGAAGGCACCTCAGAGTGAATCTACATACATCATGATTTTTATTTTTCCCAAGGAGAAGAATGGTTGGAGAGAAATAATTGAACCAAGCTAGAGACAACCTGGGGACTAAGAGACCGAATATACAAACAGAAAATGTTCAGACCATGCATAAAAATAGAACTTTGACCCACAACCTGCAGCAACCTCTTATCTACAACAAACAACCCAGGAAGCCAGTCTGCTGTAAGTCGGATTTATGGGAAGCCAGTTTGCTCTCTCTAGTGACGATCCAGGAAGCTAAACAGTAACCCCTACAACAATCTGCCCCAAATAGACGGGACTTGATTAATAACTGACACTTCCCTAATTTTTGCCTCCACTTCCAACTTAAAGACCAACCAGAGAAAGCCAAATATGCACCCCAACCAATCAGATAGGATGCCCCCTTTCTAGTTATCCCACACACAGCTCCCCAAAACCAACAGCTTCAAATCTGCACACACCTGAGGCTTCCCTTTTCTCTCTGTAGAGCTTTCCCACTCCTGGCCTGCCTTTGAGTCTTCGCAAAGGGTGGTGGCTGACTCCCTTGCCATAGCAAGCTCTGATTAAATAGCCTTTGCTTTCCTCACTTGGTTGGTCTTTGTTTATTTCATGCACCTTTCTAGATGTTTGTAGAATAAACAATTTCAAGCAACTAATGGAATCACCTACTTTTCTGACACGCCAGTCAGTGACTGGGTGACTGTGGGCTGCTCCTTCCTTCACATGGCTCCATCTCTGGGCTGTTCCATGATGGTTTCACTGAGATCTAGAGAGGCCTGAGAGTCAGCATCAGGACCCACTTGGGAGCACGAATGGCATTTGTGGTTGGCGTCCATTATGCTTGCTTGATGCCCTTGCCCGATCTAGTGGTGCCCATCCTGGACTGGTTGTTAAATGATTTGGATATACTGTTCTTCCCACCAGCCCCGGAGTTAAATTGTTGCCATCCTCCTGGCCCAATTCAACACCATGTTTCCTACTGAAAATTACCATGGAGGATGAACAGTTGTGGGTTGACTTCTAATCCCAGCACTCACTAGAAGGGCAGGCCACACCCTCTCCCTGGTCCTGTCTCTGCTGCTGTAATATAAGGATTGGATTAAATAATTTTTCTCCCATCCGTATCTCACCCTGCCCATCTTTTCCCAGCCCTCATGCATGTTGAGCATGAAGTCTCAGAAGGACCACCCTCAATGGGCTCACCCTTTCGAGGAGGGTGAATTGAGCAAGGGGCATTTCCTCTGCCCGGCTGAGCAGAGGCAAATCCAAGGCAGAATCAAGTTCCTGTTTTTCTGCTGTTCCAAATGGTACCATTTAGGCACCACCAACTCTGAGGCTGCCACGCCCTTCGTTATAATTCACAGCTCACAGACTTTATTCCCCTGAGAACATGTTTTTAAAATTGAATGAATCCAGAGTTCACATATGTTGCCTGAATGCGACATTGTGTAATACCTTTTTCCCCCTAACTGTCCAGCCCCCAATTCCCCTAAGAAACTCATTCTCATTGAGTGGCATTAGAAAACAAAACAAAACAAAATCCTCATTCCCACGTAGAGGCCTAAGTCCTGGGGAGCCAGAGCAGAGGAGAGGTTGTCTCCTCTAAAGTTCAGAAATAAAAATGACTTTCTCCTTTCAGCTGCTGTTCCCTGATGTGACTCTGTGATCAGTATCAAATGCTCAGTAGCAAGGATTTCTGTAGAGCCTTCTCAGCTAAAATAGATTTAACCTGCCCGTTGCTCTTTGTTAGAGAACAATGCATGTAACAATAAGGAGCTGCTATATTGTTCATGCATGAATAGTCCCGATTCTAGATATTTGCTGTTGGGCCCTGTAGATTACCTGCAAAGAATGTCCGGCTCCCTCTGTTGAGAAAGGTTAGGCTACAGGCAAGCACTCCAGGCTGTTTCATGGTAATGAATCAATAGGGGAATGCAATTAATGAAGTCCCATTTCAAAATGGTAGGGAGTCACCTTTTGAAATGGGGTCTGTTTTCTCCAGTCTAATTGCACAGCCCAGGGTGTCTCCAGTTCGAATGGGCCAACTCCATGTGTGCGCAGGGGTTAGGGGCTGGCAGGAGGAGGCAGAGGATGGCAAGCCAGGTTTCTTTGGAGGCTTACTTGGGCAAGCTCTGGAGGAAATGAAACCCATACAGGTGTTATTAACGTGTGGCTTGGAACCAAGCAAGCAACAGAGGCACACTGGAAGGGCAAGAGTGTCTTCGGAGTTTCCCATCCTGTTTTTCAGCTGGACAAAATCTTGGTCGTCAGGACTCCCACTATGTGGCTACAGATTGAGTATTTGAGAACCCATGACTAGTGCACCATGGTGTAGGCAGAGAAAAACCCAAGCTTCAGGTCTGGTATGTGTGAACTGCAATTATTAACCAGCAGTGTGACCTTAAGCAAACGATTTAACCTCACTAAGCACCCCTTGTCTCATCTGTCAGACAGGAATATCATCACCGCTTCCCCTCAGGGTTCTTACAAGGAAATATGCCTCCGTAGTAGGAACTCAATCCATGGTGTGGCACACGTTGCTAGCTGGCCAATAGCTGTCCATCCCTTCTTCTTTACCAAGAGAATCCCAGTTTTGTTCATGACCACAATGTATTCATCCAAGAATAACCCAATTTCTAGTGTCCCTTGTAGTTGGGATAGCCACGTGACATAGTTCTGGTCAATGAAAATGGGTGTTTGCTGGGTAGGGCTTCCTAGAAAGCTATAATTTCCTCAATTTTTCTTTTTAAAGCAGATTTCACAAAGGTCTTTTCTTTTTCTCACCCCTCTTCTTCCTTCCTGGAATGCAATCATGATGCCTCGAAGCATAAGAGCTGCCATCTTGCAACCACAAAGACAAATCTCATACATGCTAAGGCCAGTGGACAGAAGGACAGAGGGAGCTGGAGGTATTATGAACTCGTGGAGCAGCTGTACCAGTTCCAGTCCTGACTGCCTCCCTTGAGACCTGTCGTCAGGTGAGAACAATAAATTCCCACGTGTTACTAAGTCAGTGGTTCTTGAACTTTCTGCTACATACAGCCAAGCACAAACTCTAAATGATGCTTGGTGCTTATATTTCCTCAGGCCAGCAAAACAGGCCCTTGGAAACTTCCTTGGGGACTGACTAAGGTAAAGGGGAGGAAGACACCAGAAGACATATTACCAGGGCTCTGGTATTTTAAGACCTCACCACCTTTCCCTTTATCTGTCAACCCATGCACCTGAGCTTTTTTTATTTACATAGGATTCCTGACTTATTAGTAAATCAGGGCTTCTGGGGAAGTGGAGTTAAATTAAGAGAGATCAGAGGCAAAGATAGTCAAGGCACTATATAAATACCTGTCTGCATCATCTAAGATACTAGAATTAATCAACTCCAAGAACAAAGGCAGTGCCCGAATGAAGAAACCGCCTGGCGGAGCTGACTACAGCAACCCTGCCGAGTGCAGGAAGTAAATATGGGAACCAACAGGCCAAATATAATAACGATAATAAAATTTAAAAAGCTTCTTCCCTAATAAAGAAGGCTTTGCTGAATTCTCATTCCCTGGAGAAATAGCCAAGAGTATTGGGCTTTTCCAAAGGGACTTCAGCGGAAACTTGGGAGCAGTATAGACACATCTTCACAAAGATTTGGATGGGGCCCCTTGACCCAATAGGAGAGCTAGGAGGGGGCTTTCTACTGACCTTTGAAGGTCAAGCTCCTGACCCCACAGCTCTGGGCAGTGTGGCTTAGAGGCTGCCTCTCCAGGAGGATCCTGGAGTAAAAGTGAGTCACAAATGAGCTAATCACCATTAATGTGTCGGCTGAAACTGCCAGTCTGACATCCCTCCTAATGGCTGACAAATGTCAGGGTGACTTGTGTGCTTTTTTTGTTAATTAAATTGGTTAATTAGGTCCCAGAGGCCTAGCTGCTAATTATGAGCTGCAGCCGAATATGAGCTTAAAAAAAAAAAAAAAGATGCAAGGAAGTTAAAACAAAAGAGAAAACACACACACACACTTACACACACACACTCACACACAAACACACATCCCCAACTCCTTTGTGTTCTTTACAATCTGTACTGTTACCTTCTCTTAATTTCTGACCTGCCACATGTTACTACCTTCTTGATGTGTTCAAAAAAAAAAAAAAAAAAGAAGGTAAGGTAAGAAAAACTCCAATTCTGCCTTTTTCCACAAGAAGCATCTGCTCCATCAGTACCTTGTTCATTAATTTTCTGCCAATTAACAAGGAAAAAAAGGTAGAGGGGGAGGGGGAGAAAAAAGTCCAGATTTGCAGCCTAATGCATTACCTTGTGAAGACCATGTTTTCAAAAGTGACACGTTCCCTCCCTTTTGGAGAAAGAGGCGGTAACAGTCAGCCAGACCCCGCTCTGACTTGTTGGTAGAAAAATTGATGAAAACTTTTCCCAGAATTTCATAGAACAGGCCCCAGTCCCAGGTATGAAATCACAGGGCAGTCTACCCTGTGCCACTGAGGAAGAATCTTCCTTAAAGGTAAATAAAGGCACTTCCAGCTCATGGAAGAATCTAGAAAGTTAGAGCTGCAAGTGAGTGCCCCAAGAAGTACCTTCCGACACTCAACCACACACCACTGGGAGCGTCTTCCCCCAGTTCTCACTTCCAGTGAAAGGAGAACATTGAAGGAAGCTGTGTCTTCCAGCTTCATACCTCTGGCTCACTCCCCTTCTGAGAGCTGGCAAGCCCCAAATAAACTGGCTGATGTTCTTTGGTTGGGGGAGGAGGATGGGAAGGCGTAAGGAGGGAAACTGAGGTAGTGGAGAGGGAAAGGGGAGAAACTCAAAGGGCCTTTGAGGCAGAATCATATTCTTTCCAGCCCCTGAGTTTCCAACAGTGACATTTAGACTCTTCAGGGTTTAGCTGTTCCAGCTTCAGCTCTCCTCCCGCTCAGAGCCCTGGGCTAGAAGAGTCTGGGCCTTTGAAAATATGTGGCTTGAAGCTCAGGGACTGCAAGAATATGCATGACCCAGACACTACGCGGAGCAGTCTTCCCCTGATGCATTCAGGTGAACTTGACTTCTTCTCCCAGTCCAGTCTGCCCTCCCAGCTCAGCCTTGGAGTACAGAGCCCACCTCCTGGCTTCTAGTTCCCAGCTTTGACCTCACCCAGTCCTGCACATCTGCTTCTGGGGATATGAGCTGGCTTTGGCCCCTTCGCGGTTTCCAAGGCCTGCACTCAATGGTTCTACATTTCCCGAAGCCTTGAGGAGTTATGGGCAGGAGCCACAACCCACACAGAGCCTTCTGCCTCCCGCATGGCCCTGCCTTCCAAGCTCCAGCACCTCATCACCACCTTCTGTGATCACTCCCAATTTAGACTGCCTCGCCCAACTTCCGGCCAGAAGTCACTGAGACAAGTGCCTGGCAAGCTCAAGGTTAAAAGCAAAGCTGCAGGTTTAATAACAATTCCACTGGAGTCTCAATGTGTTCATTAGCAGCGGGGTGTGTGTGTGTGTGTGTGTGTGTGTGTGTGTGCGTGCATGCATGCGTGTGTGTGCGCTCCAGCCGGCATTAATAGCAGTGGCTGCTTGGGGTCATTCTGAGCAAAGCACCTTTGAAGCAATTTTCAGAACATGGTAAAAATCTGTGGGACAGTTGATGAGGTTGATTATGCTGTGCTAGGGTAGACAAGACAGGCACACAGTGCTCCACAGTGGGCAAGAACGTGGCTCCTGATGACCAGGACCCAAGTCCTGGTTGGCCACTCACTTGTTGCACAATCTTAGATCAGTTAATTCAACGTCTGTGAAACTCGGTGACATCCCTCTAATAACAGTACCTGCCTCCTAGGTGGTTGCTGGGAGCAAATGATTCAAGGCCTGTGAGTGGTCAGCACAGCATAGAGCCTGGTATTCACTGATTACTCAGGAACAATTAGCTACTGTATGTCCTTTGCCCTCTTGCTCATTCCTTTAAAAGCTCCACAGGAGCATCAGTTACACCAGGAACTTAGCATCAATGTCATGGGCGCCTTGCTTATATTTAACTTATTCTCAAGTTTCCTTTTTTTTTCTTCCCATATTTGGTAGAATGGCATCTGCTGTTCTTTCTCTAAGAAACTGTAGTTTTTATGAATCTTAAACCCAAAGAGGGCTGGACACGGTGGTTCATGCCTGTAATCCACTTTGAGAGGCCGAGGTGGGCGGATCACCTGAGGTCAGGAGTTCGAGAACAGCCTGGCCAACATGGTGAAACCCCGTCTCTACTAAAAAATACAAAAATGAGCTGGGCATGGTGGCAGATGCCTGTAATTCCAGCTACTTGGGAGGCTGAGGCAGGAGAATCGCTTAAACCTGGGAGGTGGAGGTTGCAGCGAGCCAAGATCGCACCACTGCACTCCAGCCTGGGCGACAGAAGATTCCATCTCAAAAATAAATAAATAAATTAATTAATAAATTTAATAAAATAAACCAAAGAGATACCAACATTCTCTTTTGGATTTATGATGGGTGCTGCTCTGCCCCCCGGGGTCTCATGTGAGACCCAAAGGAGAGGTGAGGGGTGGGAGAAAAGGGATTCTCATACTCTATAAGAAGTTGAACTGTTCACCCCATCACATCATTCATATTGTCTAGTGCTTTCTACAGAATCCCTTGTAGGAAGGAGTGCCTCCTGCTCTCTGAGGAAGGAGTGGCTGTTTAAGTCCCAGTCCTCAGAACAGGGAGCCCAGGGTCTCTTTGGGTGTCCCCATTCCTTTTCGGTAGAGAAACCTCACAGTTTCCATTTTCTTTTGTTGCATCATCCACTGAAAGGGAAGATAATTTGACTGTGCCAAAAGGTAGGGTGACCAACTGTCCTAGCTTGCCCAGGACTGAGGGGACTCCCAGGACATGGACTTTCGGTACCCAGGGGCGGAAACTCCCAGACAAGTCTGGATGAGTTGGTCACCCTTCTGGAAGGCAGAGTTTTAGCTGTTGGTTTATGGGAGTCAGTGCAGTCGGGGGAGGTGCTAATTCCAAGCCACCCAGCAATTTAATAAACTCAGTGAAAACCTGAGGCATCTCAGAACATCGGCAAATGCTAAATGGATAAATGTGGCTTGGGGGCTTCTGACTGCAGAAATCACAGAAACACATAAATTCCCAGTTGCACAGTACATGGGCTGTGGGTCTCACCCCCTTGGAAATTGGGAGTCCTATATAGGAATTTTTGAGAATGAAGTCCTGAATCGACGAAGCTGCTCCCCACAAATTACTTTCTGGAATACAGAAAGGGAGAGGAAGAGATGTTTAAGAGTCAATAAGACAAAAACAAAAAACCCAGAGGGGCCTTGTGGAAACCGCCCAGCAGAGGCAACTCCCGAGGGAAGTCAGCCTGGTGCCAGGGCCCAGAAAGCTTGCTCTTCTCAACTGGGGTAGATCTTTCAATCCTGACTTGAAATGAAGGGGCTAAGCATGCTTCCTTCAGATTTACAAAGAATGCTGCAAGAAGAAACGAAGCATTTATCCCTCCACAAGAGGAAAGAAAGACAACAAAAATTAGGGGAAGAGAACTAACATGCATTGAGTGTATAAAATATGCCTCCCCATCAATTATACAATATTTCCATTTAATTCTATATTTGGCTGCTGAGGGGACCAGGGCTGAGAAAGGAAAGTAACCTCTCCAAGGCCACTCGGCTAAGTGACCAGACCTTGGAATTGTAATCGTAATGATGATAATTTAATAAAAATAGCGCTAATAATGAAGAAACAGTTAAAATGTATTAAGTGTTTCTTAGGTCCAGGCACTAAGATACATTCTTTGATGTTTAATCCATCTAATCCTCAAACAGTCTTCCAGGTTTGTATCATGATTAAGCCCATTTAACATGCAGGTAGATTGAGGATTAGAGAGAACATGCAGACTACTAAAGGATATCCAGCCAGTAACTACAAGAACTGGGGTATGAACCTATGTCTGGCTTCATAGACCATGCACTTCCCATTGCACAACACACTTGATCCTTCCCAGTTTATAAAAACACTTCTGCATATGTTACCACATTTAACTATTGAGATTGATATTTTCTATATTCAAACAGTGAGGCCAAGAGAGGGTCTGACTTGCTCCAAATCTTATAGCTTGTTAGCGTAGGAGCCTTGCAGAAAACTGATTCCAAGTCTAGCACCCTAGGAGAAACATGCCCCTATGTGTCCACTGAAAAAATATATATATATATTCTTCCAAAATGGTGGCTTTGTCCTCTTGCCCAACAGGAAGCTTCTTAAATAACTGGATCAACCCATAGGGATACCTGAGTGACTCAGAATGGAAAAAAGATGCTTATTATACAGGGCAAAGAAAAGTGAGTCAGATACCCAGCCCACAGCTGCCTCCTCCCCCTGACCATGCAGAAAGGCCTGGATCTTGCCTGTATGTGGAATATTGACCTGGTAGTATTGATGCACCCCCTGCAGGGCTGCCTTTCCTTATCGATAACCAATGACGGAACCTAAAGTTCAAAAACTGCTGGGCAGCTTTCATGTTTGTAAACAGTATTGATGTGCATAAGTCAGGGCCCATCAGACTGCAGGATTAAACAAGGATGGAGGCAGAACATTTGGGAGATTCAATCCGGAAGCAGCTAATTAAAATCAGGGCTTGGAATGAAGCTGTAAATGGTGGCCAATTAACATAAATGCCTTCCAATCCTGGACACCCCAGTACCCCAACTTAGGCTTTCTCGTGCTTGTGGCCAGTGAAGCTGCCTCCTTCCCCTTAGGATACGATTGGGTCTAACACTGTCTTTGGTTACCCTGGCAAAGCTGCCCAGGGTCCAAAAAAGACACACTGAGAAGACTGGGTGGTCTATGAAAGAATACAGATATTTGACATCACCACTTTGACCTAGGATAGTCAGACGCAAACTAGAAAACAAATGCTCAAACTTAAAAAAAAAAAAAAACAAACCCTAAACATATCATTAACAGGAAATGTGGGAAATAGCAACATTTTTTCATGGACTCCAAGACGGTCCATTTCAAAAACAAGATTAGGCTCAAGGAGGGAGGAAGGCACAAGGCTATCTCTTGTCTTCTTTACTTGTTAATTTAAAACGTGTTCTTACATTTTGATGGTTCATCATCAAAAGGTCCACGTTGAAAATCCCCCTGGCTTAAAACGGACCTGTCCAAAGATTCCACTTCTCTTGTAGGGTGACCTAGGCATGTGAGGGTTGCAGCCAGTCACAGTTGGGCTGAAGAACCCTCTTGCCCAATTGCCTACTCAGGAAAATATCTTAAGAGCTGCGATAATAGGGAGGTAATTCATGCTTTTATTGGAGCCACACTTTCTACTTTTCAACATCTTTACTGGTGGCTTTGTTAAAAGCCAATAAAAATAATGACCAACATTTATACGGCACTTTCTGTGTGCCAGGCACGACCTTAAGCACTCTGCATGCATTAGCTCATTTAATTTTCATAAAAACTCCCAAGAGAGGGAGCTAAGGCACAGACTATATTATTGCCATGGTGACTTTGTTTTTCAAGAAAGTTTGGAGGTAAGATGAACAATGCCAGTCCCATTGTTGAGGTGAAGAACCGAAGCCTAGAGGGGTACAATGATTTGCTCATGGTCAGAGGTGGTCACCCGGCAGAGAGTCTTCTTCAGGGCATATAGATGCCCTACTTTTGAAGAGGTGGGATGGCCAGTGCTTTCTCCCCCAGGTGCCATTTACCATCACCATTTCTACCCATAGTGAGCCATGGCTCAACATGCTTTCAGAAGCCTTTTTGTTGGACTCAGGAGAGGATGAGATGGCTCCCAACATCATACTATCATGAAGAACAATGAGATCAAGTACTTGAAAAAGAAAAACCTGTAACAATTCATTGGGCTATTCTTCTGATTAGAGGAGTATTTCCTGAAGACAGACTCTAAGGTTGCTCATTTCCTAGCTGATCCCAACAAAGGTGCCCTCCACTGGCTTAAGCAGCAAGAGAGCTGCACAGGGCAAAAGCATCTAGGATTTTAGCAGCAAGGGAGCCAGCAAGCATGTCAGTGAGTGGTATCATGTTCCTCGTTTTAGGTTAGCTCCAGGACTGGAATACTTAACTCATGTGGTTTTTCAAGATTAATCATAAGTTACAACAAGCTACTCCCCCTTGGGATCTCTCATTTGCATCATTTTCTCTCCCAGAGGGTTGAAGGAAGAAAAAATATCCACCGCACAGCTTTGGAAATTAGCTGCTTGTCATTTGCCCACTTGGAATCAGATTTGGATCTCATGTCCTTTGCTCCAGAGCTCTAGACTGGCTCCCCATTAAGCCAGAGATGCAGAGCTGGAAAACACACTGCTGCCAAGGCACTCAGGGTGAGGAAAGCTGGTTGTGGGCAGCTCTGGGGTAACATGAGCCCCTGGCTTCTGAATGCCATCATTTATCTACAGGTCCCCGGGTACCTTCAAACCCAGGCATTTAGCTCTCCATATGCATTTGAGGATCAGGAGTGATTCAGCATGGAAATGAAAGATCATGGTTACATCGTGGGGAAGGGAGCCTTATGTGAGCTGTTCAGGGTCCTTGGCAGTCCAGGGTGGGGGCAGCTGACAGGAAATTGACCTGGCTGGAAGGCTGCTGACTGCCTGGCAGAAGGGCAACCGCTCGTCCAATTGATACAAACTAGCACAGTGAACCCAAATTGGACGGAATCAGTGATTATAGGAGTTGGATCTGGGGAATGGGCTATGTTACCATGCTTCTCCAAACATGAGGCCCACACTGTCTGAAGGAGGACCCTAGCCAGAAGTTAAGGTTGAGGGGTCATCAAGGCTCAAGGCACTAGGCTGATATTCAGTGCCCCAAATCCAGAGTGGTGGCAAAACTTGAACGGAAACCCAGGAAGGACTTGGGATAGATGGGATGACCACAGAGCAGTCAGGTCAAGGCTGGGGTCCCCCGTGGCAGGTCTAGGGCAACACAATTCATGGCAGATCCACTTTCTGGCTGGTCAGACACTGCAGTATTCTTTCTGCCTGATTTGGCTGACTGTCTCAGGAATAAGACTGATGCCCAGTTCTGGGAGGAATGAATCCCTTTGGGTGCCTTCAACCGTGCGAAGATGGAGTGAGTCACTTCTTTGGGGGCGGAGGGATGGGTGATGAAGGTGTCACTGCTCAGTGATGAGAGTATCAGAAGTTTGACCAACATAATAGCTTCTTCAGGAAACAATATTCTCAGCTGTGTAGCCAGAGGGAGATTGATTTACTCCACAAAAGTTAACCGCTCTAGAAAAACTATTCATTACCTTATTATTTATTGTCCCAACTTGGTGATTTCCCTCGCTCAACCAGACTTGGTCTTGATTAAATTTTGATCATTTACAAACCCCAAATCCACCAGAGAATCCTTCCTCAGAAACTTGTAATAGTTCCAGACTGTCGAAAAATCAAGGCACTTAATGTCAGCCTATTAATGAAGAACAAGTTCTCCCATGATCTAGCCTTATAATCTACCTTCACCCAGACTCTCCAGCACTACACAAGAGCTGTGTCAATGTCCTCAAACACAAAAGGTGGGGGCCCACCTTGGAGCTTGCTGATGCTCCTTCCTTGCCTGGAATGTGTCTTCCTTTCCTGCTTCACTTTTTATTTACCACATTTCTTCTCATCCTGACCTAAAGCCTAGCCCATTTATTACTACCTCCATGGCCTGAAGAAATTGAGAGGTGTATTAGTTTGCTAGGTCTGCAATAACAAAGTGCCACACGGTGCATGACTTAAATGACAGAAATATATACTTCTGGAAGCTCAGTCTGAAGCCAAGGTTTTGGCAAGATGAATTCCTTCCTAGGGCTGAGAGGGAAGGATCCATTCTGGGCCCCTCCCCTTGGCTTGTAAGTGGCCGTCTTCACATTCACATGCATTCTCTCTGTATGTGATACATGTATCTCTGTGTTCAAACTTTCCATTTTCATAAGCACACCAGTCATGTTGGGTTAGGGCCCATCCTGATAATCTCATTTTAACTTGATTATCTCTGTAAATATCCTATCTCCAAATAAGGTCATATCTGAGATACTTGGGATTAGGACTTCAGTATATGAATTGGTGGGGGGAGGCACAATTCAACTTATAGCAAGAGATATACATGTTTAAAACTAAAAGGAGCATTATAAATCATTTAGCCCACTTGTAATGATTTAGCTCTCCATATGCATTTGAAGATCAGGAGTGATTCAGCATGGAAATGTAACAATCCACTTGTTACACATGTGGGAAAACTGAGGCTTGGAGAACCCAGGGGGTTAGCCTAGCAGCACACAGTCGATGGGCAGAAACAAAATTCAAACTTGAGACTCTTGACTGTGGCATCAGGGTTATTTGCATCATATCATCCTATGTCCCTTCCAACTCCTATTGGTTTCTTTTCCATTATTTTCTCCATGGAGAAACTGAGGCATGGGGGAATCCTGGCCTTTATAGTAGGTTACTTGGTCTTCATAAAGATTGTAGAAATTTAGCTGAGACAATTGAAGCTTTCTGACTCTACTGCATAATAATTATCCAGCTTCAACATTCCTCTGAAATGACTTCCAAAGCTGGCAGGACTTTCTTCTCATTAATCATCATTTATCCAAGATATGTATATCAAGATCCCCCACTGTATTCCAGATACAGTGAAGTGAGGGCCTCTAAGTTCCATGAGATTGGTTAGCCTAGAACATTTTCTTCCATCCCTTATTATGTGTCTACATGGAGATTAAAGATTAACAGGATGGCAGCTCTACCCCGTGGTGACCAGACAGAGAACATTCTTTGAACAATGGAAAGGCAGAATTCAGATGGTTCCTTTTTTTTTTTCTTCTGAGATGGAGTCTTACTCTGTCGCCCAGGCTGGAGTGCAGTGGCACGATCTCGGCTCACTGCAAGCTCCGCCTTCCAGGTTCACGCCATTCTGCCTCAGCCTCCTGAGTAGCTGGGACTACAGGCGCCTGCCACCATGCCTGGCTAATTTTTTGTATTTTTAGTAGAGATGGGGTTTCACTGTGGTCTCGATCTCCTGACCTTGTGATCCGCCTGCCTTGGCCTCCCAAAGTGCTGGGATTACAGGCGTGAGCCACCGCGCCCGGCCCAGATGGTTCCTTTTACTATTCCCATTCACAGATGAAGAAATTGAGGTACCAAGAGGTTAAATACTTTGTCCACCATCACATTGGAATTCAGATGGGAAGAAAGGAGAAGAGAAAGTATTAGCATGTTTGCATATTAAGGTTCTGACATCATTGACCACTATGTGGCCTCAGTCTATGGTCAGAATCATTTGATTTTGTGCTCATAAAGAGCTAATCAGGGCTTTATGAAGGAGAGGGATGTACACTAAAATATGAAGCAGAGGTCACTATTATTTGGCCACTTAGAGAGCAAATGTCTCATGGAGGGAGAGCACAGGGTATAGGTCTTGTGAGTGGAGAGTATGTTTCAGCAAATGTACTGTATCAGTTAGGATATGAGAGGTTTGGCTGTGGTAACAAACAACCCCACAATCTAAATGATTTACAATGACAAAGCTTTACTTCTTACTTATGCTATACATCCCCTGGAGGCCAACTGTAACTCCATTCCACATTGTCCTCACTGTGGAGCCCAGGTTGACAAAGCAGCCTGTACCTGGAATTTCGCCAACTTTCTGGCCAAAGGAAAAATGCTTGGCAAATTACACATAGCTCTTAAAGCTTTTTCTTGCACAGAGCTCACATTTCACTGGCCAGTGAAGTTATACGGCCAAGTCTGATGTCAACAGGCACTGAATATGGGTGACCAGAAGCCCAATCTACCCTCATAAATATATGCAACTATGACATAGCTCTCAGCGAAGCAGTTTTATGTGAGCTTGGGTTGTCATTTGAGTTCTCTGGGCCTCAGTCTCCTCATTTAGCTTGCAGGAATCATAATACTTACCCTACCTTCCTTACAGGGCCATTGTGAAAATGAAACATGACAATTGATACGGAAAATCATTGGCAAATGATTCCTAAAGCACCCCAGAAACAAAAGGCATAAATCTACCATATTTGGGATGGAAAGTAAATTGCAGTTCATGTCAACAAAGACAGGTGACCAATGACAAAACAGGTCCTGGAGGGTATTATCTAAGTGCTTTCTACAACCACAGGGCCTAGACTTGCCCCAAAGCTTCTGGAAAGGAGGAAAGGCTGGTATGGTTATTGGGGTCAGCCAGAAAGAGCCCTCAGTTGTAGCCTGGACAGCTGGGAGGAGGACTGGAAAGGAATGATTTGGCTTGCTGGCAATGGGAGCCCAACAACCAAAATGGACTCTTCCTTTAACCAGCTTCCATTGTCCACATATCCTCCTGGTCAGTGCAGGTCCAAACACTAGTCTACATTAAAGGAAAGTAAATAGAACAGTATTGCTACCTGTTCTAAGCAACATGTTCAAGGCTACAACATAAGGAAACACTTACAGAGGCTTTCTTTTAATCTTTTAAGCCTTTACATACCTTAATATTTAATCCTTGCAGCTACTAAATGAGGTGGGTTCCTTTTACTATTCCCATTCACAGATGAAGAAATTGAGGCACCAAGAGGTTAAATAATTTGTCCACCGTCACACAACTCATACATTGCCAATCACCGGAGATCCCTGAGGTTTAGGCATCCCAAGATGCACATTCTAGCATCTTTAAAATTGGGATTATCTTTTAACTGATGGCATATCATGGTTGAAAAGTCAACATGTTTTTCTTTATTAGCGGTATGTAAAATAATAGAGCATCTTAAAATCACTGACATCTTATCTAGAATCAATAGAATATGAGACATGACTTCTTCTCACCTTCCCATCTCCCTTTGTCAACTTTTGATTTTAAAATGATCCTTCCCCCTAGAAGGAGGGGAAGGTAGACACAGCCATGATCCTGTTAGCATTCCTTCCTCATCCTTCCAGCTCTCTGGGTGAAAATGCAGGAAAAACTGACAAAAAGTGGCCAGTTGAAGCTCAAGGCAGCAGGAGTGGCTGTTTACCGTTCCTGCATGAGATGGGGTATTTGGGAACCAACCCAGCCTGTGTTTCTGTGGGGTCAGAGCCCTGGCCAAAGGTCCCTGCACATGGCACCCATTTTGGCTCCCTAGTGCTGAGAGCAAACCCATTCTCTCTTATGCAGAGATGGAGCCAGGAAACTCAAATAAGAACTCAGGGGCAACTGCAGAAGGCACATCTAAGGTGCTAGAGTTACTGAACAAGACACGAATCTGTGTCCATTTCTTGGGGGGTAAATACTACCACATGTGCCTGAAGCTCTCACATCATTTAGTCTGTGCTGACATGAATCCCCTTGGAAGAGTTAGCATTTGGTTAGGTAAACGTTTCCCCTCTCCCGCCCCTCCTAACCTCCCCTGTTCTCCATCAATATCTTGCAGATGTTGGAACAATACGTTGACTGACTCCTTTCCCACACTGGAATGCCGGCCTAGGGAAGAATGTGGCTGAGCACTCTGGCCGCCTTCGACCCTCAGCTACGAGGGGCCTCCTACATTCTCTCGCTTGTGTATCAAGCCGTTAGCTGCTCGCTGCCAAGTATTAAGTGCTTGTTCCACAAACCTGGTGTAGATTATCACTTTGCTGTATAGATGTATCTAATAGAATTAAATTGTTGGCTCCTGACCAGTAACAGATGTGCTACATATAATGCAATAATAATGAGATTGAAACTACCATGTAATATTAAGGGAAAAGTGGAGGGCGACTTGCATTTCTCTAGTTTGGAAGTAAACTTGGAGAAAAAGGAAACTAGAAAGGATGACCACTTATTTGCACTGATTGAGTCCTGTCTGTGTGCTTCAGATTCCCCCAAGAATGCCTTTCGCAGCTGCATGTGCACCCTTGATACAAGTACAAGGCAAATAGGGTAGGAAAGGGATATGTTTGTGCTGGAGGTGAATTAATCCAGGTCAGTGACCACCTGCCTCCCCAGCCTTGTGCTGCCCACCTTTGTAGGGGCTGTAATGACTTCAGAATGAGAGAAATTCTTGCAGGCTGCTCCAGGTGAGGGGTGAGAGTGAAACTCATGCTCAGGGGGTCCGTGCATGAACAGGGAGAAGACAAAAGTATAGATGAGGACAAATGGAAATCTGGCTGCTGCTGGGCAGGCCCCATTGTTCCCAAGTGTAGACTCCAGTGCTCTCTCTTGATGTTTATGTAGTTCTGGGACTTTTCTCAGAATTAGGATGAGTGGACATCTGCTTCCCAAGAGTCTGCAACTCCGCTTCCTGGAAGTGCCCAACAGGAGACTCAGAAGGGATTATTCCAACAGAGAAAGAGGTAGCCTAGAGATCAAAGAGTAGGCTCATCATAGGAGTGATGCAAGCAGAGGTTTGAAAAAGTGTATGCCTATTTCTGCCAACCCTCTTGCACAACTAAACTTCTATATGACTTTGCTGAATGTGAATCCAGAGCTTGGGCTTTTCTGGGTGCTTTGACCTGCTGCTGTTCCCTCTGCCCTGTCTTTTCTTTCCCTGTTATCTACCTTTTCTCTTCTCTCCAATACAATGACCCTATCAGTTGGTTATTGCTGAGTAACAAATAGCCCCAAAATTTCATGTATGGTTTATTTTTTTTTCTCACAAATCTATGGGTCAGTTCTGTCATCTAAGGCCAGCCTTGACTGATCTTATCTGGGTTTGCTCATGTGTCTATAGTTAGCTGGCAGATTTGTGGGACACTGGCTTGTCTAGGATGGTCTTGGCTTTTCGTGGTTCTTACAACCCTCTGGTACGCTAGCCCGGGTATGTTCTTATGGCAGTATCATGATGGAGGAATCATGGCAGGAATCATGATGGAGAACAAGCTCAATTATGTGAGAAAGAGGGTTGGTAGAAATAGGTATGTACTTTTTCAAGCCTCTACTTGCATCACATTTGCTGTCATCCTATGGGCAAGCAAGTCTCATGGCTAAGTTAGAATCAGGGTGAGAAGGATGATACAGCTATGGGACAAAGGGCATAGATTAAAAGAGAGCATGAATTAGGGCCATTGAAACAATCAATCTACTGCAGTATTCTTGGAATTTTCTTGAGGTTTCCAAGTACACTCATTAGGAACAGTCAATGGGACAGGTCAGTGACATGCCCTGAAACTCAAGTCCTTCTTCAGTCCATCCAAAGAAATGGTCGAGAAGCTGTCAAGTCAGTTTCTGGTTTTCTCTACCTGGACTTCTGTTTGTTAGCTTGCCACATGCTGACAATTTGGGATTATTTGCTTCTCTCCTCCCCATCCCTCCTCCCCCCAACCCATATGCATACATATACAAAATAGATCTTGGTTCAATTTCTGGGGACCCTTTCCACCACAGTCACCAGTCCCCAAAAGAATGGGTACGACAGAGAAAGTCTGGGTGTGAGGCATGGAACACAGTCCTAGAGGGATTGGGTGGCAAGAGATGAAGGACAAAGGAGCAAAACAGACATGATGCTGAGAAGAAGGTAAACAAGGCGGGGAGGCTCTCAGGTACTGGACCCAGAGGTACAACTGAAGCCAAGACAAGATGGGGGTAAACAGGCACATCCAATCAGGGGAACAAAGTCAAGGGTTGCATAGTCAAGCCCTCTGTAGAGCACCAGGAGGATTAGACTAGAAAAGCAAAAGGAAATTTGCTTAGCACATAATAATTGCTCAATGAATATTTGTGGACTGACCAACTAGGAAACTATCCTAAGAAACCAGTAGAATCTCAAACACAAACTTGGGAAAAAGGAGAGACATTGAAGCATTATTTGTAGTAGTAGATAGAAGCATACCAAATGTTCAATGATAGGAAAAGATTAAATAATTTATGGTACATCCATATAATGGCATATGATATGGTTATTCAAAATGATGTTTTAAATTAAATTTTTATGACTGGAGAAGCAGTTCACCATGTAATATGAAGTGAAAAAGCAGGTTACAAAACTGTATGCAATATAATTGCAAGTAGGCATAAAATAAGTGCGGTTTTAACAGTGGTTCATGGAAGATTTTTGTATCTTTACACTTTCTATATTTTCCAGGTTTTCCATAATGAGAATATATTTCCTTTATGACTATAAAAATACCTGAAGTTCTAAAAAGAATGTGAATCTTGATTTTGAAACGGGGACCAAAATGTTAACTTCTTAAGTTATATCAAGTACCCCTTATATATTCTCCTGTAATTTTATTGGTAGCATTTACCACAAATTATGAACAGTTAGAGGTCTCTCATCTCTCTCTCCAACAGAATGTAGACCACAGGAGAGTGAGGATTTTGCCTGTCTTGTTCATTGATATGTTTCCAGTACTCACCACAGCCTTGTAGACAGCAGGCCCTCAGGAAATGTTTGTTGAATGAATGAATGACTAAAGCAACTCAAAAAAAAATTCCCTTTCCTTTCTACTGAATTGACTGAGACCTGCTGTAGCATCAGTATTAGGAGCACCTTGACTGGTCCACAGGGAGACGTGTTAGGAGCTGAGCAACCTTGATTTGTAAATACTCACTGCCTCCAAGGGCTATCGATTGTCAAATGGGGGCTCAGCATGGTACCAAGTACTATGGGTCTCAAGACGGAAGAACTTACCTGGCAGTGTATAACTGCAGAATAGAGTGCTCCTCGGGTCAAATAGGGAAACTCAAACATAGAGCACAAAGAAAGGCACAGTTACACATGCCCCCTCCTTCCTCCTTGAGATGCATGCACTGTTCCTAAGTTCTTGAAGAACCCACAGACGTGTTCTTGGGCTCCTGCGCCACTTGGGAATCAGTACCAGGAACACATGTGTCCTCCCCTCCCATCCTCCTCAGGCAAATGATGCCCATTCCAGGCCCTGCTCTGCTCTGTCTTCCACCCCATGGAACACGTGATTGCATCTTGTCCAGTTCTTTGTCTACAGGTCCAGACATTAAGGAACTCTATTCTGCAGCCTTGGTTGTGTCACTTCTTTCCCAGGCACATCAACATAAACTTTATTTTAGTCTCTTTCTTCTTGTTTCTTTGCTTTTCCTTCTGTCCTATTTTGGGTCATCCCCTTTCTCCTAGAAAGTCTCTAACACCACTAGGAAGCAAATGTTAATGACAGGAAAGGAAAAAGAGAGATAACAGCAAAATGAGCCATAAGAAGCACATCCACTGTTTAGCATCCCTGAAAGTGCCCCAAGATTTGTTTCAGATGCTTCTGTCCATTCTTTAATTAAATCTGCCTTTCCTCACCCACCAATGCTTGAGATAAGAAAAACAAGTATTTTGGCCAGGAGTCTTGCTGGTCTCTTTAGTTTCATTATAAGTGAATTTTCCACTATTTTTAAAGAAGTACATATGTACAGTATTTCACTTGGTAATAATAATAGCTACCATTAATTGAACTCTTACTAATGCCCAGGAGGTATGCTAAGGACTGAGTCTACCTAAATTATTTAATTACCTCAACAACCCATGGGCTAGTGGTATTATTATTCACATTTTACAGATGCAGAAACTGAGGCTCAAAGAGAGTTGGCAACTTGCCCACAGTCATCCAATTAAGTTATTCTTACATCTGGAAGAATAACTACCACTTATAGGATTGTTTCTATGAGAAAATACATATGCCTGTTCCAGATGACCAACACACACACACAGACGAGTGCACACACACATACACACACACAAGTGTGAGCACATGTGCAAGGAACACAAACTGCTTCTGTTTCTTAGAGGAAAGAAGAGTCAATATGGATGACACTTTTGTCACCATAGCAGATATGAGTTAGGATGGCTTTGCAGCTTATGATTAATTGATCCTCCTCTTTTGGTGATCTATCAATAGATCTGTCTCTGGATGAATGCAAGTTCCTGTCCTCTCCCAGCCACACTGATTGGTCCACAAGCTGAACCTATAACCCAAGCTGGGCCAACCAGTGTCCTTCCCAAGGATTTTAGAATTTGAAACTGGGAGGAAGTGTTACTCTGCCTCATGTCTCCTCACTGAATGGCTGTGAATACAGAGTTACTGAAGGCTGCAGAAGGAGGAGACAGCCTATTTACAGGCAGAGAGAAGGAGGCCGGAAAGAGAGAAGCAGAAACTAGTGGTGACAGAGAGGGAAGGAGGAGGGAATGAGATTGAATCTGGTTGTCCCCAGCTTCCTCTTTCAGTTTTGTAAGCTGTGTCTTCAACTGCTTCCTTTTTTTTTTTTTTTTTGACGGAGTCTTGCTCTGTCTCCCAGGCTGGAGTACAACGGTGCAATCTCAGACCACTGCAACCTCTGCCCTCCGCCTCCTGGGTTCAAGCAATTCTCCTGCCTCAGCCTCCTGAGTAGCTGGGATTACAGGTGCCTGCCACCACACCCAGCTAATTTTTGTATTTTTTAGTAGAGACGGGTTTTGCTATGTTGGCCAAGTTGGTCTTGAACTCCTGACCTCAGGTGATCTGCCCGCCTCGGCCTCCCAACGTGCTAGGATTACAGGCATGAGCCACCACGCCCAACCCAACTGCTTCCTTCTTTTTATAATTGAGGAAACTGAGCTTAGAATAGTGAAAAGACTTGCCCAAGATTATGCATTAAACTAAGGGCAGAGCCCAGCCTGGAGCAAAGTCCCTGGCTCCAGTACATTGCTCTTAAGGACAACCATAGGCCTGGGAAATCGAGGGCAGGGACAAACTGAGGGTTGAGAAGGGAGAAGCACTCTGTGCTTCCTGTAGCATTTAGGCATCGCCCATGGCTCCGTCCTTCCACACTGAGCTCCTGCTGCAGCTCCCTGCTTGCTGCCTGGATGGCTCTGCAGCAGCCCAGTTCATGCCTCATTAACTGGATCCACCTGTGGGCACTTTATTTAATTATCTCAATTGGAATGGACTCAAGATGCTGGAGTTAATGTCCTTCCGTTTTCTGGGAGCTAATTATCACCTGTAGCTTGGCCCCAGGCACATACAGAAGGGGTCACCAGTGGTGCTGTAAATGCGTTGGCTGAGTCAAATACGTTCCCTCTCATTTTGGCGGGCAAGGTGAGTTAAACATGACAGGGGTCAGCAAGCATCTGGACCAGTCACTCGCCTCCAGACATCAGAGCCTGGTGCCCCGGGTCGTAACACTTCCAACACCAGGCTGGGCATAACCGAGTGCCCAGAATCCTGGGCCTGGAAAACAACCATAGCTGCCTCTTTGGCCCCCCAGCTGTAAGCACCAGGTCTAAGGGTTTTTCTACCTGCACTTCTGCCTGGGAAGGGTCTGTTGGCTCAGAAAGGTTAAGTAATTTGCCTGGAGTTACACTGGTAGGCAGCTAAGGTAGGATTTAAACTTCCATCTGGCTGATGTTGTAGTTCAGATATTTTTCTGCCTCATGGCAAAAAAATCATTATCCCCGCTTTGCCTCATGGGTGGTAATTGATTACCTACTAGGTGCCAAGCCCTGCGATCAGGGAAAGGAACTGAAGGATGAAATTCAAAGATGTACAAGACACAGTCCTTTACTTCAAGGGCGCGCATAAGCTCTTTATGGTGTTGAGACAGTTACACTCTCCTGACACCGTAATGGTAGGGTGGCATGAAAAGCACGTAGAATGTGGAGCCGAAAGGCATGGATTTGCCCTCTAGCTCCATGCTCCCTCACTGTGTCATCTTCCAGAAATCGCGTCACTTTTCTAACCTCAGACCCGCATTATGGAGCATGGAACGTGGAACTCATTCCATCTGCCCTGTTTCACAGGGTCTCCAGGAGCTCCACTCAGATAACATACACGAAAATGCTGTTTACACATGCACGCCTTTGTTTGTTGTAGAAACTACTATTATTGGATGGACTCCAAGATCCACTTTACTCCTCAAGAGGCTCAACTGTAGCATAACTCACAAGTGAGAGGTGTCAGCCCAGCAATGGGAACTGGGTCCCTGCTCAGGAATGCCTTCTCCTGCCTTCCACAGGTCCAGTGGGAAGCCGAAAGAGACCCTCTGTGCCTTTAAAATGACCTGCTGGCTAATAAATAATAAACAGAAATCATCATTTACTTACAGACACTCCAGAACTGGAATGTAAGATGATTTCCTTCCCTCTTTGCCTGAAAGATTGTTAGAGGGGACACTTTTGGTCTTGTTACACAACAGTAGCATGTGCCATTATTGCTGTTTCTGTCTTCATTTGTCATTTATGAGGAGGGTATTTTGGGGGTGCCCTGTGGGCAAGAAACAGGCTTGCCTTCACTAGACCAATTTGCCGGTTCACCTAATAGAGACTGAGCTACAAAAATCCACTTTGTCATAAACACCGACAAAGGTCACTCAGTGTCAATCCACCCACACCGAGGGTGACCAGCTAGTCCCAGTTTGTCAGGGACATTCCTGGCTTTAGCAGAAGCTCTGCTCCCTCAGGACCAAGCAGACTGGGGCAGATGATAACGCTGCACACACCTCACCTCCCTGCTGGGTCAGGAGAGCACAGTGGGACTGAGCCTAGGGTCTGGTGTCCCACATGGGCCTCATCCCTTTTCTGTTATGTAGGACAAGTTGCCTCACTTCTCTGGGTCTCAGTTTCTTCATCCGTAAATGGAGACAAGAGCAGAACCTATCTCATTGATCACTGTGATGATCAAGTGAACATACATGGAAAGTACTCTATCCAGCGCAGTCACCTAGGACCCAAAAGTCCTTAGTTATTGTTATTGCCTGACCTGGCCACAAGGAGCTTACGCTCAAGTTGAGGAGATGGACAAATTCCTTAAAAGATGGTTTAGCTCCTTCTTCCTCTTCCCTTTGCATTTCTCTTTCAGGTTTTACCTCCCTCCTAACTCCCTGTTCCCCAATTCCATCCCGCCGCTTCTTGTTCCCCCGTCCAAGGATGCAGGACGCTGTTTCTTTCACAGCGCATTATTCATTTCTTGGCAGGGAATGCTGTGCTCATAAGAATTAACATTTGGGTTTTATTTACTGGCTTGCAAAGTGCCAGGATTGCATGGGGGACTCAGTTGCACAAACTCTCTTCATGGGAAATCATTGACAAATTGAGAAAAGGGGAGTCTTGAGGATCAAACAGCAAACCCTTTGCAGTCCTTGTTTGAAAACTCAGTCCTGGCTGATTTATTGCCTTCCCCAGAGTGGTATAGGGGAGGGACATGGTCTCTCTCCGGAGTCTCCTTGCTGACCACCACACCAAACAGTTAGACCCATTCCCAGTCTTACATGAGATTAGTCACAGGATATTTCATTTTAAGTCCAACAGAATGTTTTCCTAAATCAGACAAGACTCTTTCAGTGTTTATAGCTGTTTTGTTGGAATTCTCTTTGGCTCCAGGAGGGATTTGAAAATTAACTACATTTCCTTTTGGTGACCTGGGGCCAAGTTGGAGGAAGATGAGGCCCTAGGTTTGAGCCAGCAGCAACTTGTCAGACTTGTTCCAAAAAGTCTCTTCCATTGGCCAGCCTTCCCCAGCACCTGCAGCCCACTGTGGCGACCAGGCCAGGCCAGGCACCCCATCCCCACAAGTCTTTGTTCCATGAACTGGCCGGCCCATACACCATGGGAAATTGGAGATGCAACACAAACATTTTGCAAAATGAAAAGAATGGGGTGAGCCCGAGCCATTTGGAAGAGAAGTGGAAGGCTCACACGGGGCTTCTTTACATGTCAGAGCTTTCTTTTTGCCTGTGTGGTGGATGAAAATATGGAATTATTAGACAAGTAATATGGTCAGAGGCTGCAGAATTTCTCTGATACAGCAGATTGTTGTTTCACTTGTCATTAACATAGATGAAGAGATGAAAAGAGAGACAGTTATAGAGAAATGATGGAGAGATGAGGTAATGGCCAAACAAGCATAGTCAGCTGCCTGACAACTAATACTCTTTGTTCTCCAAAGCAATATCTTCCCTGGAGATTGATGAAATCCTAAAGGTATGTTTTTCCCATTTTATAATTTCAAGTGAGTTCTATTTTAATTGCACATTTCTACCTCTTGCCTTCTACACTTATTATCTGTGGACCATAACCCACAGCAAATGAGTAGCAGGGGAGCTAGTGACACAGACTCCAGCCAAACCAACTGAATTTGAATCTAGTTTCAGCCACTTACTGGTCATGTGTCTTTGAACAAGTTACTTAGTGTCTCAGTATAAAATGTAGATAATGGTAGGACCTGCCTCACAGAGTTGTTGAGAAGATTAAATGAAGAATGTAAACTGCTCAGACAAGTCCCTGATACACAGCAAGGTCTGAAAAAGTGCTTGCTGTGATTAAATCTGACTGAATCCACAAGTTGTTTCTAGAAAGACTCTATTCACACAAGAATGAGTTTCCTCAGAGCATGTTGTAGGTAGTCAGGTGAGCAGAAGTTGGGCTATGTTTCCTCTGGGGGAGTCCAAAGCCCTGATGAAGCCAGCTGGAGGTATAACCATCTACAAACCTCCTGGTTCTGTTTTATCAATTGTGTCCATGAGGATGTGCTAAACTGCAAATAATAGAAAACTCTATTCACACTGGCTTAAACACTAAGGAATGCATCATATACCAAGTGCAGAAAGTCCAGAGGTATCTGGGATTACAGTTGTCTCTGGAGGATCAACTAGATCACCAGGGACCCATGTTTCTCCCATATCTCACTCTGGCATCCATGGAGTAGGTGTCCTCCTAAGGCAGCTTCCCTCGCGATTGTAATAGGGCTGGTAACAGTCAGAGTGAGGTGTCTTGTTATGTCTGTCAAGAGATAGCATAGAACGGTACTCTCTGAAAGCCCTTTATTGACAAGAAGGCCAGACTTTCTCAGAAGCCTCCAGGTAATCTCTTCCTGTATTGCATTGCATTGTCTTCAGTTAAATAACATTCCTGAACCTATCATTGACTAGAAGGATGAGATTACCTCTAGTCTGTGGTCAAATCAAAAAACAGCACTATTGTGACTCAATGGAAGAGGAACAGACCAACATTGGTGGAAGGGGAGAAGGTAGTCAGCTTAACTGTTCACCACTCTGCAGGTTCCATGCCCCCCACTTTAGGTGGTGAGTAATGTTCAGGGTTTTTTGACTTTTCAGGAGCTCCAGAAAGTCCCATGATATTGGTTAATTCTGTATGACATTCTACATAATGGAATTTCTAGGAATGGAGTTCTGAAGATAAGACTTTTAAAAAATATATAATGGTGAACATTAGGCCCACTGTGTATCCTCTCCATATCAAAGCTCTCAGCTTTGACTTAAATATTGTATTAGATTAGACAGAATATTTCAACACCCTCCCCCAATTCTTCCTCCTCATGGCCAGTGAGAACAGGGATTACTTCTGGCTACTTCACCATTGTATTCCACGCTGCCTGGCCAATAGTAACTTAATCAATATTTATTGAATGCATGAAAACTCCCTGCCACTGCTCTCTATCAAAAAAAAAAAAAAAAAACACTATGGGCTCAGACCCTTTTATCAACTTATATTCATGCCCTTTGTTCCTCTTTCCTTAAGTGTTTTCTTTCTGTCTGCTGTCTTAGATGCCTTAGAGGTCTTGAAGTTAACCACTTCCTCTAAGAATAAAATAGCTTTCATTTGTTTACTGAGCACTTATTTTCTGTCTTGCCCAGTGCTAAGCACTTCACAGATATTACCTTATTTAATATTCAAAAATCCTACAAGATAGGTTTACAGGTGAAGAAAATGCCTTAACGAAGGCCATAACATCTATAAACAGAAACAGACTACAGACTCAAGCCCAGATCTGAACGGAGGCCAGATCTGGCCTCCTAACCACTCCCTGTGCCTTCCTAGACTTTCACAGCCCACAGTACACTCTTCCAGTGCTGTTCTCTTGGTCTGTGCTCTCCTATTCTTTTCTGATGTCCATGTGTGAGTCTTACTTCCCCAACACCATGTTATGCTCTGAAGGCTAGGTGGGCTAGGGGCTGTGTCTTGAAACTGCTGGGCTCCCAACACTCACCCTAGCAGAGATCCCTGTCTTGAAAAGATGCCATTTGAATTGAACTGCATCCAGGCCCCTGGCCTCTGGATGGCCCAACTGCAGCCAATGTGTGGAGACTGTGAGGCTTCCCCAGCCCAGCCTGTATGTATGTGTTTTGTGTGTTGGCCAAGTCAGCTTGCAGCAGGCAGTCTCAACCAGGCACCCTAGAGCAAAGCTCAGTTTCCATCTGAACAAAGCAGAAGTCTGCCATGGGTCCCAGGCTGACCGGCTTGACCTGGTTCTCTTCTACATGAGCAAGCTTGGTGACCTTGGCCCCCTGGATCTGCTGTAGGCCTCTGTGGCTCATCCTTCCACTGAAGTATTTGTCTATGTGTGCATAGCTCTTCCAGGCTAGGGGGAGCACCAGGGAACTGGACTCTTCCTCCTCCATTAAAAGAACTGTGCGAAAACTATTGACCTCTCCCTGAAGGCACAAGAATGGAACAATTTACAGCTGCCTGTTATGGGTTGTGTCTCTTGGGGCATGCCTTATGAGCTTTTAGCTGGGCCACACATACATGCACAATCTGCTCAGCACAATTCTGGTCACTTGTTCCCGGAGCTCAGCCAAATTTAGGGCAAGTGTGTGGCCACTGGCCTATTGGATCAACCACTGAAGAAGCTGGTAGAGTTATGGGATGGTTTAGTCTCCTGGAAACCAAAAGCAATTGCTGACATCTGGAAGCCATGGGGTGCATTCCAAGTGCCGGGTCATTAGCCACAGTCATGGGAGAGGAAAGCTCTGTTAGTCAGGGAAGGGACAGAAAGAAAGCCACTTCTCTTATTACCATTTCTCAAGAAAAGGCTGAAATCCCTCTCCCACCAAACAGGTCCCTAACTGGGTAAATCAAATTCTATGGTTGAGATTGTGAAGCTTTATCTGGCTCTGTCTGGTGGATCTTTAAGCCATTTGTTTCTACCTTCTCTGCTTGTTGTTCTCTCTGATCTCATCCCTTACTCTTTCCCCCATTTCCATGTGGGCAGAAAGACTAGGGGAGCAACATTCCATTCTATTCTTGGCTCAGCACCCAGTTTTGTCCTTCCTGTACTTGATCTCTAGGCCTCAGGGGAAAAAAAAGAAGATTGGGAGATGCAGGACACAAAGGAATAAAATTTCCTGATTTCCTGAGGAAGTCAGGGAAGCACCCATATGTAGTTTCTATATAAGATTAAAAGACAACACAATGTGTGCTCTCATCCCTTATGCTCAATACAAAGCAGATTGAGAAGACAGAAAGATTTGACAAGCCAAAAACCAAACAAACAAAAAATGGTTTGATAAATCCAAGCAGCTGAGTGATCACAATAAATGTGAATGGATCAAATCCATCATATTAAAGGATAAAGACTTTCAGACTGAATTTTTAAAATATCCCAAAGTGACTTTATGGTACTTCAAAGAGATAGATGAAGGAAAATGACACAAGGAGGTTAAAATAAAGGAATGATAAAAAAAACTATCAGATTCAAAAAAAGGGAAAGTAAAGTGAGGAATAGGCAGAATGGCTAATAGGTGCGTTTTCTTTCTCCAAGAAACAATATATTTAGAAACAATCTGTCACTTAACTTTATCCTCAAAGTAATCTTGAGGAAAAGCATTTAGAAAATATGTCCAGGGAAGACTCCACACTAAACTTCTCCTCCATTCAGTCCCTATCCCCTCCAATTTTAGAAGTAGGTGAAGCACAGAAATCTCTTGGGCATCTCTGCTCCATTTGTCCACTCTCTATAAATGAAAGCAAAGTTGTTAAATTAAAGACAAGTTCAGAATTCTCCATGTGTTTCTTCTCACTACCACCCTAGAAAATGGCCTCAGGCAGGCAAGTTTGGATAATCCCCAGGCAAAGAGATGATGTACAGACCACAGAGCCAATTTTGTTATTGGGCCAATTGGGCTTTCCATTTAGCATCCAAGTGAAACCAGAACAAAGGAAAATGGTGGCAAACAACAGAGGAACCGATGGACAAATATGTGGACTACACTGCATGCAGGTAGTCCATGGATGGGTCTCAGCCCTTAATATTTTATGTAAATTATGAATGTATGAACTTCCCCCTCACAACAGGGTTTATAGCTTTCAGCACATTTTCAAATGGATTCATGACTCCAAAGGGTTTTGAAACCAATGACTGGCTGGTGAAATAATTTCAAAACTGAAATGAGAGTCAGTACTCTGCATCCTGCAAAGACTCACAAGTCAAGGCTTAGGCTTCTACTGCCATTTACAGAGCAGAGATGTTTCTGAAGTTGGTAAAACTAAGCATAGCGCTCAGCCCTTAATCTTTTGGGGTGAAGGGGGGCTATAGTATTGGGGTTGAGAAGGGTGGAGGCTTGTGTAGGCCTCGTGGTTAGCCAAGAGTGGAATTACCTTCTCTCTGGTTCTCTCTCCCAATCACTCCACAATCCATTTCATATGGAAAAGCATTTTCCAGAGTGACCCATTTAACAAATCCCATAGACTTTACCTTGAAAAAAACATGGGCTTATTGGTAGAATAAATGTGACAAATGCTGTATAAGTTACCCTCCCCCAATGAAGATTCACACGGTACATTTTTATAATAAAGGTTGTGACAAATCCTGCAATAAAGAAACCCATTTAATTTAATTTAACTTAACATAGTGTTTCCAAAAGTTATTTGAGCAGACTTTTCTCCCCCCTAGAACTTCTTTCTGCATGCCACTAAACCAGAGTTCTAGTGCACATGCTTTGGGGAATGCAAAGAAAGTCAAAAGTCTAATGTACTTCCTGGCATTCGAAGCCTTCTTCTTGCTCCTTCTCTGCCTCTCCCTTTTCATGAGCCATCACCCCTTCAGCCAAACTTGGTGCCCACTCTAAGCCCATCACACCTTGCCCTTCACCACCTCTTACTTCCACAGGCATCATACACTGTCCCCAGCAGCACCCTTCCCAGTCTTCCTGGTGTTCCAAATCTTATCCATCATCGGTCCTAGCCCACATTCCTTCTTTCTTTCACAAAGACTTTCCAGCAGTGAGCAGATGCAAAATAAAAGCATGACTTGGGGGTAGGGACACAGATATAGCAAGGAGAGTAACCCTCTCTGGTCACCCCCGCCATCTCCCAGGTCCTTTTGGACAAATTGTGTTCGTAGGTGTGGACATCTAGTTTTCACCTTAGTTCAACAATGACTGCAGCTCTGTCATCTCTATGCATTTCCAGGCTGGGGGTAACAGGATAATGGAGGAAAAAAAAACAAAGCAAATTTAAGAAATGGATGAGTATTAAGTGCAGAGTCAAGATACACTTGTCTCAATCCTGACTTCTTTTGCCAGAAATTTGCTTTTATGTTCAGAGTGAGGCTCTTCTAGACCCAATCCAGAAATTTTACACCAGCTCCTACGATGAATCCACAGTCTGAAGTGTAGACTTGATGAAGGTTAAGCCATAGGGCAGGGAGGACTTGGTGACATGCTGAACTCCAGTGAACCTTAGATAGTCAACCAAAGAGGCATGGAACACTAAGTGAGGTCCTGGCACCCCAAAAACTTCCCTAGAATGCCAGCCCACTTCAGAATGACTTCTTTGTGCAGCATAGAGATCTCTGGTTAGTCAGGTCTCCAAGTTCAGATAGTAGAGCCCTTAGCTGCAGAAACTACAGCCACCTCTTCCTCCATGGCCCTCAGACACAGAATTTTGTTTCTTAAACTTAGATTAAGGCGTGGGCATGAATCCACCCTTGGGTCTGTGGAAGCTCTTTACCTTGAAAAGACCCAGGCAGTAGAAATTAGTCCTCAAGGCAGTAGCATAGCAATAAAAGGTGGCAAGAGGTGTGATGAACATCCAGGTTCGTGCCCTTCCTCCATCACTTCTGGGCTGTGCAGCCTTAGATAGGTTACTTAGCCTCTCTGAGCCCTAGCTGTTTTATTCATGAAATGAGGACAGTAAGCACATTCATATCATAGGTCTGTTATAAGGGTTAAATAAAACATAAACCCTCTTAAAAAGTGCCTGGCTCATGTAGACACTTGTGGATAGTAACTGTCATTATCATTATGACCATTATTACCATATAATACCCTGGATTGGGAATCAGAATGCCTTGAGTTCCAGGCCCAGATCTACAACTAATGTTCTTCCTGGCCTTGGAACACGGTGGGCCTCAGTTTTCCCATCTGTAAACGGAGAGTTCTATATACCCTCAGAGGAGAGTCATGAGGCTCAAATGAGATAAAAAGTGTTAAAGTGCTTTGTACAATGACGACTCTAAGAGATTTGTAAGTACCATTAGGGATGAGCATACAGTCTGGGTCACCAGCTATTCTTTACTCATTATTTTGTTATTGTTATTGTTGTTGTTGTTGTTGTTGTTGTTTTCAGACAGAGTCTCATTCTGTCGCCAGGCTGGAGTGCAGTGGCATAATTTTGGCTCATTGCAACCTCCGCTCCCAGGTTCAAGTGATTCTCCTGCCTCAGCCTCCTGAGTAGCTGGGACTACAGGCATCCATCACCACACCCGGCTAATTTTTTGTATTTTTAGTAGAGACAGAGTTTCACCATGTTGGCCAGGATGGTCTCAATCTCTTGAACTTGTGATCCACCCACCTCGGCCTCCCAAAGTGCTGGGATTACAGGCATGAGCCACCGTGCCCAGCCTCTTTACTCATTCTTAACTTTGCACATGGTTCCTCTTTCTCTCTCTTAGCTCCTCCTTCTTGCTGAGATTCTGGACTCAGATGGCTCATCCTGGTGTCTGATGTGGCTGCCAGGATTTCCTTTGCTGTGGCCAGTCCTTTAGGATTCTCTGCAGAGTAGAGAGAAGACAAAGAATATTCCGCCTTCCAGAATCTCAGAGGGCTTCCTTGATTTCATTAATTTCATGTTGTCTGGCTAGACACCACAGTCTTCAGAATAACTGGAAAACTAGAGCTTCTGAGCAAGGCTTACATAAGAAAGCCAAAAATGCTCCCTGTGGCAAGATTTGTTACTATCATCATTAAGATTATCATTATTGTGCTATTATTAGCAAATGTTATCAATAGCATGATGATGATGAGCATTTACTGAGAGCCATGCAGAGGCCAGCACCCTAGGAGGCCGAGGCAGGTGGATCATTTGAGGTCAAGAGTTCAAGACCAGCCTGGCCAACATGGTGAAACCCCATCTCTACTAAAAATACAAAAATTAGCCAGGCATGGTGGTGAGTGCCTGTAATCCCAGCTACCTGGAAGGCTGAGACAGAAGAATCAGTTGATCCTGGGAGGTGGAGGTTGCTGTGAGCCGAGATCGTGCCACTGCACTCCAGCCTGAATGACAGAGTGAGACTCTGTCAAAACAAAACAAAACAACAACAACAACAAAAGCCTTGCAGTATGCTGAGAACTGGTCACACATTTACACATTCACTCCTCACCACAGCCTTATGAAGGAGGTACTAGCATTGCTCCCATTTTACAGACGGTGAAACTGAAGCTCAGACTGCTCCCAGCCCCATAACAACTCACTCTGCAAGGTGGCAGTGAAGAAACTGTGGTCAGGGAAAGAGAAACAGTCTCCTCTGAATTGGTCATTTTCCTCTGGAAGTTTTGGGGCTAGGCAGCATGTCTCCTGGCTTCCCTTGGTGAGCTCCTTTGTGCCTGGATGTGTAGCCCATGAGCATGGAAGGATCCAGGATGAGCTGGTAATCTTGGCACCATGGCATCACTTGGACCCTCAACCTCATGTTTATCATTAGAAGATGGTCAACATGACATCACTTTTCATCACTTTCTGCTTAGGACAGGAGGTTGAGCTAATCATACTCTTCAGCTCATGGTACATTATCATCACTGGTGGAATGATTCAGTCATTCGTTTTATTTCTTCTTTTTATTTCTACAGCCCATTTCCATTCCTCTCCTCCCATAGACAGCTCTTCTAACGCATTTAAGGTGATCTTTTTGTTTCATAAATACTGCTGCTTTACATGTGTGTACTTTTCATAGTGTCTTATCCTGTTTATTTTGTTTTTATTTATTTTGTTTTTACTAAGCTCAGGATCACGTTCTGAAGATCCATCCATGTTGGGGCATGTATATACACACTGAGTTTATCACACTCCAACAAATGAGCAGATTTCTAAGGGAAGGGTGAAGCCAATAAGACAAAGGGCATGCAGGGTGTGTCACAGATGAGTCAATGTAGGAGTCTGAGAGAAGGAAGGGGAAAGTTCCAAGTGGAACAGCAGCATATTCAGGCGCTTTCTCCCTGCCCAGCCTATGCACTCACCAAGAAGTCCAGAACAGGCTCCCAGCTCCTGCAGACACCACATTCAGCAATATCAGCCTGAAATGGGGGAAGGGAAGAAGCAAGAGGTGGAGGTCACAGCACAGTGGGTCCTGACCTAGTCTCTTCTGCTCTGACAAACCCACATCTTCTTCTAGGATGTCTGCAGTGGCTCAGCCTCACACAACTTCACCCAGGTTACACTGCTATGTGGTCAGCAGTGCATGTATGACTCTGGGGCTTCAGGCTGCTCCTCTATCAAGTCATAGGAGAGTTTTCCATGTGCCCTGGGCATAGAAAGTTGACCTAAGGGTCTGTCAAAGCTGGGAGCTAGGGGGTTGCTGGTCTTCGAAGGGGACCCAGTTTTTTGGCAGCTTTTTCTATCCTCTCTACATCTACACAGAACCAGAGAAATGGGCTGACTTTTTAATAAATCCAAATCAGTTTCACTTTTTAAAATTGAAATTTCACAGGTCATCAGCCTACCCCATGGCCCACTGCCCTTGGAGAGGATGGAAAAATAATTGGAATCATATGAACCAGTTTGATTAGAAAAGTGAATGTGGTTTGGAGCGAAGGCCTGGATTCCCTGTCCTTGGTGACTAACTTGACCTCGCCTTCCCCAAGCCTAAACCCTGTAGAGATGAAGCTGCCTTCCTGCCTGGGGAAATTAGCTCAACTTAAGAGGCAAGAGGTCACCTACTTCCCCAGAGGCCAAGATTGTTCACTACCAGAAAAAACAGTTGAAAAGTGAAAAATTCAGCTACACAATGGGGTGTTTCCAAACCTCTGATGGATGGCTGCCCCCACCCTCCAGCTCACTGCAGTTATTATTTGTTTGATTGGGCTGTAGACACAATTGTAGACAACACAACTTTATCAATGTCCCCAGTTGTCAGAGTTTGCTGGGAGAAACTATTATATTTCAAGCTTGCAAATGACGTGGGAAAGGGGTGGGGAAATGCATCCATATATCTTCATTAAGGTTTCTTATTATGCATCTCTGAACATTTTCTGGGAGATCTGATACACGGCTTCTAATTTAGCAGAGACTGTGTCAAATCAGGTTGAGTGACGGGAACAATTAGTTTGCTTCTCTTACTCAACAACAAATCAAGACAAACTCCCAGAAATCTATTCTTTGACTAGTTCCTACACTCTCTTCTTGGTCATCCTAAGTAATATGCAAAGAAATATGCGCCAGGAGCTAATGAAGGGACACGGTTCTTCCTTAATGGTGCATTTCCATCCAGAAGTTTTAGAAGTTGTGCTTTGGAATCGGAAGAGTGCTTTCACTTGAGCAGTCTTTTCTAAGTTGTGAAACATTTTCTTTTATGACTAAGTCACTCACAAATCCCCTCAATTCCCTAAACCTAGGAACATGTCCACATTTTCCACAGAGCATGAATAGCAATCTCCCTGCACTGACAAGAAAAGGTTCTCCTATGAGACTCTGTAACTGGTCACACGAAAACAACCATCCTTCAAAACAAAGAAATCAAGACAAATGTCTTTTTTTATTTTTAGTTTTTAATTGTAAATTGACAAATTATAGTCATATAGTCATATATATTTATTAAGTACAAAGTGATGTTATGATTTATTAATACAATGTGGAAAAATTCAATAAACTAATTGATCCATCACCTCAAATACTTATCTTTTTTGTGGTAAGAACATTTGAAATTTACTTTCTTAGTGATTTTGAAATGTATAATACATTATTATTATATTCATAATACTTTGCAATATCTCTCAAAGGGAAAAAAAACTATTTCTCCTGTGTAACTAAGGTTTTGTACTCTTTGAACATCATCTCCCAGTTCCCTCCACCCACCCCCAGCCTCTGGTAACCATCTTTCCACTCTCTGCTTCTTCTAGTTCATTTTTTTTTTTTTTTTTAGATTACACATACAAGTGAGAACATGCAGTATGTGTCTTTCTGTGTCCTGTTTACTTCATTTAGCATAATGTCCTCCAGTCCCATCTGATATGATTTGGCTCCGTGCCTCCACCCAAACCTCACCTTGAATTGTAATAGTCCCCACGTGTCAAGCATGGGACCAGATGGAGATAGTTGAATCCCCCATGCTGTTCTCATGATAGTGAGTGAGTTCTCATGAGATGTGCTGGTTTGATAAGGGGGCTTTTCCCCCTTAGCTCTGCACTTCTCCTTCCTGCCATCATGTGAAAAAGGACATGTTTGCTTCCCCTTCCACCATGATTATAAGTTTCCTGAGGCCTCCCAAGCCATGTGGAACTGAGTCAATTAAGCCTCTTTCCTTTATAAATGACCCAGTCTCGGGTATGTCTTTATCAGCAGCGTGAGAACCGACTAACACACCATCTATGTTGTCGCTTCCCACTTACAGGTATTTACCCAGAATATTTGAAATCAGCATGTCGAAAAGAAGTTTGCTCTCCCATTTTCATTGCGGCACTATCCACAGTAACCAAGTTATGGGATCAGCCTAGACAAGTGTCTTCCATGAGTACCTTGTAAGTCTAAAATCTCCCAGTCCAAAACTTAAGAGTAGGGAATTGGTGAAAAGCCTCAGAATTGCCTCCAGCTGCCTGAGCTCTCCTGATAACCTATTTTGACCCCTGCAAACCAATCCCTCAGCCATATCAAATGCAGACCAGTAATGACCTCTAAGAAGGTGGAACTTAACAGCCCAGTCTCTCTGAGCCAGGAGTGGCTTAAGCCAGATGTGCATGCAAAATAGAGCTGGTAAAATTCTGAACAATACCTCTTGTTAAACATGTTTTTCCAAGACCTCCAGCTATCTATTGCTCCTTTTTTTTCTCTTTTTTTTTTTTTTTTTTTTAGGCTTAGTGAGGTGAACTACCTTTCCCCCACAGACCTCCCTGCAAATTGCTTTTCAATAATCCTAACACAACCTGCTGGCAGCCGTATTCTACATAACAATGCAACTCGAAAATACATCACCTGCAATTATAACTCTTGCTTTGATGTAAGACCAATTTAAAGATAGAGAATCTAGGTCTAATTAAGGCAGCTCAAGCTCAGGCTGATAAGGGCCACCTTCATTACAGCTCAAGTGAGCCCAAAGCAGCTCTAAAGAGTCAGGAATCGGCTGGGAATATTTTCAAGGCATTTCAAAGCACACTGCATTATGAAACAGGATTTTGGTCCCTGCATCTACTTCTATGGACTCACTAGCAGAGTTATTTCTTCCCTTGGTCTACCCATGCAGAACATTTTCTCAGTATCTGAAAGGCACAATGACAAAAAGAGGTACTGTTCTGGAAGATGCTTATCCTGCGTCAGTCCAATGATGTCAAGTCATCTCTACATAAAACCCTTCAGTGGTGTCCTGTTGCTCTTCGAATAAAATCTCATCTCCTTTTGTCCTGGCCCACAAGGCTTTGCACAGCCTGGGCCCCATCTATAGGTACAGCCTTATCTCACTGCCTGCTCCCCTTGGTTACAGGATTCAGCCACTACATGGAACTATGCCTGGCTCGTGGTACTGGTATTTGTGGTTCCCTCTGCCTGGAATCTTGTTCTCTGCATAGTTGGCTCCTTCGCATTGTCTCAGACCCAATGTCACCTTCTAGGAGAGCTCTTCCCTAACCACTCCATTTACAGTAGACACAGTCTTCTTTCATATCATCCTGTTTCATTTTTTGTGTGTGATCTCTTTTGTTCATGTTTTAAATTTTGGATAGTTTCCTGGTACCTAGTAGAGCACCTAGTAAGCACTCAATACAAAATTGTAGAAGGAGTAAATTGACGAAAGGCAAATGGCCTCTTGTTAATGCACCGATACAATATGCAAGAGTTTGCTGGGGGTGGGGGACTCAGATGCCTCTTGCCATGCTAAGACTCCTCCTCCAAGGACAGAAATGAGTGTCCCGAGCCTCTGCTTGGACACCTGTGGTGACATCTTGCCTTGTTGGCCATGGGAGCCCATTTTCCACAAAGCTGATTTGAATCTCCATGAAAAAGCTCCAGGGTAGACATTACTCAAAAGCATTCATTGCAATGCTGACTTCCCTGCACCATCCCTTCCTGACAATGAGCAGGATGCAAGCAGTTCATTTTGGCTTCTGGCCCCCTCCACATAAAGGGCTTCCTGGCCAGATTTAGAATAATATTAACGAATATGAGGCTAGTGATGGTATTCAACATTTACTGAGTACATGCCATGTGCTGCATCCCAACAGGGATGCTTCTGCAAAGCCGCTGGCATACAATTAATTTGCAGGCATGAGGCTGTTGGGTGCCCTTCCCCACCAGCCATGGGCACACTAATGAACTAAGTTTGTGCCTCAGCTTTGGCCTTGACCACAGCAGCGCTGGCCCAGCCAGAGTAGAGGCCATGATTACCAAGGGCCAGCTGGGCCCGAGCTCAGCCAGGGAGCCTCTGCACAGTGTGGCTGCCCTGCCGGCGCGCTGTGTAAATGATTTCACACTTCGGTGGCCGAATCAATTGGGTGTTTCTCTGCTTAAGAATTGCTGGGATAAAATGTTTCCTTCCCTATAGTCAGGGCATGTTCTTGGCCCTTCAGGGGGCCTTTGAAAAGGGCTGGTTTTGTATTTAAGAAGAAAGTGTCGCTATCAAGAATTTTTAATATATTCTTCAGCAATTGAGAGGTGACACTCGCCTCGGAACCCCCTGACAGAGATGCCTCTGAAGGGATTTGGAAGCATCCTGGGAGGGAGAAATGTCATGTTGCCAGCTCTTGGCTGAAGACAGGCAACTCCAGGATGGGGAGTGACGTCAGAGGTGGGGAGGCAGGGGAGATGTTCAGAAGAAAAGGAGGAGGGCAGAGCAGGTGGGGATATAGCCCCACATGGAGCTCATGGGGCCGCCCCTGGAAAAGGAAGCCAAGCCGGTGGCATCTGGGTGGTCAGCTGTGCTGAGGGCCTCTAGAGTGCATTTGGTGAGTGTTGGGGAAAGGGATGGAGCTTCTTGTATTCTCCTTTGGCGTGTGAGTACCCTCAGAATTCTCATCTGCCTTAGAAAACCGACTTCGTATGACCTGAAACAAGGACATGCTATGAACCCCAGGGTGAGGCAAGAATTTCCACATCATGGGCATAGGCTTGGTTAGACTTTTGTTGGGGGGCGATGGTGGGAAGGAGGTGGCTCATCGTTTTTATCCAGTGCATACATTGGAGGTGGGGGCAGGGAGGCTGGATGGAGCCTTGGGTTCACAGGGCCACCAGAACAAGTTCTACCCTGGAGTATCTTCATGCTCCTCCATGGGAAGGGGCCAAGGGGGCCATTTCTGTAAGGTTGTTGCCTCATGGTGAGGGCAGGGGGCAGGTGAAGGAGGGAGAGATCTGGAGAAATCTTATGGGAACTTTCATCTTGAAACTTCCTGATCTGAGTTCCTCCGGGGAACTCAGAGGCTAATCTACCTGTGTGTAGGTGGAAGAATCAGTTCAGGCAACTAGCTGGTCAATTAATGGACAAGGCCCAGGCCCCAGTTCAAAATACTTGTTTTCCTGAAGAATTTAATCTATTTAGTCAAAGTGATTGATTCTCTTTCCTGAGTGGACCATGGATAGCAGCATCCTAGTCCTACGTGAGTCTCTGTTTCCACAAGTTTCCCCAAGCTGTTGTCTGCAGGCGAAGCAAGTACTTCTCCCCTATTCAAAGCAACAGCAGCTACCTTTTTTAAAAGTAAAATATACAAAAGAGAGGGATAAAGCCGGTCAGGGTGCCAGCACCCACCTCTGCTCCTCAGGCTCTCTCAAAGTCAGGAAAGAAGCTTCTGGAAGCTCAGCACAGTTGACTCTGATGACAGGTCTCACACAGCAATCTAAAGCTAAAATAACATCTCTCATCTTATGGTCAATCATTGAATTGACTGTAATTTTTATTAAGAGGAAAACCGCCATTTCATATTTTAATAGAGTCTTTTCAGAAGAAAACAAAACTTAGAAGTGTGAAAAGATGGTAAAATCTAAAGATTCAACTACTCACAATGAATTTTCCATATGACCTGCTCAGGCACATGGATGAAAAATGAACATTGAATAATATACAGATGAAAAATCACAGGCAAATGAATAAGAGGGGAAGGTAAACACATCCATACCCCAAAAAAGATGCTGGACACTGTTGTCACCAGGAAGGGGTTGGACCTATCCCTACAAATTAAACAAATGAGACAACTATCTGTGTGGCCAAATCCCACCTCTCCAAATATTCAGACAATTTGAGCTGCAAAGTGCATTTCCCTAAATAGGGTAGTGGGCTTGGTTCTAGAGGCTTCTTGTAGCATCATAATCTGCCAGCACTGTCTGACTCCCAGGTAGCACCGCTAGGCAGAATAATCAGCCAGGATTCCTCCCCTGCAGTCCCCAGGCAGGGAGGGGGTTGGGGAGGAGGTGGCTTCAGACAGTATTGACATTGTCTTTGGTGCATCGGAAAACCTCTTCAAGATTTCTAATGCCTTCTCCCCAAAGATCGTTAGCTAAGTCTTCAGGTATATTCAATATTTTCAACTTAGGAGAGAGAACGCCAAGTCGATGCCATTGTCCCGGCATCTTTTCATATGGAAGCCTTTCAAATGCATAACCACATTATAAATGATCCCACCCCAGTCAGGGGGCCTCTCCACAGCATGAAGAATGGAGCCCATAAAGTCTGCTTGACATTCGAAACCTGCTTTGACCACCCATGGACTGCACGGGCCTCAATCTGCCTTGGGGAGGGCATGCGGTGCTGAGAGGGGCGCAGAGCACAGCTTTTGTTAGAACCCAGTGGTGTCTTCCAGAGAAGGGGGGCCCACTCCCAGAAGGCCCACAGCACTCATGCCAAAGACTGAGGCAGAGAGGCTGGAGACCTGGTGTCATGGAGCCCCCAGCCCCACACTGCACAGAAGCATTACTGTGTTTGGTGACATTGAGCACTAGCCATTCACTGAGGACTGGAGAACACCTGCCAGCCACCTGTCCTATCTGCCATCGTGTGACTACTGCTCTGCCCTGAGCTCCCTGGCTGGTGCACAAGCCTGGGCCTCAGTTTCTCCATCTGTCAGACACATTTAGGTGAAATGGTTTCCAGGATGATACAAGCATTCCCCTTCTAGGAGATTGTACCAGTTTCCTAGAGCTACAGTGACAAATTACCACAAATTAGGTGGTTTGAAACAACAGCATTGTACCCTCTCCCAATTCTGGGAGCTAGACATCTGCAGCCAAGGTGTGGGTAGGGCACATTCTCCCTGAAGGCTCTTGGGAAGGATCTTCCCTTGCTACTTCCGGGATTCCCGTGGTTGCTGGAAATCCTTGGCCTTCCTGGGCTCGTAGACGCATCACTCCGATCTCTGCCTGTTATCTTCACATGTCTGTCTTCCCTGTGTGTCTCCGTCTCTGTCCAAATTTTCCTCTTCTTATAAGGACTGCCAGCCATTTGATTAGTGTCACCCCAATCCCGTATGCCCTCATCTTAACTTGACTTTATCTGCAAAGACCCTGTGTCCAAATAAGGTTGCATTCAGAAGTGTCAGGGGTTAAGACTTGACATATATTTTGGGAGAATTTGATTCAACCCAGTACAGAGATTGTACATTTTCCTTCTATTACATTGAACTGAGAATTTGGCGTTTGTGTTGGCTTCAGGGCGATCACAGGGAATGTTAAGCACATGTGCTTTGTCTCGTAGGCTAAGGAAGAAGTTAAGCCACCTCTTCAGAGACTGAGGATATCTGTGTCCAATATTCTGGAGGCTGACTTTGGACAAAACTTCCCCTTGCCACCGTTCTGAAATCTTCAGCCTTCTCCTTTACTGGATGATGGAGTAGAGGGGCTGAGAAGTGGCTGGAGTTTGCACAGCTGTGATGGGAGGGGCAGCATCACCTAGTGACTCAGGGAAATCTGCTTTCAAATCCTGGCTTTGACTTCCTCCTAGTAGCCATGTTCACTTGAGAACATCCCTTCATCCTATAAAACTGGGGATGATGAAGACAAAACAATACTTGCTTCACAGGGTTATACTGGGGATTAAATGAGTTCACAAATAATAAATGTGGTTATTGCTCTGCCTGGAACTCAGGGCTGGATAAAGTTCAGTCATGGTCATTGGTAGACCTGTTTGTCTGAGAGGGCACCTTATTGGATCTGGGAGTGTGGGTGAGTAGATTACTGCAAAGTTGCCAAGTTCAATTGAATGTTATGACCCAAAGACATGTCTAAGAGATTGTGCAGGTTCTGCTACCAGTAAGAAAGACATTAAATGAGCACCTACCATGTGTCAAGCTAGTGCTATGTGCTTTACATTCCACATCTTGGACACAATTAACCTAAAAGCTGCGGCCTATTTTTATGCCCATTGCACAGATGAGGCAACTGAAGCCTAGAGTACTTCAGTGTCTTGCTCAGGTCACACAGCTGACTCTGTAGCCCTAGGCTTCCAACCCAGGTAAAACTAATGACCTCTAAGTTCTCCTGGCCTTAGATTCCCACCCTAGCATCCTCTGATGGGGAAGAACTGGGACTGGAATGGAAAAATCTTGCCTTAAGCCTTGGAAGGCAAGCCAACCATGCACATAGAAAGCACAGAATCCTGGGACCAGGCACTCTGGCTCACGCTTGTAATCCCAGCACTTTGGGCGGCCAAGGCAAGCGGATCACGATGTCAAGAGATCGACACCATCCTGGCCAACATGGTGAAACCCCGTCTCCACTAAAAATACAAAAATTAGCTGGGCGTGGTGGCGCTTGCCTGTAGTCCCAGCTACTCGGGAGGCTGAGGTAGGAGAATCGTTTGAACCTGGGAGGTAGAGGTTGCAGTGAGCCGAGATCGTGGCACTGCACTCTAGCCTGGTGACAGAGTGAGACTCTGTCTTGAGAAAAAAAAAAGGAAAAAGAAAGAAAGCGCAGAATTCCTGGCAGGACCCAGGCTGACACACACACCTGAAGCAGAAAGACCAGCCCAGGGCCTGGCTAGCTCTGCTCACAACTGGAAGCAGCTTGCTCTCCAACCCCAGGTTTATGAGCACCACTCCCCATTTCCTCTTTTCCGTTCTTTCAGCCAGAGAGGAGCCACAGTCACTCCCAGATCCTCCTCACACTGCAGCTTAGGAGTTCCCAGCAGCAAATACAAACACACACAAATGAGAGTGACAGCTCCCGTCCTGGAAGCTAGATTCCCCTTCACCCTTTCTCAGGCAGAAACATGCAGGGGTATAAGCTAAGCTCCCAGGGTCACAGTTGGCCATTGTGTAATTCCAAGCCTCATGCCTCGCTTCTCCCAGCTCCCAGCTCCCAGCTCTGTGCACAAGCTTTGGCACAGTTGTAGCTAATGGCCAATCAGAGTCTGGCAGGTCAATGCCACTGGGAGATCATTTTTCACACTGTGACAGCCACAGAGCCAAAGTAGGTAGAAGGTGTGGGGGAAGGGGCCACCAGCCTTCAGCCTCACTCCCAGCCCAGTGACACTGTCACTGCTGGCTGCCACCCTCCCCGGCCCACCATGCTTGCATATCCTTTTCCTTCCTGCCTGGCTAAAGGCTTTGACTTAAGCCCACTCTAATGTTCAGGGTTTTGAGAAGCAGGAGGTTCATTACCAGGGCAGCAGGGAATAACACCTAGTCCATCAAGAAATTGGGATTCTGCCCAAGATGTTGACTGTTTTCCTACTGATGGGGGAAGTTACCAATCAATCATTCCTAGGCATCAGTTTCCTCATCTGCTAAATGGGTATAATACCATCCTCATGTATGAGAATTGAAAGAATGTCCCCAAAGCACTCATCTTGGAGCCTGCCACATGCAATAGACATTGCCTACATCATTATCATCATCATCATCAGAGGAATGCTCATGAATTTGGAAAGGGTGCTTAGCTGCAATTTTGGGCAGGGGAGTGGAAAACAGGGCTGGTCCAGTGATTCATAGGAGAAGGATGGTAACCTTGACTTTCGCTTTCCTGGTCTGGACTTTGTGGAAATGGGGAGGAAGTGGCAGAACAACTATGTGAGAAAGGAAGTCAGGGAAGATGGGTGTTGGAAGAAAAGAGAAACCAAACTTCTCCCAGGCCTGGCTAGTGCCAGAGTCTGGGCTAGAAACACAAGCTGTTTCATTTAGTCTTCCCCAGAGCCCAGCCAGGCAGGTAAAGTTTCTGTTATTTTGCAGAAGAGGAAACTGAAGGTTAGTGATCATAAGAGACATGCCCCAAGTCCCTTGGCTGGGTAGAAGATGATGTTGAGATCTGAACCCAACTCAGGCCGACCGTGTCAATGTGAACAGCAGTTTCACACCACCGGTGGAGAGGAAAGCTACCTCCTAGACATAAACATCAACAAAGGCCAAAGCTGGAAAGTGCCTTGATCCATAAGTCCAGTACACCTTTTGTAGATTAAGGAAACCAGGCTCAGAGAGGTTAAGTGACTTGTCAGAAGACACATAGTGAACTGGTGATGGGATGAGAACCAGAGCCCAGAGCTACAACATTGTGCCAGGTTACTTCAGAATGGTCTCAGAATGCTCACAGCTCAGAAATACAGGCTTGTATTTGAAAGGAAAAGAGACATTTTGAATGTGCAGAAAGAAAGTTCCAGGAGTCTCTTGGTGAGGAGTTTGGGTGAGTGCCTGTCCTTTCCTTTTCCTTTTTCATCTCACACCAGGGGGCTCACCCTCCTGCAGAGCCCCTTCCTCCTTCTGCCAACTGAGGATTTCACAGCTGACTCTCACAATGAATATGATTTCCTCATCTCAGTCTTACTGAGGAGAAAGGATCAAACACCTCACTTTCAGGATTCGTGAACTATTGTTGAAGGGGTAATAGACCCCTGTACATGTAATTTTTCAGGAAACTTTTGGGTCTTGAAAATATACGTTGTGTCAAGAGGCTGCATCATTTAGAAGAACATTCTTGCCAATCTTGAAAGGATTTTTGTAGCTGCTGTTGAGAGCTGTGCCCAACAAAAGGGGCTGGGTTAAATGTTTCTTATTAAGCTAACCTAGGATCACAGCTGTTTAGGTGCCTTCAACTTGAATCATTCTTACCACAATGACAACAATATTATTCACAACAGTATTTATGGAATGTTTTTCTCTGTGTCCAGTACTGTGCTGAACATGTTACATGAGTTCATCTCACTCTCACATACACCCTCCACACACACCCCTGCCACGTAGGTAGTGTAGTTAATATTGCCATTTTACAAGTGAGAAAATTGAGGATCAGGGAGGTCAAGTCACTTGCCCAAGGACACACAGACATTTAGAAGCCAGGGTTTAAACCTGGGATATGCACCTCCAAGCCTTCATCATGAAGCCATTGACTAAAGAGACATCAGATGAAGACACACCCACCTGTCTTCCTATGTCTCACCAGCCATTACTTTCAAACAGGTATGCCCAATTTCCCGCTCTTACCTGTGAGCTTGGGCCTGTTACAAGGCCTTCATATATCCAGTCAACAAACCTCCCCACATACTGACTCTTACGGTCTGAACATGTGTGCTCCTACCAAAATTCTGTTGAAACCTCATCTCCAACGTGGTATTAAGATGGGGGCCTCTTAATGAGCCCAGATGAATGGGAGTAGTGCCCTCATAAAAGAGGCCTGAGGGTACTCTTTCACCTCTCTCCCTTTCACCACCTGAGGATGCAGCAAGAAGGCCAATCTAGGAGAAGGAGGGCCCTTACCTGATTCTGAATCAGCCAGCACTTTGATCTTGGACTTCCCAGCCCCCAGAACTGTGAACAATACATTTCTATTGTTTTTCAATTACCCACTCTAAGGTATTTTGCTTTAGCGGCCAGACAGACAAAGACACGGATCATCTAACTAGGAGACAGGTGCTGTCCTGTGCTCTGGAGATCAAAGGGTGAAGAAGGTGATGTTCTGCTTTCAAGGTCCCATTGTCTACTGGGTGAGGCACGCCATAAACGGGGACATGAGGCCCCCAGTGATAACAGAACAAAGCGTGGAGGGGATAGAGCTAGGAGCAGCCAAACCTGCAAAGAATGTGGCACTGAAGCTCAATCTCTAGGAAATTTCAAGGATGAAGGGGAGCTTGCTCGACACAGAGGAGGCCCAGGGGCCATTTTATGCTGAAGGCACAGCATGGACGACAGCACAGAGGCATGAAAGGGCCGGGCAGGCCTGAGATCAGTGAGAAGAACGGCCTGGATTCCAGGCGTCGTCCTGACCTTGCTGGAGCATTCAGCGCTCGCTGCCCTGACGGCTGTCCTGAATTCTCACTTCCTTCTGTATGTTCCTAATCCCCTTCTTTGATTCCTGGGGCTCTCTATTTCTGCTGGATTTGGCTGTTTGTCTGCTTGGCTGTTGCCCACTCACCAAGTTTCTGATTCACAGCATCTCTTGACTTTTATACTAACAGGTCCTAAATTTTTGGAGGGCCAAAATGATTTCTAAATTTAGGACCTCTTAGGATCCCTGCTTCCCCGCACTGAGCTGGGAAACGAAATAGGTGCTTTAAAAATCGTGGTGGTGAGGAAATTCTATCCTGGTTTCTGTTTGTTCCTCTGAGGATGGTGCCCACAAGTCCAGGGCACACTCTGGGCCACTCACCAGGTGGAGGGCTTCAGACCCCTGCCTCCTGAGCCAGGTGCTGGGAGGGCACTTCCCCCTGCCCTCCCTCTTCTGCCCTGGCCTCCTATCCTTGGCCTTCCAGGTACCTGTCCCTGAGTCCAGTCTCCTGAGCCAAGTTTTCTGGAGACTGGACTCAGGGACAGGTACCTGGAAGGCCAAAGATGGGGAGGGAAAGTTACTGTAACCATCCAATGTCCAGGGTGGGTTTTGTGGAGGAGGTCCAGAACCCCATCACATATGCCATGTTTTGACATGAGTGCATCTGTGTATTTTTAGGGAAGTAATTCAATGTAGGGTTTAAAGAATCAGGCTCAGAAGCAAGGGTACCTGGGTTCAAACCTGACTTTACTTCTTAGTAAGTGGTATGGGTTGATTGTGTCCTCTAAAAAGATATGGTGAAGTCCTAGCCCCCAATACCACAGAATGTGACCTTATTTGGAAATTGGGTCCTTGCAGATGTAATTAGTTAAAATGAGGTCTGGTATCCTTCTTTAAAAAAAAAAGAGGAAGAAGAGACACAGACAGACACAGAGAAAGAGGTGACCATAGAGGCAGAGGCTGGAGTTATTCAGCTGCAAGCCAAAGACTGCCAAGCATGGCCAGCAACAGCAGCAGCCAGGAGAAAGGTGTGGGACAGACTCTACCTTCAAGCCTTTAAGAGAGGACGGCCCTGCCCACACTTCGAGCTCTAGTTCAGACCCTCCCCAGAACCGTGAAAGAATACATTTCTATTGTTTTAGGGCACCCAGTTATACTTCCTTGTGGCAACCCTGGGAAACGAATGCACAAAGTATAGCTGTGGCCGAGTTACTTAACTTTCTATGCCTCAGTATTTGCATTTGGCGAGAATAAATAGTATCTGCCTTCAAGGCTTGTTCAGAGGTTAAATAATCCAGGAAACATTCAGCATAGGGCCTGGCACAAGGTCAGTACTCCACAAAAGTTGTCATTATTCCTACTTACATGTTCGTTTTTGTAGGAAAAAGGACCATGGATTTTATTGGATTCTCAAATAGATCACGTCCCAAAAAGAGGGTTAAGAAGCACAGCCCTGGGTCTTTCTATCTACAGGAGACTGCAGAAACAGATAGGCAAAAGGCCACCCCTGCCAAACAGAGCCTTGTGGAACTCCACCCTCCTCCAGGACTCCCAATCCTGTGATTGTGTGCAAGGTCCTGCTCTGCCACAGAGGAAAGACACTGGAATTCTCTGAGCACCTCCTCTGCACTAGAGTTGCACAAGGTACTCATGATTCACAAATATGGCCTTATGGCATACTTATAACTATTCCAAGGGGCAAGAAAAATCATCTCCATTGTATAAATGAAGAAATCAAGTGATCAGTCACTCTTGCTCCCTCCTGCTAGAGACATCCATCACCCACCTTGCCTGGGACATATCTCAGAGGACCATGAGACTTCACAGATTTGACCAAGTAGGTAGTTAGACAAGGGGATCCCAAAACCAGAAAATCATGGGGACAAGTCCTCAACAAATGTCACAGCTTGGCCACAGTGAGGTGCTAACTTGGTGTTAAACAGGAAGTCAAAATTGTTTAGGAGACAATAGTGGAATGAAATCATCCTCTGGCTTTTCATGTGACAATGGAAAATTACATCACAATCCACCGAGTTACAGACTGTTACTGCTGATTCTCCCTGTGCCTGCAGACTTCTCCATGTCCACCCCCAGCTACTCAGCAGATGATGCTAATGAATGGGTATGTTCTCTTCTAGGAGAGGGCAGACAACATGTCGCCCAGGGCATTTCCTTTTTGGCTTCTGCTGCTAAAAATGTCCAGTCCAGGTCATTGTCCAGGTCCAAAAATCAACTTAGCCATGTCCCTCAAAGCAATGACTCTTTTTTCCACTTCCATGAGATAGCTCAGTTTCCTTTATTTGGCCAAGCATTGTCCTTTAATGCATGAACATCCTCAAACCATCCAGGAAAAAGCTGGAAAGCAAACCCTAAATGCACAGTTACAATGCAATGGGCCATTAACTTAAAGTCTCCAAGAGATTGGCAGCAAGATGATTTTCCCGGATGGCAGAGCCACATCTGGAGGAGCCCGAGGAGTGCAGGAAGCATGGAGGTGTCTTGGCCAAGTGGTGATTTCTTCACCCCAAGCCATGGCTAAGTGTGTGTGCCAGCATCTGCCACCTACTTATGTTTGGAGCTTGGTAGGAATGGTTGATTCTATCTTTAAATTGGTTCAATCCTTTTGACTAATTTTGTGGGTTTGTTCAGTCCCTCAAAAGTCAGAAGTTTTTTTCAAATTTTTATTAAAAACAACTTTTCTCTCAAATGTGTTAATTAACTGAGTGAGTACAAATGACCAAACTGGTTGGGTATACTTATATATACAACTAATGCCACACATGTAGATCAGGATGGAGAAATGATTGAATTTTTTTACATACGGTAAGAAATTACCACCTGTCTTGATCCTGGGAGGGAAGAAGGACATAAGTATGAATCATCCAAACTGAGTTTCTGCCTGGGGGAAGTTCACAACCTACATGCCTCTCCTTGTCCCTTTTCCTGCCCCACCTGTGTTGATTTGGACCCAATCTTGGCCAGCGTAGGGTCTGAATTCTGATTGTCTGGGCCACCTTTCCTATAAAAGAGAATCTTGAGAAGAGATGTTGCAGGAGACAGCATTTCTGCTCCATTCCAGATGTATCCTTCATGGGTTATTTCAACATTTCCTTCCCAGATATGAGATGAGATGCCATATGTGAGCACAGAACTCCATCTGCATCTGGCAAGCATGCTGACATTAGTTTCTTCCTCAGTGGTAGTAAAAAGACCAAGTTGCGGAGACCTCAGCCAGCTCCCCCAGATACCCTGGGAGTCCTGGAGCAGCTTAACATAACCGGGCCAAGTGGCAAACAGAGAGAAAAGCAAGCAATGCCCGGCAGATTCTAACATCTCTAGGTATCGATCACCAAAGCTCTCAGAGACCTAGCTTAGCACAAAGCCATATTCTCTCACCCGGATATCTTTTAAAAGAGGCACAATTCCTTGGAAGCTTTTGGACCCTTTTCTAAGCATGACTCAGCAGGCCTCCCAACTTAAGTTTAGGGTTGTGAATCTTTCTTTATCATCATAGCCTACCAAGTCATTGCCTCACACTGTAGTCTGGTCACCAGTTCATGGAGTGGGCCCCCCAATAGCCTTCTTGTACACTTGGAACTTAAACATTGTAAAAGGCAACAGCATTTACAGAAAACTTGAGTGGCCCAAAATACGCAGTTCCATTCACCTGATCTCTCATTACCGACAGACTCAGCAGCCTTGCCAGAAAGCACAGGCTCCCACTAATTCGCTACCGACCTGCCAACAGCGTGCTGCCGATCTCTGGGATATAAGAGGGCTCAAGCATTCATCATCCCCCTGTGGGATGTTTCACTCTCCCCTGACTTTGTTCTGGATGTTTGGAAATAGAACGATGTTGATTACTTCTTTAGAAGAAAGTGCCACAGCCACTTCCTCACAGTCCCATGGCCAGCCTCCCAAAATACACCATATAAATATTTATTATAGCGTAACCAGGGTCAACCTGAGTTCATTAGTTTTTCTGATTATCCCCGGCATTTGATGTGAGAAGGAGATACTGTAAATATTTACTGAGTACTCCGATCAGAGAGTCTGGCTTTGGCTCCAAATGGCTCACCCACATCTCACCCACAGGCGAGACAGGCACCAGCGCATGTGCACTAAGGGAAAACCCACAGGGACATGGTGGAGTTGCAGTTGCAAGCCAGGACAGCCACTCTGAGAAGGAACAGCCAAACAGGAGGTGCCCTGAGCTCTGAGTTTCTATAATGGAAGCACCTTTAATTATTCATAAACACGAGGGTTTAACACTATTTATAGTATTAAAGTTAATCATTTATTTAGCACAGTTTCTCCAAACGAGTTCAAGATAACCTTTATAATGCTCATTAAGCAGCAACTTATAATAATTAGTACTTGTTCCTTTTCTGTCTGCCCAGCTAGACCATAGACATCCCAAAGGCAGGGCCAGTATCTGACTGGTTGACTGCTTTATTTCATGTTTAGAACAGTATTTTACATAGTAGGTGCTTAATATGTATTGGTAGATGAAATACGTCAATTAAGACCTTGGCTTTTCATTCGACTTCTAAAAAGGCACTTAGAAAATCAAATATATATATATTATTTCAAGGCTTCCTTCAGTTCAGGTAGATTCAGCTCCCAAATTTGGGTTACCTTAAGCGTCTGTCTTTGGGGTCGTCTAAAGAGACCCATACAGAGAGTTAGGAGGCCTGGTACTCTTTCCACCACTGACCAGCCGTGTGAGTCAGGCCTAATAACCTTAAAAATGAAACACAAATCCCCAAGCCCACCACTCTAGTAATATCATTGCATTTTTAAACAGGTCTTAGAAATGGAAAAGTCTGGACTTAAAGGGCTAACGTTGACTTAGACAAGCACTGACTTAGATCATTGATCAAGAGTTTTTCATGTGGAATCCTTGGATCCCCTAGAGATTCATGTTTCTAGGGCTATGAAACCCCTGAAATTGTATGCACAGATGCAAACAATACAAATGTCACTTACATCTGGTAAGAGAGACCGCATAGCCTTAACTAGACTCTCTAAGGACTCCATAATGAAAATAAAGTTAAGAATCGGTCTCTCTGTTTCTCTAAGAGTTGGGATGGTGGTGGGACAGATTAACTCTGGCCTGCTTGGCACATAAATCCATGGTGAACATGCGCACCTTCTCCTAGCACTGGACACCCCTTCCATCCTCTACCCCTGCCTGAGGTTTGCTCCCACCCTGGTCTATTAGCCCATCCTCCCTTCTGTATCCTGTGCTCCCAAAGTGACGAGTGGCTGCACTGGCCAGGACTGAGGACCTGCAGATTGATGCATCACTGTGGGCCTTTCCAGCCCTACATTCAAGCCTATGCCTGGCCTTTTCCTTCTCATCTTTAATTGAGTGCACAATGCTGTACAAACATACATTTTACGTTTGCTACATTCTAAAGCAATAGTCTATTCTATTCGAATCTGCCTGTGATGCTGGCTTTGTGTAATGTTTTTGAGAGAAGGAGTGCAGGTGTCTCTCTAGGACTATGAGGGTAGTGACTGCAGGCCTGATTGCCCCATTCTGTGTAGAGCAGAGTATCTGCATGAGTAGTATCAAGACTTGAGACTTGAGTCCTATAGCCCAGATTCCAGCCAGGAATTAGTAGGGGGAGATCAGCTGGATGCATTACTAGCAGTTTCTAGTGGCTGTGTGTCAGCATCCATTTAGTGAAAGTGCTATTTGTCTTGACTCTTCTGCCTGCCATTTAATTGTTAGAACACCTGCCCTTCAAGTTCAGACTTTTCCATTTCTAAGACCATTTAAAAATGCAATGATATTATTAGAGGTGAGGTAGGGGATTTGTGTTGCTTTTTAGAGGTTATTAGCTAACACCTTAAGTTGTCATACTAAACCAAGGAGAGTCAGCTACTTGTAAGTGGGTGAATAATTTTATTTCTGTGGGCTCTTGTTTCCTCAGCTCTACGATGAAGTGGTTGGGTTATAGTAAGCAAATAGACTTCAACTCCAGTGTAACTCCGGGTGCCTAGCTCCACGCTTCTGAAACTGTATTGTGTATAGAGATCCTCCAGGATCTTGTTCAATGCAGATTGTATTAGCTCATTTTCATGCTGCTGATAAAGACATACCCAAGACTGGGTAATTTATAAAGAAAAAGAGGTTTAATGGACTGGACTCACAGTTCAATGTGGCAGGGGAGGCCTCACAATCATGGTGGAAGAAAAGGCACATCTCACATGGTGGCAGACAAGAGAGAATGAGAGAGCTTATGTAGGGAAACTCCCCTTTATAAAACCATCAGATCTCATGAGGCTTATTCACTACCAGGAGAACAGCACGGGAAAGATCTGCCCCCATGATTCAATTACCTCCCACTGGGTCCCTTCCACAACATGTGGGAATTATGGGAGCTACAATTCAAGATGAGATTTGGGTGGGGACACAGCCAAACCATATCACAGATTCTAATTCAATAGTCCTGGAGCAGGGTTTGTGATTCCAAATATGTCTATCAAACTCTCAGATGATACCAGTGCTGCTGGTCCATGGAGCACATAGGTAGCAAGGTTCTAAACTACTGTATCAGGAGAATGTTGAGGCTAGTCTGGACCCATGAGGAAAAAGTAGCAGGACTAATGAGAAGGAAGAGGCAGCACGTGAATTTTTAATACTCAGACTAGATGTTTCTAAAGGAAGCCTTTAAAGTCTAACACAGTCATTCTCAAAATTGGTCCCCTGACCAGCAGCAACAGCATCACCAGGAAACTTGTTAGAGCTGCACAATCTTGGACCCTCTCATGCCAGACCCTACTGAATCAGAAGTGGGCTCCTGCAATCTGGAGTTTAACATGCCTTTTAGGTGATTCCAGCACATGTTCAAGTTTGAGAAGCATTCATCAACATACAAGTCTTCTACAGAATAAATGACTGTCAGCTCAGGTCAGGAATATGCACAGCTTCAGCAAGAGAGACAGGGGTGTTGTCCCAATGGAGAAAAGAGGTCTAGATAATACACTTTGATGGAGGCCAAAAACACCCCTCCCTATTTACTTCGTATTCAACTATGGAGCTCTGATAAAAAATTATTAAATATTAAGAGCACACTTCAATCTTCTTTGGTATACCCCAATTAAGTTTATTTTCCAACCCACAAAATGTAACATGGTAGCATGATCTACTTGTCATTCCCACAGCCTAGGGAATTGCGCCTAGTGAGTTTTGGACAAAATTCCATTTTGTTCATAGCTGGCACGTGAGCTGACTCTCGAGCTTGACCAACTGTTCCTTCCTGATTGGACTGTTTCCATATTGCCTAGACATTTTAAATAGCAAGTTCCAGAAATAGTCGAGTGCTGAAACCTTGGGTTCAAATAGAGTCCTGGCCCAAGAAAAATTAATGATAGTCCAACCACCTGTACCTTCTTCAAAATGGTAGAAAAATAATCGATACATCAAAAAGTAGGAAAGGACTCTCTCCTTGTACCCCATCTCCACTACTCTGGGAAAAATACTAAAAATCAAGAAAAACAGCACTCAGGTGTGAAACAGATTATGAATCAGCTGGAGGCAAAGAAGTTGCAATTCTATCCAATTACGCCAATTTAATTGGGTGTTAAAAAAATCCTAGGTCCCAACAGTAGTTTCTTGGCCAGACAGAGGTCTGTATTGAGAGTGAGTAGCACCTCTATTTGTTAGGAAATGTGATTTCGGGCTGGGGAGGGAAAGCAGCACACATTGCTTAGAGTACCCCAAGATGGGCGCCATTTTGACTTTGAGGAATCTGAAGCCTGGTTTGGATGGTGAAGGCTTCAAAGTTCTTCTCCAGCACTTGAGAGAGCACGGTCTGAAGCAAGCCCCTCCAAATTCTTTTAGTCCATGGGCTACTAGGGAAAGTTCTATATTCAGTCTCTCCCACTCACTTCTTGTAAGTCTCAAATCAACCCCCAAATATGTAAAAAACTGGACACAACTTGAATGTCCAGCGTGAGAGAAAGGTTGAGAGACTTATGCTACATGGATAACATGGTGACCAGTGAAGCCAGCATAAACGTTCATGAAGAATTTCTAATGGCAGGGAGAAATGCCTGTGATGGAATGTTAAAAAATGTGGGATACATGATTGTGGTATGGTGTGTTCTCATCAATGTCCAAAAGGACATAGAAAAGTACCCCGGATTCATAAGTGACTTCCATTCAATGATGGATTAACAGGCAATCGTATTTTCTCTGTCTTGTTTTATTGCATTTTACAAAATGCCACAACTTCATGTATCATTAATTTCTTTCCTTTTCTTTTCATTTTTGAGACAGAGTTTCGCTCTTATTGCCCAGAATGGAGTGCAATGGCATGATCTCAGCTCACTGCAACCACTGCCTCCCAGATTCAAGCGATTCTCCTGTCTCAGCCTCCCAAATAGCCGGGATTACAGGCATCCACCACCATGCCCAGCTAATTTTTATATTTTCAGTAGAGACGGGGATTTACCCTGCTGACCAGGTTAGTCTCTAACTTGTGACCTCAGGTGATCCACCCAACTTGACTTCCCAAAGTGCTAGAATTACAGGCATGAGCCACTGCGCCTGGCCTATTATTTTTTACACAGAAACAATAAGTTTAATTTAAACAAATTTGCTCCTAGTTAGATGTGTCACTTTAATTTGACTGGCCTATCCTCTATACCTGGCTCACACTTTTTTCTTTCAAACCTTCTGCTCCAAGCCATTCCTTCACCTGGCAGAGTCTCCTTGCTCCTCTCTGCCTACAAAAACTTTCTCCATCCTTCAGCCTGTTGGGTCCTCTATTCTTCCATGGAAGCCACGGGGACCATTGCAGTTGTACAGCATCCCCTCTTCTGAACTCCTGTACCACTGTTTCATCCACACCATTTGAGAAGCCTTGGAATGTGAGAATATTTCACTATCAGCCTGTCGTGGGGCCCAGGCATCAGTTCTTTTTAAAACTCGCTAAGTGGTTCCGGTATGTAGCCAGGATTGAGAATCACTCTAATCAAGTCAAAAGTCACCTCCTATCTATACAGTAACCATCTGTCCCAGATCTTCTGTGCCAATTCTATTTCAAATGTCTGTCATTGATCCCACATAAACCACAGAAGCTTCACAGAAATCCCAATGTTCCAGTGCTTAACTGTCATTATTATTATTATCACCATATTAACCATGTCTCTGAGATGCACTTGGATACCAGACCAGCGTTACAGTTTTTTGAGTGGTTCAGATATATTTGTTTTGAGTTCCATAGGGATTTAGACCAAAAAAAAAGAGACACCAAATTAAATTTGTGTTTCAGATGAACAATACGTACTTTTTAAGGATGCATATAGCCCAAATACTGCATGGGAGATACTTATCCTAAAAGTTTATTCAATGTTTATATGAAATGCAAATTTTAACTGGGCATCGGTACTTTATCTGGCAACACTTGGTTCAGAAGAAGGATTTCTGTACTTGAAAGCTTTTACTTTTTTACAGTGGAGCCCTCATATAGGCCAGGCTTCACCCTCAAAGTGGCAGAGTTACTGACTGCAGAATAGACTAACTCTAGAATCGGCAGGGGAAAAGGCCCAGCTTTCTAGGTTCTGTCCCCGAGGGGGCTTGTTAGTAAAATTTTACTTGCAGAAATACAGATAAGGCCAAAATATAAGTATTACTTCCAGGTTACATCTGGAACTTGAAACTCAATAGTCTATATGGGCAGCGGCTCAAAGTACAAGGTTCTGGAGTGAGATCATTCTAGATGCGGCTCTCACCTCTCCCTGCCAAATGTATGACTAGGGGCAAGCTAACTAACTTCCATAAGCCTCAATTTTTCTCCTGTGTAAAATGGGAATACTAATGTGTTTATACCTAATTGATTGGTCTGAAAATTAAATGAGATCATGTTTACAAAGTTCTTCGCATAGTGCTCGGTGCATTATTACTATTATTAATATATAAGCAATTTTTTCATATTCAGCCAACAAGCAAACAACATATACCAGGCGGCTTGCTGCTGCTCCACCCAACTACCCTCTGGTCCTTATCTGACCACTTCTGATACAAGCAGACCGCAATGCCTGGGAAGGGGGCAGGAGAGAAGCCTGCTACAGGAAAAGAGGGTGAGATTCTTTTAGAATTTGAAATTGAAGACTGCTTAAATAAGGCGTATCCTGGTTGGGTTGGTGGAATTTTATGCAAAGAAAAAACAAGTGGCTGACCTTTGTGAAAAGATGTGAAAAGATGTTACGCACCTGCATGTGGTCCTCGAGCAAGTCCAAGTAGAAATGAGTGGCCAGAGTCATCACACACACTGAGGTCTTTGATCGGCCCCGACTGCTGGAACCAAAGGCCAGTGCAACTCCTGTGCGTTACTTCTTCAAATTCCTGCAAGTCAAAAACCATGTTTCACTTCTCAGCAATTGTTTCTACCCTGGGGCAATTCAGGATCACCTCTTCTGATGCTACCCAGAGCCACCCCTTCTGGAATAGCAAGACACTAACCAGACTCAAGGTTTTGGTTTCTCAAAAACAAGTCTGAAAAATATCACCTGGGACAGCCCCCCAAAAATGCCAGCCTGCCTGCTCCCTGGCAGTCCTTAAAGAGACACATCAGCTGCCAGTCACTGTCAACTTTCTGCCCAGACGGAGACAAGCCACCATGTGGGGAGGAGAAGGAGACCATGCAGCTATACCAGGTGTTGGGCACACTGTTTCCACACAGATCCCAGGAGGGGACTGAAAACGGAGCCTAAAGGGGAAAGTGGGCATGAGGGAGTCAGGAGCCCCAGGAGCAGGTGGCTTCAGGTCATTCCTCCAAGTTCATCTTCTCCTCCAAGAATGTTGGATTATTGGGAGCTCTCGAGACATGTTTAGGGAAGCGGGTGGAGAGCAGGAAGTCCTAGCCCCATCAGTACACAGGCAAATCACCTAACCTTTCTAAGTCCCAGTATCCTCCTGTGAAACAGGGATAACACTTTCTTTGCTCCTCTTACAGTGGCGGAGAGGGTCACAGGAGTTCACAAATGTGAAAGTGCTTGGCAGACTATAAAGCACTGAAGATATTCTGCGTTTTGCTATTACATCTCTTTCTTCACTAGAACAAAGCATCTATGCAGATGCTGAAACAGACAAAGTGAGGAAGAACTCCATGGTCTCCCCTCGCCTTGCAAGCTTAAGCCAGGAAGGCTGTCCAGGAATCCACAATAAACAACTGCCGCTGACCTGTTCTGTTTCCCGCACCATGGACCTGAGTTCTTTTCTAAAATCTGTTCTGTAGCAGGGAAGGTAAAGCTGGTAAGCCTCGGAGGGACACAGGGGGTGGCTAAGGAAAGCTGTGGGCTGGTGACGCTCTATGAGTTAGGAGTAGAAAGCCATCCTATTTGCTAAATGCAACTCAGAAACAGGATTGACCCTCTTCGTCTCTGCGCCGGCTGTCCACCCAAGTGAGGTGAAAACACAATGCAAAGGCAGGGGGCTTGTCCTGTGGTTTCCCATCTGGTCTTGTTTGGCTTTTGGAGTTTGGCTCCTTTGACAGACACATGGAGAACAGCCTTGTCATTTTGAATCAGACAGTCGGCCTTCGTGTACATGAATACGTGTGAGATTTCGCACGTTTGCTAGAGGAAAGAGGCCATGGAGCGGGAGAGAAGGCACATTTACATTCTCTGCCAGTGTTTGGTTTTTTAAAGAAAAAAAAAAAATAGACATTTCACAAGGCATGCTATAAACCAAGGTCAGTTTTTCCCTTGCATAGTATTGAAGTTCGAATAACCCAAAGCAGGAGAAAAACCTGATTCCAATCTGGCAGGGTTGGGAAGGCCCACCTGATTCATTCAAGAGTATTTTCTTTCCTTATTTACTCTGCCTACTAACATTTCACAATGAGCCCTTCCTCAATGTGATTTGGGGGAAGGATGGTATTTGTATGCTATTTTTAAAATCTATTCTGAGTAATACAGTCTATAACCCACATGCCAAGAACCAAAAAATGAAGTGTCTTGAAAGCAGAGGTGAGTATTTTAAAATATGGTTATTTTTACTTTTCTGTGTTATTTAACTGTTCACAGTAGGCACAGATTGCTTCACAAAGACAATAAAATAATTGTAAAAAAAGAAAGCAGTCATCATAAAGACTGCCATGGACACAAAGCTACATCACTAATGACCATGCAGCTGGAGACGGGAATGAGAAAGAGACCGGGAGCAAACAGTGTGGTTAGAAGGACAGCTATTACTCTCCAGCCACCCCTTTCTTTGACATGGGAGATTCCTGTCATTCAGAATTATTCTTCTCAGGGGTCCCCACCAATCTTAGCCATCTTGAGAAGTGCCACTGTGAAATTAGCTAAGAGGCATTCTTTTCTTTCTTTCTTTCTTTTTTTTTTTTTTTGGAGACAGAGTCTTGCTCTGTCACCCAGGCTGGAGTCCAGTGGCGTGATGTCGGCTCACTGCAACCTCTGCCTCCGGGTTCAAGAATCCAAGCAATCCTCATGCCTCAGCCTCCCAAGAAGCTGGGGGTACAGGCATGTGCCACCATGCCTGACTAATTTTTGTATTTTTAGTACAGCCGGGGTCTCACCATGTTGGCCAGTCTGGTCTTGAACTCCCGGCCACCTAAGAGGCATTCATGAAAATGGAACAGTGCAGTGTGCTGGAGTTGACCAAAAACTTCCAGTTAAATAGCTCCAATAACCCTGTGGGATGACAATTATCATCCCAATTTATAAGGGCTCAGACTGACATTCAGAGAAATGAGAACATTTTAGCTCCCATAGCTAAGAGGGAATAGAGCTAGGACTTCTGATTCCATATTCCATTCTGCATTCTTAAACTTAGGCAGGCGCCAAAACTGCTTTGTAGTTAAGCCTGCAGGCTCTCATGCCAGTTGGCCTGGGTGCAAGTCCTAGCTCCAGTCCTCACTTGTTTTGCTGACCGTGGGTAAGATACTTCAATTCTGTGACTCTCGGTTCACTCATCTATAAACTGGGGATGACAATAGCAGGGCCCAGTTCACAAGGTTGTCAGGGAACTTGCATAAAACGATACATATGTAGAGAGCGCTTAGCCCAATGAAGGGCCCTCACCAACATCGGCTCTCATCACTAACTCTTTCCCTTTCACCCTATCCTGCTCATCATAAAGAAGACCAACACCTGTGCTCCAGGGTGTGTATGTGTGTGTGTGTGTTTGTGTGTGTGTATGTGTGTGTGTGTAATTAAAGCGATCCCTGAACTTGAGAATTATTGAGCATAAATGCATTCAAACTATTCATATTTTCCATACTATTAAGATTTCCTGGCATGTCAATCTTCTTTGCGGCAGAAATCAATAGTCACTGTACTTCCTGAAAGAGGTCTCTCCAGACCAAAACCCCTGTGTCCCAGGGCTGGGAAATTGGCTCCTAGGAAATAAACTCTGGCCTGCAAACTTTTCCAGACTTTCCCCAAATCCCCAGTTGAGTAAAATAATGAGTCAGGCTCTCTAGGACATTGTCATACACCTTTTGGGGCAGAATAAAACACTTTAAAATAATTCCACAACTGAGGAAAAGATATAAAGAAAAAATCTGGAAGGAAGGAAGGGAAGTAATGGTTATCCCCAAAAGAATAGGATGTCTGTAGGGGCAAGGATGGTGACTTTTAGTACTTATACATTTCAGTAATGTTTGAATTTCTTACTACAACTATGTATTATTTTATAATGAGAAATTTTAAACTGACCCCATTCCTAGGCTGGCAGGAATAGGATAGGGAGGGTAACCTGTAGAAACTGCCCCCAGACCTTTCTTAACTGAGAAACTCTTAACTTTTCCTACAGGAAGCCCTTCCAGGTGCAATTCATTATCTCGACCTCTGCAACAGTGCCTACCAATGTTATAGCACTTCATTCATTCAGCCTTTCATTTGTTCATCCACTCAACAGCTATACTTTGAACAAGGCCCTGTGGGAGGCCCTGTGAGGCAAAGACAAGACAAGTGAGTTGCCTGTCACACGGAGCGTGGGCTGGCAAGGAGATCCACAGTAAACCCCCAGTCCTGGACTCACCCTTACGGCGTGTGCTTGGATAGAGATGGGACAAGGCCCAGAGGGGCACATGCTTGAGAGACTGGACCCCAGTCCAGAGGTCTGGGAAGGCTTCTCTGGGCAAGAGACCTTGCATCTGGAAACTGAAAGATGAGAAGCAGCACTGACCAGGTGAAAGGGGTGGCAAGAGCAGGAGTGTCTGGGCTGAGCACCCAGGCAGGCACTGAGATGAGAAGAAACAGAGCTCACCAAGGAAATTTGAGGGAACTCAGCCTGCTGGAGGAAGGGCCAAGGCGAGATCAAAGAAGCAGGAAGGGGCCAGATCACCTGATGCTTTGCAGAATGTGAGATTTTAAACTTCACCCTAAGAACAGTTCGAAACCACTGAGAGAGGTATCCCTGAGGACTCCATTTGTTCTCCACTGTCTTTGTTCACTTCCACTCTGACACACAAGTTCCTAGCCCCATGCCTGGCAATTAACAAGAGCCTAATAATAATCAGCTGGACGGCTGAACCCAGTCACCCTAGAGAGGGAGAACCTGCAAGCAAAGACCATGACCACACATCTGACATCTCACCTCTCTCTCCCTCCTTTTGTCTCCCCTGATCCAGGCCTGCAAGCTGAGAAGTATACAATCCTCACAACAAGGAATGATTGGCAATCAGATGCAGAACTAAGCTATTTCTTTCACCACCACAGTCCTTCCAAAATGTTCCCAACTGGCATCAGATATTCTCATCCTGACCAGTAAGACAACCCAATGAAAACTGGTGACTCAGGAAGGGTAAGCATTTGTCAAAGGCTGTACAGCAAATCCCTGGGTGCTCTGAGAGTCATGTCTTGGCCAGTTGTCAAGGGCAGTGTCTCCTATCTCATTCCTCAAATACATAGTTCTTGGCTTAATTATGTGAATTTACTTTTCTTCGGCTCAAAAAAAGTAGGTATAGGGGCATTTTCAATGCTGCACACAACTGAAAGTAGATTGAAACCATCCTGACCTCAAACAGAATGTCAAAGCAGTTGGGTTTCTGAGCAGCAACAGAATACTTTTTATAGAATGGGAAGTCAATTGAGAAATCATAAAAAATTAGAGTTGGGAAGGACCTCTGCGCTCACGAGGGTCAGGTCCCAGGGGCTGCTGCAGAATTGTTCCCTGCGGTGAAGGGTCTAATGCTTTGTCCACTCAAGTTTTAAATATCTCAACCAATAGCTCGCCCCTGGGGACGCCTCTCCACAGGGCAATAGATCTTGCTGTCAGGGCTTTTTTCCTGCTATTCAATCTCACTTTTCCTTTCCTCCGCTTCATCCCATTTGTCTTTGGCAATAATTTAGACAAGAGTGTGCTGACGTTTGAAAACAAAAAGCCCTGTCTTTGCCTTCAATTTCGTTTTTCCAGACCCTTCTACCTACGGAAACTTCAAGATCTGGCAGGGAGAGAGGGAGGGAATGAGGACGAGAGGCAAACAAACAGGCTGGCGTGGGTTCTGGAAGAAGCTATCAAAGGGACAGCCTCCAAGGCCTTGAGCCCACAGGTGGACAGGAAAAGAGGGCACTGCTGCCTCCGGAATGTGTAGGTTATAGGGGACTTGATGCTCAAAGGCAGAAAATCACCGAGTTTTCTGGGCAGTCCAGAGCTCAGCCACCTCTTGCTATGACACATAAGACAGAAGGTGGCAGCATAGCACCAGGCTCTGTGTGCTCAGCGGTCCTGTCCATCGCAGCACACCCCGACTGTTCCGGCTTCCAAACTCCACAAGCAACAAAACCCAACTGGCCGGAACGCCGGGCTTAGGCCAAGAGTGAGCTGCAAATCAAGGCCCTGGCCAGTTTTTTAAGTCAAATCCCAAACAGTTAGGATTGTGTGAGCAGAGTTCATTTTCTCCCCCAGAACATCGTGCAGCCAGAATGGAATTCAAAAAAATAACTGCGGTCCTAAACAGCAGTGTTTGTCCAAGCTGATCTAAACACATCAAGTTACCGTCTCGTCTGGTGTTTTGTGCACAAATTTTTGTGTTTAAGGAAATTTGGGGTTAATGCTCTTTTTTTTTTTTTTTTTTTCTTTATTCTTTCTAGCCCCTAGCTACTTATTTCTGAATTTGTCTCTGGTTTTCCTGTTTCCCTTTGCTCGATTTTTTTTTTTTTTTTTTTTACTTATTTGGTAGTGTTTGCATGTGGTTCTTCTGAAAGCAAGGATCCACAGGGTATGCATTTCTGACTTGGAGCTGGAGTCCTGCTGGGGAACCAATTATATGTACTACCCACCAGGGAGAGCGTGATATTTTTTATTACTTTCTAATTTCAGGTCTTGAAACGGCTTCAGTGATCAGAACATTCTTCTGCTTAAGAACCTAAAAGAGCCAGTGAAAGGATGCTTTTGATTTGTATTTCATTTAGAATGGTCCATACTCACCAAGTGTACTCCAAGGATTTCCATGGGGCCTCAGAGGCTTGAAGTGGGGAAAAGCAAGACAAAGACAACAACAAAACTTTCTCGCTACTTGCCTTATCATACTGGGAAAATGCTGGCTACTTGGGGAAAGTCTTTGAGAAGCTGGTGAACGGAGAAAAAAATGGATAGAAGAATTAGAACAAAACAATTTCACTGGATTCTAAGTCTATTTAAACTACAGTAGTAAATCGAAACCATGCCTCTTTCTCATTACGCATGGCCCAATAGCAGAGCCTCCTAAATGCTTATTAAAGCAAAAGCAAGAGGTGTGTTTCATTTCTAAATACATTCACAAGAACCCCCAACAAGGTGGCTGCTTCTTTCTAACTGCTGTTTGTTTTATGCTTGTTTCTCTTCTTGAAAGAGTTATCATGAAACGGAAAGGCTTAAAAGGGGGGTGGGGGTGGGGGTGAGGGTCCAAATAGGTTCTAATGAGGAAGAAGGCAATAAAAGTCAGATTCTCCCTGAATGTCTGAATTCCTATTTATTTATCTTTGCAATAAGAGAGGATGCCTGACGATCCAGAACTGCTCTTGGATAAAACGAATCATACCAAACAGCTAACAACCCGGCAGAATAGCTCAAAGCCCAAATTATGAGCTATTTCAAATCCTTTCCACTTGCCATGGGGGTCTTGGTTGAGCTTTTTTTTTTTTTCTTTTTTTCTTTTTTTCCTGGTTCACATGCTTAGCCAGGAGGTGATTCTGAATGTTTATCTGAAGTATCTCCGTGATATTCTGGGGGGACCTTTCTTTCAAGCAAAAGCTCTCCTGAAAAGAGGAGTTTGTTTTAATTCTCATTAAGTTACACTCAGTGTTGTGAACCTTTTACTAGTGAACCGTTAATTTTAGTAAGACCGACTGCAAGAAACTGCCACATATAACCACGCTCAGTGACAACCTTTTACAAAATATGAGTCAAACATGAACATTTGCAATTTTCTAATAAGCCAGCTACCATATTTGCTATTAGATGACGCTCTGTTAAAACAATCTTTTCTACTTTTAAATAGAGATCCCATGAAAGCAACAATGTTTATCTTTGTTGTGTATAGCCTCCTTAAGTACCACTTTATCATATTATTTAAAATTCAACAAATTAGCAGCCAGTATTTATTATTTAAAGAAAGGGTGTTTCTTCAGTTTGTCTGAATTAAAAATCACAAACCAATCCGTCTCCCTTCTTTCCTTCCTTCTCTCTTTCCTTCCTTCCTTCTGTTCATTTTAAACCCAGCAACTAGATTTTGTTGGGTTTAAAAGGTCCTTAAAAAGTCAGTATTCCTTCAGGAATAAATATTTGTAGATTACTTGAAATGGCCAACTTCCTTAACAGGTCTTTAGGGAAAATACTCTATGTAACTTTGACTAAAAAGACAATGTTCCTGATCAAAATGTAATCTGAGTCTATACTGGCAAAGAGAATTGAACCAATATACAATGAATAGCAGCATAAACAAATGAATGAAGGAATATGCAGACAGGCATCAAGCAGAATCAAAATACTCAAAGCAGCCAGTTAACTGAGGCACTGAATTTCCTGGACAACTGTCTCAATTCCCCACGTTGCGTGGAGGCTCTTGCCTATAACCGAGTAAGCACTTATTCTGCAACCTCTTGCCTCTTGCAAGAGACAACAGATTGTTAGCCTCTGGGAAGTAGCACTATTTCAATCAACCAATTTGGCATGTTGTGTTTTACAGTTTCTAAAATTAACACAAAATCCAAACAAAAACATGGCTGGTGTGGAACTATATACAGCGAACACTGTCATCTGGTTGCTTCGAATCTGTTCATTATCAAAATTAGCTGCCTTGTTTGTCCTACTCCCATTTTTGAATGCACACCATTAATTAACCAACCTGTCATTATGTGCTGGTAATGACCAAGTTTTCCAGGATTCCACTGTAAATACAGGATTTTATAGGACTCCCAGAACTAGGAGAAAAGGAGAAAGTGGAGGAGGTAGGCGTGGCAGAGAAAGTAGAGGACATTAACACGTAGGACCCAGTATTGCTTCCAGCTACCCTTGCTTTCTAAAACAAGGGCTGCACGTGGAAACAATGCTGATTTATTCCCTTGCATTGAGCAAAGCTAAATTTTTCCAGGCTTCACTGAGGAATTTTCTTCACAATATCTGCATGAATTATGAAGCTGACTTCTAACCAGATGTCGGGTGATCTGCCCTTCCTGTTCGCTGAGGATGAGACACATCAGTGTTTAACTCATCATGCCTCTCGAGTGTGTCTCATTTTTCAACCCATTCTCACTTGGAAGTTAAAAAGGAATTGGGGTTTCTTGTAAAGTCTCTTTGATTTTACCCAGTTTCGGTGAACAGATCCATGAAACTTCGAAGAGGATGTTGACAGAATTGAAGTAAGGGAGGGAAGGACAGAGGAGGGGGGCAGAAAGCAAAGCCGATCATAAAAAACAAACCAAAGAATATTTAACGACATATTTTCCCAAAGAGACTTCTGGCTGCCCACCGAAACTGAAACCATTACTCACATGGAAGACACTTCCTGGGGGTGTGCTATCTTGAGGAAACACATACCGTGAAGGCCTCTGCAGGAAGCAAATTCAATAGTAAAAGGAACCGCAGCCGATTCTTAAAATTCTGTCTTTTGCACCCTGACTTTCCACTTGAACATTCTTATTAAAAATTTCCTCCAGCATCCTTACCATATACAATTTTTCAAGTCAAAGAATGACTTTTTAGAGTCTCTGTGTGCCCATAAAATTCTGTCTTGAAGATTTTATTAATAATCATAAAAACATCAGTATCCATCCGGATCACTTTGGAAAGGGAGAGGCAATTTTTTCTACACGTGTGTTCAAATGGTCTGAGACAGATGTTAAAATGAAAAGGGGGTGAACTGAAGACCAATGACTCATCCAGCCCCCTACTCCCCTACGGTTCATGGTCATGGGCGAGGACACCGCCACAAGCTAACACAAGCCAGCTTGGGAGCAGGCACCAGCCCTACCTGCGGCTGATGTAGCTCCACGTGGAGGGAAGCATTCCAGCTCTCACTGCTGCAGGTTGTGTATTTATCTACTATGAGGAGGGAAGGAACAAAGTATACAGGACTACATATTTTCTTATGGCATCAGGATAGGTTCCTTGGGACTCTGAGAGGTCTAGAATAACATGCTTAAAATGACTATTTGACTATCTCCCAGCCAGTTCAAAGCATTGGCTGAGCAGCCTTCGCTTGTTGATTGTCAGTTAATAGCAACCGAAATAGCAAAATAGTAAAGTGATCCCTGCAAAGGGATTTGTGAGGTGGTCTCCTTGGCTCACCTGTTAGAGGAGGTTGACTCTGTGATCATGATCCTTCCCCCAAGTGCTCTCACCTTTTCTGTTCACATTGTGCCTTAAGGCCTGCAGTCAGGCAAATCTTTGAACAGAGAAATTCAAACCCCTTAATGACCAAAGATTTTGACGGATCCCAAGAGATGGGGTGTATTTCACAATGCAACCACCCCAATGAATAGGAGTTATTGACCAGGCAATGCAATGATCTCATAATCCACCAGTATGGAGGCAGCATGGGGTGGCTTCAAGGCATGAGCACTGGAATCAGAGAAGTTGAACTCCATCAGCTCTGCTACTTCCAGTTATTCAACCTCTCTGTGCCTCAGTTTCTTCATGTGCAAAAACTAGGATGATACTATCTACATACTTAAATGGGCTGTGGGCTTTCAGGAATCCATACTTGGAAAGCACCAGACACAGCACCTAGTATCTAGTGGGATATGCTATTGTCTCCATAATCAACTAGAAATTTCTTTGTGATTACTCACTGCAACAAAGAGGGTTCTCAAAACTGGCTGGAACCACCACAAACTAGGGAACTTTAAGAAATACATTCCCAGGTACTTTCAGCAGTGAGACCCAGAAATCTTCCCCAGGTGAAACTAATGTAGCCAACTTGGCCTAGGACCATAGACCCATACAATGTCCCATTACTATAAAGGATGGTGAAGCATCACATCCAGTCCCAGTCTCCAAGAGGTTGATGGTCTGATTGTGAAGACCAACACACAAGCTGTAAGTAGAAACTATTCATGAGCAACATGAGATAGAATAAAGTTGGAGACTGTCTTGTGTGGCATTGTCAGTTTGCTGTGAAGGATTTCAGAGAAAGGAGAAACCCGTAATTGGAATACACCAGAAAGTCCCAAGAGTATTGTGAATTCTGTGGTGGTCTTTCATGGTAGAGGTTCACAAAAGTTGATTTCTCAACTTTGTGTACATGTGCACATCTATTTTAGGGGGAGAAGTTCAGCTTTGATTACCTTCTCAAAGTGGTCCATGACCTCCAAAAGCTTAACACTGTGATTCTAATGGTGGATACTAATAAGTACTTATCATATGCCAGGACTGTTTCAAACACTTTACTTACATAATCCCAAGGAGTGCTCACACCACCCATATGGGGTAGGTACCATTATCATCTTCATCTTACAAATGAAGAAACATCGGACTTTGCCCATGGTTACTCAGGTAGTGAGTGAAAGAGAAAATTTGCCCCTCTGGCTCCAGGGCTTCTGTTCTTACCAACTCAATTTAATCCAACATGCTTCATTTTGACACTTGCTTCACTTCCAGAACAATCTGAATCTTATGGCTCTGTCTCAGAAGATCTACAAAGCACCTGGTAGGAACCAAGAGCTACTCTTACCCCTTGAGAACCAGCCCTCTCTGAGCAAACAAAGCCAGACTGGGTACACCGGCATCCTTCATTTGGAAATCATTTGTTCAGCTATTCATTCATCCATTCATCCTTTCATCTGTCTACAGAGGGACTTGGGGCTTGGAACAAGAAGGGGAGGAAAAGTTGATGGCAGAGCAGAAGGATTGTTTTCAACAACCCAGCCTCAAGAAAGAGGGAAAAGCACAGGACCTTGAGGCCACCTTCTCATCTCATGAGGGATGTCGGGAGGTAGAAAAGCCCTGGTGTGCCACCGTTGCTCTTGACTCAGTTCAAGTCAATTGTCTTTGACACACTTTGGGCCAGGAGTTCTCAATTTTGCCACTATTGACATTTAGGATCTGATAAGTTTGTTGTGGGGGGGCTTTCCTGTGCATTACAGGATGTTTAGCAACATTCCTGGTTTCTACCCATCAGACACAAAAGGCATTCCTTCTCCTAGTTGTGATGAACAAAAATGCCTCCGGACACTGCCAAATGTTTCCTGGGAGACAATAATCACCCTCCTTTGAGAACCACTGGCTTAAGGTAAATAAAATAGATTCTTAAAAGTTACATAATACTTCTTCCAGCAAAAGTCTCCATGTCATCCTGTGGTGTCCATTAAGCCATGATCAAAGGAGAGGTAAGCAAATATATTTGTTTGATAAACACTTGCTGTATTAGTTTGATTGTAAGGCAGTTTTTCCCCTTATGGGAAAATAGCTTAAGCAAAAGCTGTTCCATAGTGCATAAGTTTTTACAAAGTTTCTCACTCCTGATGCTTTCTCAATTACTTTATTCTGAGCACCAAGGAAGTGTTTGGGGAAAGACATTAGTCCAAAGAGATCTCAATGGATAATAGTTGCTGGGGGAGATGAGATGGGGAAACTTATAGACATCATCTGATAGTATCAGGGGGGAAAAAAGAGGCAAAATATTTCATGCAGATTCAGTCGTTATTTCCGAGGATATGACTTCATCATTAAATACATGGGAGGTATTTTAAGCAAGTCTTTTAAATTTTGCCTTTTTTAAAAAAGCATATTATAAATGGTGACCTTGTGGAGATCATAAATATCCACCCATAGGACAAATGGAAAAAATATCTTGGGGCCACAAATAAAATTATCAGTGACAGCATCTTACATCATTCAAAGTGCTGTGTCTTGAACAATTTAGAAGTGAAGATAATGTGGGATGGAGAACTGAGTTATGATTCAAAAATGGCGGCCGGGCGCGGTGGCTCAAGCCTGTAATCCCAGCACTTTGGGAGGCCGAGACGGGCGGATCACAAGGTCAGGAGATCGAGACCATCCTGGCGAACACGGTGAAACCCCGTCTCTACTAAAAAATACAAAAAACTAGCTGGGCGAGGCGGCGGGCGCCTGTAGTCCCAGCTACTCAGGAGGCTGAGGCAGGAGAATGGCGTAAACCCGGGAGGCGGAGCTTGCAGTGAGCTGAGATCCGGCCACTGCACTCCAGCCCGGGCGACAGAGCGAGACTCCGTCTCAAAAAAAAAAAAAAAAAAAAATGGCTTCGGTGACAAGGAAGGCAAATGACAAAGGTGCCCGGGAAGACTGTGAATATAATTATTTCATGAGCTAAAATTTTTTTTAAGATTAGGGAATATCTATTTCTAAATGTTTATACTATTTTATATAATATGTGCTATAAGCAAATAAATCGATGCATTTAGTATGAAAGTAGAGATTTTACTATTTTGTAAAAGCTTATATATTTCAGTTGGCTTTCTCTTTGGAAAATGAGACATTGCCTTATATTCAGGCTTGTCTTACACTTGGGCACGTAGCCAATCTAAGCACCTAGTGTTGTCAGGATTCTGTGCAAGTCACACGGAGCCATGTTTCTGTCCCCTGGAGAGTTTGTGTTCTCTGTGGGAACACAAGACATAAGCAAGGGAGGCAGCTTTCACATAATTCAGTGTAATTTGCCTCCAACTAAGTTATTCAGATGATCTGCTATGTGGAGGAGACAGGATGTCCTTTGAGGGATGCCTTCAGATGGCCTTCTTGAAGCTCAATTCAGATGTGTCACTTCCTACTGCAAGGGTAAAGACCAACCTCCCTAACGTGGGTTCCAGGACCCACATGGTTTGTGCATCTCCTCCCTGTCCCCACCATCCCTAGCTTCAACTCTCACTCTGTTGATCTCTGGCCTTGACTACTCCTTGGACACCCCTCTTCCATCTCCGGCTTTGATTCTCCTTCGCTCCCTCCCCCTCTCTTGGCTGTACCTTCCTTCCCTTGGCACCTCCTCTTCTCTCTGTCTGTCTTTGCAACTGGTACTCTCCTGTCCTGTTCTGTTAGAAACTCCCACTCCTTCTTCAGAGTTCATCCCAATCCTCACTTCTCCTGGGAAGCCTTCTCTGGACCCTCCATTTTGGTCAGGTTCCTTTGTTTTCAGCTGTCACAAAACTGTAGTTCATTTCTTTGAAGTATTTCTCTCCATTAATTCTCATGGATGCAACAATGCCATTGTTGACTGATGTGTATCTCTCCTTTCATGCTGTAAGCTTAGTGAGAGCAGAGCCTTCATCCTTCATGACTCATCATTGCAGCCCTAGAACATGGCCCAAAGTAGATACTCAATAAATAGCAATTGAGTGAATTATTGATTAATCAAATGAATGTTTGTTACAACTTTTAGCTTTAGGTTTGCTCTTACTGACATTGTTATAGAACAAAGCTATGATCCAATGGCATTACTATAAGTCAAGCACTATATGTGTATTATCTCAGTTAATCCTCACAAAATCCTGTGATGTAGGTTCTACTGTTATTATTATCCTGTTTCATATGAAGAAACTGGGGCTCAGAAGAGCAGTAACTTGGTCAAGGTCATAGGCATAACCAGTATGCAGAGGAGCTGCAATTGGATCCCTGGTATTTATGACTCCAGACCACTACCTCATCATATTGTATCATAACATATCATATTAATTATCTCACTTATTATACTCACTTAGAATAACCCAGATGATTTTGTATGAGATCTAACACCTCTAAGAAGTTCTTGACCATGCTCCTCATCTCCACCCTCTTACATTACTTTAAACTGGCTTCCCAGCATAGGTAACTGATGTCTTGGTTTGTGGAGTTAGTCTCACTATTTGTAAACACAGCTGATATATCTTTATTATATTGCTTCTTTATTGAGACTGGAATAGGGGGCCTCCAGAGGTAGGAAATGCATCTTATATTTCTATGTGATTCATGACATCTGGCACATAGTGGGGACTCACCTAACACTCCTTTATTGGTTGATAAAGGTCTCCTAAATCATCACAACGATTTACTTAGAAGCAACAACTCAAAGTTCAGAATTGAAGCATAAACCAAGGCTAGATCTTGTATACCTTTGATGTTATTGCCTTCTCCAGAATTTAATCATCATCTTGTCTCTAATGGTAACAGAATATTTATCTTAAAAATCTTGTGCACTTCATTGAGCTCATCAGCAAATACAGATATTGGTTGACAATGGTCTTTATGGTACTCCTGCTTGTCCTCTCTCCCGGTTATCTGAGTAGCTTGTTTAACTCACTCAGACCACTGGGTGACTCTGTAGGGAGCCACTTCATCATTAACACCACTAAAGGCACCCAGTCACCACAACACATGAGCCTTTCAATCTGGCTGTCAGATGCCTCCCCAAGACTTAAGGGAAGCCCAGCAACAAGGCATTAGTGGCACTACAGAGATTTTATATGAGATCAAAATAACAGCAGAACTTTTAAATTGTGAAACAATGGATCAAGAGAAGAAGAATCAAATAAGAAATGGTAAATATTCAATAAAGAGAATGATTAGAGTTCTCAGGCAGGGAATACCCACAGCTATCTTTATACCAACTTAAATCAGGCAGAAGTTCTAACGACAAGAATAAAATGAAATAATGGATGCATTATTTCTAGTGGGACTTGCATTGCTATTTGGCCTAATTATTTGTGATATTTCACCCATGGTAGGAGAAGCTTCTTCAGAGGAAAGAAATAATAACTTGTCTCCTTGAGAACAAAGGGTTCTGATGCTCTCCAGAAGCTCTTCTGTCATTAGCAGGAGAAAGAATCTGTCCATTAGCAGGAAATACCACCCCCGCCAGAAATCCTGAATATCTCCCCCAAATAATCCCTCAATGACCTTCAAATACCCACAAGGAGGAAGATGCAAAAGTCGTAGGCCTTGTTGCAAAGGTAAGACAGAAGATGTAGTTTAGGGACCATGCAGGTGAAAGAAATGTTCCCTCCATCCTTGCTGTATGGTGTCTGGTGTGTTTGCATGTGTGTGTGCACACGTGCATGTGTGTACTATAGCCATGCACTATAGCCATAAAACGGTAAAGGAGAGAGTATCCACAGGTTTGCTTCTCCATATGTCCCCTAGTATAAAGGATTCATTTGGCTAAGGATGATAGAAAACTCAAAATAACAATGGCATAAACAAGACAGACGTTTATTTTTCTGTCACAGGGAAATCTGCTTGAGCAGTTTAGGGCTGAAATAGTGGCCCACAATCTGTAGGATCTCAGAATCTGTCAGTATTTTTGCTCTGCCATGCCCCACTCATGGCTTCCATTGCATGGTTCAAGATGGCTGCTTCCTCTCCATACACTGTGTCCACATTCTAGAAAAGGGAGGACCATGTATTTAGCTAAAAGTCAAAGGGTTCTATTGCTATCAAAGAAGGGGAAAAGAGATACCAGGGAACAACTAGCAGTCTCCGCAACATTCTTCAAAGTATCATAGCTTTGGGGATTTCTTCTTAGGTCACACCACTCCCTTCCAGCCACCAGAGTCAATCTACACTGCTGAGCCATCCTTACCACAGTGGGATCAAGAGTTTACAGAAACTCAAGTTGAATCAATTATATGTTCTCTCCCAGGAATTTGGGATTAGGATATAGTGACTATCATTAGTCTCTCAAACTAGAATCATCCTGGATACAATCGAGTGGCCAACTTCTGCCAAATTTGTCTGCAGAACCCCAGAGAGAAGCAAGTGCAAGAGACATGCAAGCCTGGGCCAGGGAAAGGTGAAGAGAGGGGCCACCCTAGCACCTGATGTCTTTCTGATTCTGGGGGCTCAGCAGCACTTCCTCCCCTTGGGTTGCATAAGAAACCCCCGAGTCCTTAGAAAAGGCCTCCATTTTTGGCTTAAGCTAGTTTGAATGGGTTTCTCTTCCTTTCGACCAGCAGAACCTTGATGATGACATGTCTCTGTGTGGCTCCGGTTCTGGCCAGGTGATAGCAGTCAAGTCAGTGGTCTTCTCATCCTTCCTTCTTGGCTGGGAAAAAAAAGTACATCTCTCTCCCACCGGACTGTGAGCTCTTAGGCTAGTAAACTCACCAAGTTGATACACTTTAAGAGTTTACACTCTTCTCCTTCCTTTGCAACACATTTTCACTAGATCTTGGGCTACCTGGAGACACCACATCGTACCATGAAATACCACAAAGGAGGGAGTATTGTTGGAAATATTGGAGCACAAGTCAGGAGTTGGGAGAGATATTTGGGGGCTAGTGGGCCATCCAGTGGCCCTTAGGTAGAGAGCCACATCTGGAACCCCCAATATCCTCACCACTGTGGTGATAAATCTTGTCCTTATGATCGCAACTCCTACAGAAACAATTCCATCTGAGTGTGCAGGGTTAGGCCTGAGTGCTGGATGTTACAGCTATTACTGGTGGATTCTCCTCTGCATCTGTCAAACATTTAACACCTGGAGAAGCAACCAGATGAATCCTCCTGACTAACAACTTGTCTGTCTAAACCAAGCTCCCAAGTAAAATAATCTAGCTTGACCCTTTGCCTCTCTGGGCCTCAGTGTTCTCCTTTGTAAAATGAAGGGGTGGTACTAGAACCCCCTTCTAATGGGGAGGTTGCATGGATCCCTACCCACAGAGTAACCCAGTAGTTTCTTTTTTAGAGAGAGATAAGGTCTCACTATGTTGGCCAGATTGGTCTTGAACTCCTCGCCTCAAGCAATCCTCCCACCTCAGCTTCCCCAAGTGCTGGGATTACAGGCATGAGCCACCATGCCCTGCCCTCACTCAGTGGTTTCTGAAGACAGAAGAAGACAGTTCAAATGTAAGTTCTGCCACTTACTAGCTGTCCATAGCTGGGAAATATACCTCTGACCCTAAATATCAATTTCTAATCTGTAAATGAAGAACAGTGATAGTGCCCACCTGGTAGGGGCCTCCCATGGCCTGCATGATCATATTAAATGCTCAGCACAGTGTGGCCAACACATGGTAGGTGTGCAATGAGTGTTAGAGTCATTCAGAGCTCCCTGAAATGGATCCATCTTGCAGATTATCACAGCCACCTGCAACACCCTATGACACACACACAGAATGACTTGACATCCTTGATAAATGTTGCTTTTATTAATTAACTCTGTGTGAGGGAAAGCTAAAGCAAAGGGATGGAGGGTGTAGGAGTAAAACCTCCAGAGCTGTGAAAAATTCCTGAGTGATTATCCAAATAATCTGGTGGCTTGGCAAAAAGAAAAGGAGAAAAAAAATCCCTTACCAAGCACATATCCTGCTGGTTTTCAAACCCGAGTGTGTATTTCAATGGCAATTTAATCCATGTGTTTCTTATTCTTCTGTACTTAAAACTATCAAAGTATTGTTTGAAAATAATAATTTGATGTCCAATAAACAGTCTTTCCTTTTGAGTTTCCCATGCAACCACCTGTGTGATTGTTCCCTGAAAGGTGAGTAGCCCAGTTGAGTCTCAAGGTGCCTACCTACCCAAACCCTGTGGACTGAGCAGCTGTCCTTATGACCCTCTCCTCTTGGTTAGAGATGGACTGGTGTGGTCATCTGACCTGGGGTGACCATCCATGGCCCCCTCTGAGCACAGCATGACTTAAATAGACATGCTTAACCAATCTTTCTGTTGGGTATTTGAATAAAGTAAGACAGAATGACACTGCTAGTGAGCTATGGGTGCTGGAACTGCATGGTTATGTCAATACAGGCTAGGGCCATCATGGGCTATTTTAGTGTATTCCCACAGAAGTAAAACCTTGAGTTTATTTGGGAAGTGGTCCCAGAAAATACTGATTAGGAAATGGGAAAGTGGGACAGGACAGGGTACGAGCCAATGAAACATTTTCACTGCGGAGTAGCCTTGCTGGGGAACTCTAAGGGTCAAAGCAAAACATGTCCTTCAGAGTTATCTCGGCCAAGGGGTGAGGGAGTTGGGGTATTTATCCTCTAACTTCTCTCAGTTGTTGGTTGAGAACTGCCTGAAGGGGTGTTAGTTCCCTAGCACTACTGGTCTGCCCTGTAAGAAAGCCCTCAGCAAAGAGTCACAAGTCCTGGCAGTTAAGCCATGAACCGTTGTGACCAGAAGTGATGAGTGTTGAGGGCATTTGTACAGGGCACTGACAGCACCTCTACATGGGCTTGCATGAAGCAGAATCTCCAATAGACCGAGAGATGATAGAACAGAACATCAATAATGGCACAGAAAAGAACGGTAAGCGGGGGTGGAGAAAGAAAGGGGAGGCCCTTCATTCCTTTTCTACTTCAAACCTAATAGTTCAACTTTTTCTAGATTCCCATGAAGACTCTGTATCTTTACACCCCCTCCACCCCACCCCCATATCCTTCAGCCAGTCAGAATGGATTTGTTTCTTGTTCAAGAAAGAAAGGATTTTCCTTTCCTTGCATTACCAGCAATCACAGAGATGCAGAATCTCAGAGAAGATACCCTAACTTCTTCATGCCACCACATTAGTAGCAGTTGTTTTGATTGCAAGCAACAGAAACTAACACTGATGAACTTAGCAACAAAAAAAAAATGAATCTACTAGAAGAATCTGAGGTACATAGGGAGGCAAAGGAAAGCCACAGAACCCAGCTAGGGATGGACAGGAACCAGATATAAGGTCTCTGTGGCAGGAACCCCTTGATCTTCTCATCTGGGCATTGCTACTGTAAAGAAGGAGCACCAACCATTTGATCATTTTGCCATTCAGTCAGGATTCAGAGGCAAGGGCCCAGCTAGCCAAACTTAGGTCCACCATTGCTTGGCTGCACTGGGCAGTAAGACAAAATGCCTGTAGAAGGTTCTTCAAAAGGAGTGAGAATTCCTGGAAGAAAATGCTATTAGGATGGAGGATGCAAAGTGGGGGGCGGGGGGATGTATGCATACAGGTACGCATGCACACACACACACACACACACACACTACACCTATACATTCAGGTAACCTACTGTGTAGTGAGGGAATTGGAGGTTATAACACAATATAAGACATGCTATAGTAGAGGCATATACATACAAAGAACTCTAGAAATCCAAAGAAAGGAGTTACTGGGGACAAACGGAGGTCAAAAAGGTTTTCCAAAGATCCAATTCGACAATGAGCAATGATTATATGCCAAGCATTGTGCCCACCATGACATTTAAGCAGAGTCTAGAAAGATAAGACAGTGTTCTTAGGTATAACCTAAGACTGAAAGTGGGCATTACAGGGAGAATAAATAGCATGTGTGAAATCATGGCAGTGTGAAACTGCAAAGGCAGAGACAGCATAGGAGACAGGGAGAGATTGTGTAGAGGAAAGAATGGGGAAACAGGAGTGATCTCAGTTCATTAATTCACAACAGGTTTTCCGTGCCAAATTCAGGAGACCAGATTTATCCCAAACGCAGTGGTCAGACATGAAGGATATTGCATGTGTCATGGGATTGAGGTCTAGAGCAATCTCTGTGGTGGATTGCAATGGATGGATCTTGAGTATATTATGGGAGATGCAGTACAGCTGACACTGAAGTCCAATTAGATGCCTAGGACACCACTCCAAGAACAGTATGATGAGGGCTGATCAAGTTCATGCCTTAGGGAGGGATAACAATTATGAGTAATATCTGCAGGCCAGAATTAGCAGGAGTTGGTCACCAGCTTTTGAGGGTAGAAAGAGAATAGATAGTACTAATGTAGAGAGCTCATTGGGTGACCATATTCAACAGTAATTGCAAAGCTTTCCCTGGCCTCCCATTGTGGAAATGGGAGGGTCTAGTCTATTCTTTTAACCAGAAATGCAGTGGTCATCTATGGAGCCTCAACCTGGTTCTCAGAGCTCACCAAGGAGGAAAGTGTGCTGGGAAGTGTCTCAGGTGGCGAGAGGAATGGAGTAGGATCCAGTTGTCCCCTACAGGGCTGACTGTGCAGGTGCTCATCCTCCCCGTGCTGTTCTTTCGAAACTCTTGACTTTCCATTTGAGACCTTTCAAACACAGATGTCAATCTGATGCATCAACTTTATCTCCCACTCCTTTCCAATACATAGATGGTACTCCAAACTAGACTTACTGCTTTTCCAACTCCATATCTCTATTCAGGCCATTCCAACCATCCAGAAAGCCTTCCACATCCTCCAGGTTCCAACACCACCTCCCTCTTCCATGGAGCCAGCCAGAGGATTAGGAATTAGGAAGCCGGAAGCAGAAAGCGGGAAACACAGTAGATAACACAGGCTGGTGTAGCCAAGATTCAAGGTGCCAGGAGAGAGAAACTGATCACCCACCTGCCTGGCCCTGCTTGTGTGAAAGAGTAGCCAGAGGAAGAAGCCCAACCCCTCAGCTTCCATGTAGAAAGAGGGTACCAGACCTTACACCCTTGCCAAAATTTCACATTATGGCAGATGGAGGAAGAAGATAATTCCCCATAAAAAAAAACTTAAGGTCCTGCATGTAACCAGAAATCAAACATCTCCTGCAGTGAGGAATGAGGAATGAGTTGGGTCTGACTAGAGGACTTTGGGGGCTGGTGGACACTCCTTGGCCATGTTCTGTTGTAAAGCAGTACATGGTGGCTGCCTTTCAGGAGGCTCTGAGGCGCCCTTCTGGGCTGGAGTGAAGTAGGAGAGGGAAGCTTTTCTCCTATGTTCCAGCCTTGTTGGAGGGCAACAGACTAGAACGGCTGATACTGATTGGGATCTTTCCTTGGGAGATCACACAGATGGCTTTTTCTTTCCTAGTACAGGATATTCAGGGTAAGAAGGAAGTCGAATTGAATATAGAAGTGAAGGTCAGAGAGTTCAGAACCCTGATTTGTCCTTCCCCATCTAGTTCTGCCACTTAAGGGCAAGTCCCTTGGTTTCCACCTGTGTGAAACAGGCATGCAAGATTACTCACCTGGTTTACCAGCTGGTGAGAATGAAAATAAATCACAACTGTAAATGTGGTTGAAAAATATTATACCCATAAATATCTCTATCACTAGTAGAGGGACCCCATCAGCAATTATCCAAATTGGTAGATGATTATAACTGACCCCTCCCCGCAATTCTCCTGCAAAAGCATATATAGATATAGCTATATCATGGAGACTTTTGCACAAACATTGCTCTTGGGTTTCAGCTGAAAAGTATCCAGCCCACCACATGTCCCCCTTGGGGCATGATCTGTTGAGGAGTAGGGCTGAGAGTTTTATCACTCTTCCTGTAGCAACCTAGATTTCCTTGGGCCTCTCCCAAGTCAAGTAAAACAGTGAGAGTAAAACGCTAGCTCAGCATTTCAGTTTCTGCAAGAACATGTGCCAACATGATATGGATCAGGGACTCAGGGGAGTTTTCAAACCAATAATGCAAATAAAAATAAAATAAGTTTGGGCAAGCAGCCTGCGATGTTAATATTACGTTCAGTGTTATAAGCTACCTTTCCCTGAAAATTATTACCTAGAGGTACTTGTTGGAAAACCAGAAATTGCTCTCCTAACTTAGAGATTTTAATCCTTGAGCTTGAAATCTACCAGATGCCAAAGTTTTCAGTGGGGCTTCTTCCAACCTTCATTTGAATGTTAATTGCAGTCCTCCTTGCTTTATCTCACTCTCCCTTCCATATATCCACTGTTCTGTTCTACTTTCCTGGCAGAGAGTTGAATTTCCTGGGTAGAAACAGTTGTTCTCTGTCAGTGGTTTCTAAACATATCGGAACTCTTTCCAAATTGTACAATCTCATCTCGCTTACAACTCCAGCCCACCTTTCTGGTTGTTGTAGCAGTTGTAAAGCAGGATTAGTGATGGGAAATGGGCAAATAATTAAGCCCTAACTACATTTCATTCAAAAGTAAACTTGGGAAGAAAGTTCTCCATGGCTTAAAAGGCAAATGTTAATTTTGCATTGTAAAAAGGAGGGAATGCAGCCCTCTGGGCCTGCCCATCCCTTGCCTAAGTGGAGATCTCTGTCAGATTGCTGTTCGCAATCTGATGGCAATCTGTGTTCCCAATCTAAGTGGGTTGGTGTAAGGGGCTCAGCCAGGGGCTCAGAGTCCAGAGACTCAGGACGAGGGGCATACTCTGGGGACTGGGAGGACACGGGCCAGGCAGGCCTGACATGTGTGATTGGAGATGGAGCAGAGGGAGGAACAGCACCTCTGGGGAAGGCCAGATGAAAATCCTAGGGGACTACTCTACTCTGCACGTCAGGTAGGGTCCAGATACTTAGCATGGCCCAATGGAGAAGAGGGCAGGAAAAACTCCAGCAGAGATGGAGGAGGGGAGCCATTTCTGCCCTGTCCAGTGAGCAGGTGGATGACTTTCACAAGGACCCCCTGGGAAGGAGGTGAGAGTGGATGACTGTCTTCCCAATAATGAAAATGAATTTCTTTTTCTTGGTTTTGCATGAGAGCCAAGGATGGTTTCAGAAAGAACCACAGTCAGAAGGGAGAAACTTCCTGTGCTCTTCAGTAGATGGAGGAGAGACCAAGTTGAGTCAACTCTACCTAGATAGTCATGTAAGCATAGCCTCAGGGGAACATGGGAGCTACACACAACTCATAGTCTGCAGGCGTGGCATGCCAATATCCCACTGGGGAAACAAGATCATGGCAAGCCCATCAAAAGCCCACAAAACCAGCCACAGGCATGTGGCCTATACAACAGTGTTCTGGTGCAGTACTTGGGGCACCAACCTTTTTGGAATTACATCACCTGGGTTCAAACCCCCTCCCCTTCTCTCATCCTCAGCTTCACAATGGAGTTGATAATAGCACCTACCTCACAGGGTTATTTGAAGAATGAGGAAAACGCATAAAATGCTTGGGATAGCATCTGGCACCAAGTAAGTGTTCAATAAACATCAGTTGCTACTATTTGCTCTGAGGCAATATAAAGAAAATAGAGGACGACTGGGCTCCCATCTTGTAATGAGATCCACCAGCACCACATCTCATGTCTCTTTCTTCTGTGTTAAGCTTTTTACTGACTGTGTGAAAAAAGTCAAATCAGCTTTGCCCGAGACTTAAGTTATCCAGGAGGTTCAACTGGAAGATCATGTGTGACAATAGCCCACGGATATATTAAATATAAATGAAAAGGAGATATTTCTTCATTCGATGCCCACCATTTAATGAGGTTTCATATGTGTCCGCACTTCCCACCTCATTTTATCCTGTAAAAGTTTTGCAAGTAAGTATTATTATTCCTACTTCACACACACACACACACACACACACACACACACACACACGCACACACACACAAGAAAGAAAAGGAAAGGAGACTTGGATTGGCTTGTGTTTTTTTTTTTTTTTTTTTGCAGGCCTTCATAGACCGTAAGTCACACTGGACGCAGTAGCAATTCCAAGTGGGTGAGGAAAAAAGAGCTGATCAGCCAAAGAACCCCTGGAAGAGAATCAAGGCTTCCTCCTCCTGCTGCAGGAGCCACCTCAAGAGGCACCTTCTTGGGAAGCTTTCCCTGACTCTCCTTGAAGACACAGCTTCTCCCACCTTCCTACTCCCCTGGGTCTTGCCCACGCTTCCTGTGATGATGATGATGATGAGGTTGTGTCATCACCTCTCCTGGGAAGACTGCAAACTCTTTTTCAAGAGCCCCCACCCCGGCACCTGGACAACACATGGTATAGAAAAGGAGCTCAAGCTTGAATTGAATGAAGATAAAGTTCTGTATTCCATGGGTGTCCAAAAAAACAAAACATGACTAAGTTTCAAGCCTTTTTACAATGGACTGAATATTTATGTTCCCCATCTCCCACAAATTTATATATTGAAATACTAACCCACAATGTGATGATGTTAGGAGGCAGGGCCTTAGGGAGGTGATTAGGTCATGAGGGTGGAACCCTCATGAATGGGATTAGCACCCTTATGATAGAGGCCAGAGAGAGGCCCTTTGCCCCTTCCACCATGTGAGGACACAGCTAGGTGTCATCTCTGACCCAGAACACAGGTCCTCACCAGATACTGAATCTGCTGGCACCTTGATCCTGGATTTTCTAGCCTCTAGAACTCTGAGAAATACATTTCTGTTGTTTAAAATCCACCCAGTTTGTGGTATTTTGTTATAGCAGCCTGAATGAGCTAAAAAATTTCTTTATTCCTTTCATTTGCAATCCTAAAAGAGTGATAGTTGGGTCTTTCATGAGCAAAGAGTCTGTCACCAAGATGGTAAGAAGTTAGAGGAAAGTTACAAAGTAGACAAAGATGTCCACTTCTACTTAACACAGCTCTGGAGGTCCTGGCTTACGCCAAAGACAAGAAAAAGAAGTGAGGCCTGTGGAACGGAATAGAAGAGACAATCTGTAATTTCCAGATGTTATGATTTTATGATTGCCCACATTAAAAAAATCCAAAAGAATCCACAAATGATTAGAACTAATAAGAGACAGTATCAGCATAAGATAGAAAATCAATCTCCTAAAATTACTAGAAGGAGAAGCAAAAAGAGAAAGTAGACATATGAACAAAGAAACAAAATGTGTTTCTAGTTAAATACCTCATTGTCTTTGGGAGAAAGGGGAGGGATATGGAAATTTTTGATCAAGCAAAGCACAGGGCCCTTTGGCCACATTTCAGCTTGCAACAAGGAAGACTTTCCTAACCAGGGAGAACTGTGTGGAGGCCTTCAAGCTGAGTTGGCACAGAGAGTATGGGGCATATTATTAAATGTGAATTGAACTATATGACCTTTCTGGTTCCCTCTAATCCTGAGACCCATTTAGGATAAAACACGCTGGCATATTCAAAAGGAAGAATATACACAATCATTGCTTTGTTTGGAGAATGTCATAGGCAAACTCTAAGATGGCCTCCAATGATCCCAGCCTCCTGGTATTCACGCCCTTTGTGTAAAACTCTCTTCTTGAGTGTGGACTGAATTTACTGACTTGTCCCTAACAAACAGAATAGAGCAGAAGCGACGAGATGTCACTCTCAAAATGCAGTTATAAAAAGACCGTGGTTTCCATCTTGGGTGCTTTTTGTCACTGCAAATCTAGCCCTAAGAAAAGCCAGTTGCCAGGTTATATGGAGACATCCACGTGGCTAAAACTGAGAGAGGCTCCTGTCTGATACCCAGCAAGAAACGGAGGCATTCAATCCAATGTCCATGAGAAACTCAATCCAGTCGACAACCCCATGAGTGAGTTTAGAAGCAGATCCTCCCCAGTCAGCCCTTCAAATGAGAGTGCAGCCCTGGCTGACACTTTGACTCCAACTTCATGAGAGGCCATAATCCCAGAGGTGCCTAGCTAAGCTGCATCCAGATTCTTGACCCATAGAAATTGTGAGATAATATATGTTTGTTGTTTTAAGCTACTGAGTTTTGAGATGATTTGCTATATAGGCAAGTAACTAATGCAGGGGTCTTTTAACGTGTACTTCACACCAGGAACATGTGCTTCTGGTCAGTAGCCTATATTTTTTACAAGAAATTTTAAAATTTAAATCTCTTGAAGTCTCACTTTATGACAGTCATATTTATTTGAATTCTGGGCCTCACCCTACTTTTGAATCTTATTTGGTGAGAAGTAGGAGGAGGGAGCTACAGGGTCTGCCTTAACCTTCAGGGATGTGTACTTATGTTGACTTGATGATCCTCATTCAGAAAATTAACAATCTACTAACATGTTCCCACTGCATCTTCTCTGGCCACACAGACGCAAGTGTCAAAAGCATCAACGAACACACTACCTGAAATTAACCATGATTCTGAGGTGGAATTAACAAGGCAGGTCATGTCCATGATTTGGCCATGGTTTTGGTGTTTATCATTCTTCCATTCAGTGGTACTGGGTTTCCACTGACAACCTGATGCTCATTCAAGCATCTGGCCATGTGAATATTGCAGTTCCCCAATACCCTCTCAGGCTAGGCTTCATAATACTCTTTCCCTTACCTCTTCACATTACCTGCTACTTGTTCTTTATCTTTCATCTTAGGAACCACTTCCTTTGTGATGAGTTTCTTGACCACTTAAACCAAGATGTTGTTAGATGCTCATCCTACATTCTCCAACAATTCCTTGTACTTCCCCAGTCACAGCACTTCTCACATTATTATAACTACTTGGTTATAAACCTTTTTCACCACCAGACTTAAGCTGTAAGACTAGCTATTTTGTCTCTTTTGGTTCTGTTGCATCCTTAAAGCCTAGCAAAGTCTCTAGCACTTAATAATTGAATAATAAATACATAATAAATAAATAAATATATATATAAATGCTTTGTACTCTTCAGGCCAAAACTTTGCTTCCAGAACTTACCCAAGCACCCTACCACCAAAACCTCATAGAACAGCAACCTGGATTAAAACAGTGTAAACAATAAAAGGAAGTCAGAATGCAAAAGGACAGACATACTCAAAGGACAGGGGAAGAACAAGACAGCCATCCAGATAATACAAGCTGTCAGACACACTTTGGCTGCAATTCACTGGTGAATTCAGGTGGGGGTGTCCTGTTGGCCTAAATTATCTGGATATGCCTTCATTTTGCTTTGGGCCATAAACTCTTTTATCTCCTCTACAACTGGGAAGTTGGCAAAGCTTGCTTCTCCCACCAGAGAATGCAGATGAGCTCCCAGGCACTGGCCTTCCTCCTATTCAGTTTCATCCCTTTTAGTTCCATTTCATTTCCTTTAGTTCCAGTTGGTTCCCTGGGTTAAGGACTCCAGAACTGTTTCAGAACTACTTTCTATTTCAACTGATCCTACGATCGAACCTCAGTGAGCTTCAGCACATGGTATTCACTTTGCACATTATTCCAGCTTTGAGAATGTTGATGCCAAATATGATGGAAGGAACAACTTTAAAATAGTTTCAGAAAAAAATTTATTGATGTCTTAAATCTCCTTGTCTTTTGCAATTTATTTTAAACCACATGACTGTATAAAATAGCTACTAGAAGGCTTGCCATCCCCTAGGCTGTCTCTACAGAAAAAAAAATATATATATATATCACTTTGAACAAAAATGAGTTTAAAATCCTATTTAAATGACTGGTTGATCCAATCAACAAGGGGAATAATAGGGTGGATGCCACCTGATCAATTTACTGTTGCTATATAGCAAACCACCCCACAACTTTGTGGCTTAGAACAATTTTTAATTTAACTCTCAATGCTATGTGTTGGCTGGGTGGTCTTTGCTCTAAGGTGGTTAAGCTAATCTCTGTTGCTGGTCCCTCTCATGCCACAGTAGTCAGCTGATAGGTGGGCCAGTGGCTGGGTGATCTGGAATGGCCTCTCTACATGACTGGTAGGTGACAGGGTATCAGCAGGGGACTTGGCTATCATCTTCCAGTAGGCTAGTTCAAGCTCATCTGCATACAATTCAGTGTTCCCAGCCCAGCAAGAGAGAGAAAGCTCAAATGGACAAGCAATTTTCAAATCTCTGCTTGCTTTGCATTTGCTGATGCCCCAAATCACATAGCTAACCAAGATTCGAGGGATGGGGACATCAACTCTACCTCTTAATGAGGTATCTGCAACATCAAAGGAAAGTAAGTAGATGGAGAGAAGGGAAGTATTGGTGCCATTTTTGTTCTCTATTATAATTTATATAATTTGTACAATTTTCTGTTATAATTTCCATACAATTTGCCTTGTTCATTTCCCATGGATACTCTTTGAAAGAGCACTTATTTCCATTTTATGGATGACAACACTGAGGCACAAAGAAGTGAAGTAGAATGTCCACGGTTATACCACTAATAAATGACAGAGCTGGGATTTGGACTCAGTATCACATTGCTCTGAAGCCTGCATTTCTAATCATTCCCTTTTGTGTATAACCCAAGTACTGGCTGGTTGCTAACAGGTTGCTAATCTGAATTCAAACTTTAAAAAAAAAAATTCATGTATGTAGGCAGCAGCCTCAGTCTGTATTTATCAAATATTTTCAAAATATTTTGCAGAGATTATTTTTATTACTAGTTCAATAAAACCTCAAGCCCCAGATGTGGTTAGTCAGGCTCTCTTCTCCTGAACTTTCAAGCCCTAAGGCACTTTATGGTAATGAAACCTCAACTTCTTCAACTCCTTAGTGACATTCCTTCCCACTTATAAACAGAAAGAATCTTCTTTTTTGAAACCATGAAATTCTACTGCAGTTTCCACCCTTGGAAGAGACAAGACTCAGAATCTCTGGGCTCATTCCCAGCCCCAGTTCTCCTTTCAAAACCATGGGGAACTGGGACCAGAACCAGGGATATTGCCTCTTTGCATAGATAAGAACTGGTCATGTGAGCCCATCAAGTTTCAGGCAGATTACTAACCACTCCAAAAATGAAACCAGAGCCACAGTGAGCAGTGCCTCAAAGCTGGTCTCTCCCCAGTCCTTGCAAAGGTAGGTTTTCTCCATGTCTTGTTTCTGCCTCTCCTCTCCTCCTGGCGCTCTCCCTTTCTCACTGGTCTCTTTGGCTCTCTCTCCTTCCATTTCCATTTCTTCTAATCCAAACTTCCTTTCCTCCCCCATACCCCTCTTTGACTGTGGAATACCATTAGGAATACCACTTCCATTGAAATTAGTCCAAAAGATGCCTTTGGCTGTAATATGAAGTGATGGAAGACCCAGGAGGTGAATTGAATGCACTCAGTGAATCTGGTAATCCTGTTTATTTTGAGGGAATAGAAATACATTATTTCTTACATGTAGTCTACTTCTACTCTGAAGTCTCCCATTGACTAGGAATGAATTTATCTTCATTTGACAGTTTTATGACCCAAATCAGCTAGCTCTGTCCATTGATCTGATTTAAAATGCAACCAAAGGGTTGGGTTGCTTTAACAGAAATCTAAACATGGCCAACAGTGCCTGCCATCACCTAGATTTTTCATAATATGTGAGTTTCTTAGTGTGGCTGTCGGGACCTCCTGGTGAAGCTTACCTCTTGAATGGCCATTATTTAGCAATAGAAATGATTCAGCAACGAAAACAAGTGCTTGACTTTTTTTTCTTTTTAAAAGATTTATTAAAGCTCCTCAGAGGTTGTTTTTATAAAACCCAGCCCTTAGAGTGGTTGACCTTAAAAATGTGTTTATCTAAGCTATATTCCCCAAAACGTTGACCAACATAATAAATAATTTATTTAATGTTTCCTTAAATATTATTTTGTTTGGTTTAAACCCAAAGTAGAAACTTCTCCCCAAAAGGAACACTGTCTCATTTTTGTATACAATGGAAACATTCGGGAACAAATAAAAGAAATATAATCTTTCTCACAAATGTTGGCTTACTAAGTGAGCTGGTTAATCCAGGGGATGCAAAATAAATGTTGTGACATTTGGCTGTTAAATTAGAAGCTGGGAACTTTGGTTGATGGTTATATCGTTATTTTTAGTACTTCGTTATACTGGTAGGAAAATAAATATCCACAAATAAACATAGCAAGTAGGGCACAAAGGGATTATCAACAGGAAAATGCCCTTCGCCCAAACCATGGGGGAGCAGCTACATGGACTGTGTTCACACTTACAAATGTCTTTTTCCAGAGATGTTGGTAAATCTAGAGCTTAGCTACATTGGAACTGCCTTCAGGACAACTTGCTAAATGTACCCCCACTTCCTCGGCAGAGCTGTCCCTTCATCCATAGTGGGACTAATCACAGAAGTCCTGTCCCTGGGCCACAGAGGGGGGCCCTGACAGGCAAGTCAATTAGATTCCACTTTGTGAGCCCTGACATAAACTAGCCAATTAGATTCGCTTTGTGAGTCCTGACATAGGCTAGCCAAATAGATTCCACTTTCTAGGACTCTGTGTTTGGGCAAGAAGCACATTTGACTCAACCTCAGCCAATTATAATTTGGTGTATATATATGAAACAGGAGGAGAAGGAGCCTGCTCTTTGGGTCATAAAACTAGAGGCAAATCAAAGGCTGCCCAGGAAAAAGCCTGGTTACAACAGAGGGCACTAGAGAAGCAGAACTGAGCGATGGTGATGCGTGATTTCTGACAACGCTGTATAAGCCCCTGAGTCCAGCCATGCCCAACCATTAATTCCCCCTTTTGCTTAAACTGGCTGGAATCAGTGTTGGCATGTCCTATAATAACCAAAAGAGTCTTGACTAATCCCGGGCACCCAGGATGAGGCACAAGTTGTCCTCAGGGGATATTTGTTCATTTTATCCCTCTAGCTTTCTGATACTAACTTAGATTTATACCTATCTTAAATCCCACCTTCAGCGCTACATATATTTCTGTTCATCCCCTTTTTTGGTGAAACATTCTCTATAGGGACAGGAAGTCAGGACAACTAGTCAGAGTCTCACAGCAATGAGTATGATGATCACATCCTAGACCAAGCCAGTTCCTTAGAAGCAGTCTTGCTGATTTCAGAGCATATCTTTGGATTAAAATTAAATGTGGGTGTGAGCTCAATGACCCAAGGATTCTTACTCTTTAAATACAATTATGGGCTGGGCGCGGTGGCTCACGCCTGTAATCCCAGCACTTTGGAAGGCCGAAGCGGGCAAATCACGAGGTCAGGAGATCAAGACCATCCTGGTGTACACTGTGAAACCCCGTTTCTACTAAAAATACAAAAAAAAAAAAAAAAAATTAGCCAGGCATGGTGGCGAGTGCCTGTAGTCCCAGCTACTCGGGATGCTGAGGCAGGAGAATGGCATGAACCCGGGAGGCAGAGCTTGCAGTGAGCCGAGACGGTGCCACTGAACTCCAGCCTGGGCAACAGAGCGAGACTCCGTTTCAAAAAAAAAAAAAAAACAAAATAAAATAAAATAATTTTAAAAAATAAAAAATAAATACAATTATGAAACTAGTCTGTGAAGGCTCATTTTGGGTTCAGCTGGAGACACATGTGGCACCTTAAAAATCAGGTATCTGCACTGTACAGAGTACCTTACTTATATTGTCTCATTAACGCCTCCCCCAAACCTTGTGTGGCAGGTATC